>NC_085007.1:31743447-32071780 GCF_963854185.1 Sardina pilchardus
ACTCTTGAGGCATTGCCAGGCCACAGGTCAAGGGTTAAATCGATTAGATTCATCTGGGTTATATTACTTTGAAATGTACACAAGCTCTTGTCTGTTTGTCATTTTTTCCTCTTTATATTATGTGAGAAAATGAAAGACAATTATCATGAAATCTGAATGTTGACCTAAAGCATTATTTTTTGACTGTTAACACTAAATGTACATTCCCCAATCAGTATCGTCACAGTAATATTTCATCACCGACTGCAACACTGAAAAACAAGACATGAATCTGTCCAGGGAGTCTATTACAAACAGGCTAAGTGGCCAAAAAAAGCCAAGCTTGGTCTGGATCAGATTGTTTGAATTAGTGAGTTTTCGTCTCCTCTCTGTGTTGAGGAGCTGTGGTGCTGCAAGGCCTCGTGCCGAGGGCCGCCCGCCTGAGCGTCCAGCCTCCCCACTGCAGTCCAGCAGCTGCCAGACCCACAGCGCACCGGCCGGCCTCAAGGGGTCTGCGCATGACATCACAGACTGATGTCATGCAGACAGGCGTGGCCTTCAGAAGGGAAGCAGCTGAGGGCTGAAGGAATGCAGCTGAACTCCAAGGGCCTCCAGAGAGGGAGAGATGGACTTGAATTGTTTAAATTGTGTTGGTGAAAAACAAAACACACTATGACAGCATCACTGGCCATAGTGCTGTAAAGAAATAATAATAATAATAATAAAAAACTTCCCGTGTCTTTTTTTTATCAACTCTTGTGTTTACCCACCAAAGTGATTTTAGTGATATTTTTGGTTACATTTTACTTGAAGGTATCTACATCAGAGTGACATGACACTGTCATGAATGTGCCATGAACTTTATATTAAATATATAATCATTCAGGGTCAGGGTTAGGATTGGGGTTCATGTGCGATCTTAGAACAGAGTTTTAAGGCCTTCTGTGTGATTTCACACAGAAGGCCTTAAAACTGTTCTAAGATCACAATGTAACACATTACTTTCAGCAGGAATTGTGCATCAGCTTACAGCAATCCTGTGGCTCACTGGATTCCTGTGGAAGTGTTGCTCAATAAATCAGGCGCCTCACAGACAGATTACAATAGTGAAATAGTGAAACTTTGTCAGCAAGATGACTGGCCTCCAGTGCCTCTTCCACTCATTTCCATCAGGACTATGATTTGCTGCATACGCTTTTTTTCTGCACTGCTCACATATATCAGGAGACGTTTCCTAACTTTCAATGGTCAAATCTCTCTATGTCATTCACTTTCTATCTATCTCATGTCCTCAATAAATGTTAAGAATTGAAATTATATGTAAAATAGACAGTGACATACTATGTCTAACATAAATGACCTACATATTTGTTAAGAGTGGACATGAAATCTGACAACATCAGGACCCGGAAACTCCTCACAATGGATGTTGGTGAGCTCCACCCATAGTCCAGTAAACAGAGCATGTACACCAAAGAGGGTGGCCTAGGCTCACAAGGACACTCTGATGAAATACAAATGGACAGAACTGAGAGCTTGATTGCACCCAAACACTCAACACCAAATCAGGAGGTAGATTTACTGCACTACACAGGACCTGAGTTGCCAAATAAGAAAGAGAACCTCAGTCCAGAAATACATTGTTATACATTGAATACTTAGTTGAAGGATACATAGCTACATAATTCCTAAGCACGGCAAAACCTATTAAAAATCAATGTGTGGTTATGAATGTTCATTGTGTATATCTTTATATCATTAAAAAATGGGTGTTCTAGTTTTCATGTGTTCCATTATGTCAGTGCAGTGTTATTCATTTCCTCTGCCAAGGTTTTTGGTCATGTTTGTCAGCAGGACTTTGTCATTTTGTTCATTTTACAGACCAAAAGCATCACTTCTTAAATAGACTTAGCAAACACATCCTTTCTTCGCTCAGTGCTCAGTGTCATGCTGATGTACTAAACCTGCAGTTGACTTCTTGTCCTGTCATTCTTGGGTATGCGCCATCTCATGTCTGTGGGGCAAGAGTGAGACTGACTCAATAGACAACATGGCCTGCTTCAAATACGTTTTCATTGCGCTATACTGTGTGACTCCTAAATTGTCAAATTCATATATGCTCTAAGGTAGAGGTGACAGTAATTGCAAGGCTATCCCATCTCTCAAGCATCTGTTGAATTTTAAGCACCAATTAGGTATAGCTCCTCAATGTATGTTTATTCATATCTTTGGGTTGGTGGACTGCCATGCCAGTGATACAATTAGGCACTTTTGGATGGCGTCGCAAAACTCCAAATGTAGCCTCACAAACTCCTGAGGTTATTTTATAGACTTGTAATTTACATTTATAAGCCAGTGGTTTGCTTTCAGTTAAAAACAAATGGCAGACTCACATACCATTTGATTGGAGGGCTCTCTCTTTTTCGTATCCAAGTAAGCAGTGAAGCAGGCAGGTTAATGGTGTATTGCTATTATATACTGTAGAGTCACATTTGGAGTTATATTGGAGAGCCAACAAATACACTCCACTTCTATTTCAATCCCCAACATTTTTGCAAAAATTTGAAAGCAAATAATTTATTTCGAGGTGTTTGTACCAAGCCTCTTTCTAAGAGAAAAGCATTAAGTCCATTAGATAGCTTATTTGTTGGTCAAGGCACTTCATCTGCATTGAATAAGTCTACCCAGCTGTTGGGTACCAGCTTCAGCTGTGGCTTACCTGAGATGGACTGGTGTCCAATCCAGGTAAATTGGCACCCTGCTTATGGCCTCAGGCTTGTGGCTGAGCCACAGTTGTGGATATATCCTTTACCAACTTCATTCTCACCCATGCCATATTCCTCAATAGTACTGTAGTAGTAATAGGCCTAGTAGTAGTAATAGTAGTAGTAGTAGTAGTAGTAGTAGTAGTAGTGGTAGTGTATTGCTGCTACTATTAGGAGTAGTACTGTTGTTAGTGGAGTGTCAAAGTTTGAAATACAAATGTCTAAAAGGTGCTAGATAATTCTGCTACATCTTCATCTCTTTAACAAAAAAATATCTCAAAAGTCACTGTTAGTAGTGTGTGCATGAAGAAATAACATTTGCAAGTGAGATGAGATAGAATCCTGGAAAGAGTTCATCGGAGTGAAGCTCAGCCAAATAGTGATGTTATACAGTATTTGTGATTGCTTGAGTTGTTTATGTAACATAAATTGCCTTTGCAATAGCTAAGCCTTCAATCTTTCCTTATTCCACAGCCCTCAATGTTGGAGTCATGGGGGTGTCAGGTGACAGGAAGTGCTGTTCGCTCAGACAGGTAGTGAAGAGGGTGGCTACAGGGCTCAGGGCCAGTGCTGAGGGGCGTTGGTCACTGCTGAGCTCAACAGAACACAGCCACACACATTCCCTGGCACATCACACTGTTTCCTTTGGGTGGAGGAGAACTTCTATGTTTGGTGGTGATAAAGTGCCCTGTCATGACTGGGAAGCGGGTGTGGGGGGGTTGAGGACGGTAAAATGGCAAGAGCTGCCTGCACTCTTATAGATATTACCATGTTAATGAAAATGTGGGGTCCACTTAAATCTTGTCTATGGAAGAAATAAGATGAACGGAAGATCGGGAGAACAGAACAGTTCAGGACAAAGTTAGAAGAGACTTAGTGTGGATATCATAACATCAAATTGAAATAAAAGTGAAGAAAGCCCCTCAAAAGCTCCTCTATCTTTGCTTACAGAAGCACAATGAGGGCAGGTCATTAAGCTGACAGCTCCTTCCTGTAGCCATATGAGTCTTTTTATAGCTTAGCTTAGACTGAAAAAGTTGCAGACAGTGTGGAGAATAATCACCTGGAAGTGAAATGAATCTACATGAAGTGCTTTGAACAAATAGTGGAATGAAATGAATGGACAAAAAGGTGAAGCTGATCACTGATTGGACATCCTATATCTATTCTAGTTAAGCCATTTCCATTTCCATTTCCTACTTTGGTCCCTGGCTGCTAACCACACACACACACACACACACACACACACACACACACACACACACACACACACACACACACACACACACACACACATACACACACACAGACACACACGCACACACACACACACACACACACACACACACACACACACACACACACACATACACACACACACACACACACACACACACACACACACACACACACACACACAAATCAGGAGAGTATTGTTCTGCTTTAGAATAAGCGATTAGAAGGGCCTTTGTGTGTTTTTCTCCACCTCAACAGCAGCAGTTGGTAACATTACTTGAAACACAGTGGTTGACTCTACTTGGCCTTATCCAACATGCTCCCCTGCCTCCTCCTTTCCTTCCTCTGAAATCAGATCTGAGCATGCTGTCTCCACGCCTGTCCCCCAGAGAGGAGATCTGTCTGTCCTCATCGCTTCCTCTTAGGCCCGCCACTTAGGCTGGCCTGCCCACATTGCATAATCAGCCGTCTAGCATGAGCAAGCCATCCTGTGTCCAGTCCACAGACCATTCCCATAATCCTTTGCTCCTTCCAGACCAATCCTTCAGGGCACCTGAACTGAGGTTGTACTCTGCAACACCAGAATAATCCAGATCACAAATAGTTGCTCATTTTACACTGCTAACCCAAACTTTAACCATGACTGAAATAAGCTTGGGCTTCAGCATGTCTCACTTAACCTGTTGCTGTTTATTTAAGAAATACAGAAAAGAGCAATTCAGGCAAACATTTTTTAAGCATTCAACATTTTACACATATAATGTCTTACAAAAAAACCCTTAAAATTCTAAAACACACTATTTACCACTCACCAACTCTGATTTAATTTTCTATGACTTAGACAAAATTGCCCTGTGGACCAAAATACCACTGACCTGCAGAAAAGCCATAGGAAATGGATTTTTAATAAAGGAAGCAGTCACAGGGCTCCCTAAACACCAATTGTGTGGTAATTGCCTGTGAATACATACTCAGGTATGTGTCGTAAGGAAGTGGACCTGAACGATAAACAGCACCTTCCTGTCTTCAGGACACAGTGGTCTCAGGCAAATAGGGGTGGAGGCAAACCATGCTTCTGTGACTGGACAGGCAGGTGCTCTGTCACAGCGCCATACTAATTGCCATGCTATCCTCTTATCTGATACAAGTAAATACATGAGGGTAATGGTGGGTGTTCAGCATCACCATTTCCTATTGCCATGGAATTGTGACATTGCAGGCGTGCACACCCTATGCCAAGCTGGCTGGAGCAAGGACCTCATAAACATTAAGATTGCTGTGGCGACATAACTAGGACTGTGCGCTAGTGTTCACTTTCATTTGCCATGCTGCAAGCTTTCAGGAGTCCTGTTCTAAAACTAAAGTCAAATTCCCAGTAATGACCCTGGCCTTTATTCAGTTACTGAATGAATACAGCCATTACTAAAGACCAATTTATTATGATTGCTGCTACAGCGCTGTGTAGTCATCGTGTAGTTTTTTTCCATCCATTTTTGTTTCACATATTTTTGTTTATGCTAGGCTACCATATCAAATTAAACTTGGTGTCGTTTTAGCCCCACTAGTTGAAATATAATGTTTGCATCCCAAGGTGAGAATGTCCATTCATGCTATGCACTTCTTGGGCAATAACTTGAACTTGACTTCAAACATTATGAAATTTGTAGGACAAGTTGGTCTCTAGGAGGTGCATGAACTTGTGGCTCATTATTGCCATTTTCAGACATGACCTCTGGACATTGCCCTTCTGGGACTACTAGTGAGGGGCAGGGTGTTTAAGTGAGGGGAGGAGCCACCTTTGATGTACAGTATTGTCGGGGTATAGCGCGCAATATGGGTTCAACATGATTAATAATGCTTACAAGGCAAGTCCAGATCCTTGAAATGAAAAGGAGGTCTGAAAACATGCTTTTCCACGTCAGTCCCACAGCCCAAAAATGGCCTGGAGATTGAAAGTTGCCTTTTAAGACTGTCTTTTCTTTCACCTAAGTCATCGTCCTCATCCAAGTGGTAACCCAAACCCTGTCTACATTAGAGCTATTGCGACCATCTGCCCATAACCTCCCAGATAGCAATTTCCTTTGGGCCGGATCCGCATGAAAGCCTTTAGATCCGTATGTAGCGGACCTACGGTATCTGACTGTGGGCCAGATGTGGCCCACACACAATAAGCGGACCCGTGTTGCAGATCCGTACAACACAGAATAAGCGGACCCGTGTCACACACAATAAACGGAACCATATTGCAGATCCGTACCACACACAAGAAGTGGACCCGTACCACACACAAGAGGCGGACCCGTATTGCAGATCCGTACAACACAGAATAAGAGGACCCGTGCCACACACACACAATAAAAGGACCCGTATTGCAGATCCGTACCACACACAAGAAGCAGACCCGTACCACACACAAGAGGCAGACCCGTATTCATGGGTTTCATCAGGTCCCTTTGCACAGGTGTATCAATCACCATGCAGTCTGAATTGATAATCAAGGTGCTTCATTTTATACACCTGTGGAAAGGGACCTGATGAAACCCATGAATTGCAGATCCGTATACCACACAACAGAGCGGTAGATAAAACAGAGTGGCGACACTCCCATAGACCTCCGTAGGAAAAAATGGCAGTGCTTTTTCCAGGCTATTTCCTCGTTATAGGACTTTTGGAACTATTTACAGCCAATCTCTTGGTCAGTAGTTAATGAGTTAATTTATTACACCTTCCAGCATCTAGAAGTACATCCCACCCTCCTGGAATTCAGCCATTCAGCGCAGGTTTTTTGGAACTTTTGATCGCGTGGCGGCGACATCAAAGCGTGTCGCAACTCTCTCTGCTCTCTCTATGGCTCTTCCACACACAAGAAGCAGACCCGTACCACACACAATAAGCGGACCCGTATTGCAGATCCGTACAACACACAAGAAGCGGACCTGTACGGGTTCGCTTACTGTGTGTGGTACGGATCTGCAATACAGTTCCGCCTCTTATGTGTGGTACGGGTCCGCTTATAGGGCTCGGGATCATGACGTGATAACTTTGCGGGCACAGCACAGCTAATACTATATTTCTGCTTCTTGTCTTCTGCATCTGAATGAATGGACATCACGTTCAGTGCGCTACCAACATGGCGGCAATATTCCTAGAATGCAAGTCGTGTGCCCGAGCCCTATTGTGTGTGGTACGGATCTGCAATGCGGTTCCGCCTCTTATGTGTGGTACGGGTCCGCTTCTTGTGTGTGGTACGGATCTGCAATGCAGGTCCCATATCACATATGACTTTAAGCAGACATTCACAACATCCCCAACTGGTCACCACTATAAAAAACTTTGCAGAAGAATTAAGGATGCTTATCACAATTTTATGACTTTATAAACCTCATGGTTTAGATATAAAATATAACCTAGACATTCTCTGATAACTTTAATTATATTTTGTGTAGGCCTACTTTGTTTGCTTGTTTGTTTGCTTTGTCTGCTTCCCAGCATGCATTGCAAATATTAGTTTTGAATTTTGAAACAATGTGGTTGGGATATTTTAGCTTATAGGCTAACCTACTCCACTGATGTTTTGAACAACAACATTACCAGATATGACCATTGACTTAGTAATTTATTAGGGGGGAAATACACCGTAGTCGTGAAAGTATTAGACCTAACCGGGTATAAATATCCAGCTAACTAATCTGCTTATTATTCGTCTGGACGTGATCATCAATCTCCAAGCTGCACCCACAGGTAAGATAAATAAGTGTGTGAAATGAAATAGTAGACGGTAGGCTTAACTGCAAATCATTACTGCATGCCAATTACTGCTTAACAACGTTGATAGCTGTTTCACTCACATAAATAGTATCCAAATGCCACACGCTTTGTGACAGATTGACTTGGGTAATCTCCATGGCGCAAATGCTAAACGGTGAACAGGTAGTTGGGTGAAATTCGATTTTTCCTCTTTTTACGTCGCAGTGACAAAATACGTTTTTTAAAAAGCTCTGAATCATCGCCGGGACGTTATCTTGTTTGTTGGGAGCAGTCTCAGCCCTTATTGCCACCAGATCAGTTAAACGGATCCAAAACAATTTTGGACCGATGTGCGTTTGGACGTCGGATCAGGTCCACTATTCAGATCCGTGCCGGATGGCGTGGTAGGTGTGTTTTGCTATCTGGGACGGACCTGGACGAGTGCAAGTTCATATCTGCCGCAAATCCGTCAAACAGATCCAAAACAATTTTGGACCGATGTGGGTTTGGACGCCGGATCAGGTCCATTATAAAGATCTGTGCCGAATGTTGTGGTACATGTGGCCCAGTTCCGTCCCTGTGCAGTTTTGCTATCTGGGCTACAGTTAAATCACAATACAATGATTATCTTGGTTCAGAGTTGGCTGGTTAACTGAGTAGATGTAGTGGATGTGCATAAGGAGTAGGCCACAGTAAGGCCACCTGCTGTTAGCATTCCATTGACCTCCATTTATTTTGGTGTCATTTTGGCAGCAAATAACTTTATATCTGAATCTTTTTAAGCTTTTGTATGAGCTATTTCTATTTTTCGACAAATACATCATTATGTGACTGGCGTCATAACCTTGTATCTCACTTTACGGCTCCGTTATAAACTTTTTTTTCAAAACCAATGCTAAAATTATATCATGAGCATGTGACAGTTGCATGTGAGAGCGGTAACCACATTCTCTGGAGAAGAAGCAGTCAAAGGGAAGATCCACAGGTAAACTAGGAAAGCATGGAGGGAAAAAACATTTAAAGGTACATATTATGCAAGATTTTCACCATGCACAAATACCACACATGAACTTACCATGAAGTTACATTCATGGTAATACATTATCTTGTGATTACTACAGTCACATAGCTCCCGTGAAACCACTGTACTGATGAGTGTCTATGAGTGCACAAAATACCAACTCTCCCTATGGCATGTATCTCCCCCATTTTTACTGAAATATTGTTGGCCCGATCTCCATGGAGACATCATCAACATACAGTACTGGCCTAACTTTTCAAATCTGTCCATGTTACTTATCCTTCATTTCTTTCTTTTCTACTCTTCTCCAGCTCCTCCTACTCTCCAAATCCTTTTTCACACGTTCCTTTAGAATAAGAGCTGGCAGAGCAAGGGTATTCACGAGTAATGGAATACTTTTCTCAGGCCTACAGAGACTGCTTACGCAGTGTCCTGTGTGACTCACTGATGGGAGCAGCACCATTTATCCTATGATGAGGTATTCAAATTTATTTAGAGGAGAAAAATGCACATTAAAGAAACAGGTTTGACCTTCAGCTACACAATGTCAACAGACGACAGTCTGCCACGCAAATAGTAATGAAAGGACACAGTGTATGTCACAGGAGACAAAAGGCAGGATTAAAAGAGCAGATCACAGACATACTCAGTATGTCAAAATTCTTCAGAACACAGCTATGGTTGAGAGGGATATCATGTCCTTTACCTGGGCAGCAGTTATCCTTTTCTAAAAGTTTCATTCACGTTTAACATTTCTCATAGTGAAATGCATGGCACAGTCTTCTTGAGTCCCTTTTCATGAATGGAAGGGGAGCGTGTACCCTGTCCCATGCTATTCATGCCAGTAGGAGAGCTTTTCCTGGCCTTGGGCAAAGCACTAGGACCTGTGGAGCAAACAAAGGACATACGGTGAGTTATTCCAAAAATAGACCAAAGGGAGAGTCTCACTGGCACTTTCCCAGCCCTGTGAGTTAAACACACACACACACACACACACACACACACACACACACACACACACACACACACACACACACACACACACACACAAAGGAAGGCACCAGGTGACACAGTATATGGCCAACTGCACCCTTTCCTTTTCTTACTGAAGTAAGTTCCACATAAACACATACATAGCATACATGCACATAGACAATTATGAAATGTCTTTTCTGAAAAAGAAGAAAAAAACAATAAACTTTGACCACTTGACCACAGGGGTTTTGACACAGTATACTATTGTTTTGTTTATACCTCAGCATAGATGTATAACATTTATGAAGAGTAAATAAGTGAATGTAGGTCAGAATCCCTGAACAGCTAGAGATTGCATAAACTGTGTGTTGGAGCAATATTTCACGTATGACCCCATAAAAACTTTAATTTTGTCCATGAGACCTTCAGTACCTAATCAATCAAGCCCTTATAGTGAGTAAGTATGCCAAGTTAGATGAAGACCCTTCATCATGTTTGTATACAGCCGGAATACCAACCGGAAAACAATATGCCCATGGCAGGCAGAGGCACAATAAATAGTACAAGAGGTTCAAAGTACGAAAAGTCAACTTAACAGCGCAGTAGAACAGCAGAGGAAAAGGGCAAACCTCACACAAATCAGTACGTTCTATACTATCACGAAAAATTACTATATATTGTAGAATACTTGCATCCATTACTCTCTCACTCCAATTTAATCAAGTTGCACAATATACACACTTCTGACAGTGCAGAAAAGGTTTAGCAGCAATTTCTAAATGTTTTCGATTCACACTCATGCCGCAACTCAAGCCGTTTTTAAAATGCCAGTAATGAAGCTAAACTCCTGTAGAAATACAAAGGCATATATTCAGTCACATTCCCTCAGAGTCCCCCGACGACACACAAATACATTCATGATACCCCATATGTGTACAACTGCAGTCTTTACATCTCTGGTCAGTCAGCTGAAGAACAGCTGACACATGATGAAGATACCAACCAAAAGCAAGAGGGAAAATAAATTACTGTAGATTATAAAGGTATTGGTTTGGTTTTAATGTTAAGGATTTGACATATTAGTCATCACAGATACAATGCAATGCTAAAAATGAGGCCCTGTTTCAGTGTGGCTTCATCCATCAAATGGTGATAGACCAATCAATGTGGCTGGCAGGCAGACAGGAATGCATTCTTCAGATTCGTCCAAGAACCAGTCTGCTCTCATCACTAAATAAAACTTCCATTTTTCTCATTATGAATTTTAACTCACAGCTTTGCAGAGAATGTCAGATGTTCCTATCAGAATTACACAAAGAAATGAAGAACAATATGGTTCAGATATTTGGGCACTTTTCTTTGATATGATTAATACGTTGTTTGAACGTTGTGTTACATTTAGTATGTCATTTTCCTTTCATAAGCCCATACTTTCTGTGTGAGTGTGAGTGTGTGTAAGTGTGTGTGTGTGTGTGTGTGTGTGTGTGTGTGTGTGTGTGAGTGTATGAGAGAGAGGGAGAGAGAGAGAGAGAGAGAGAGAGAGAGAGAGGGAGGGAGGGAGAGTCTTGTGCTGACACGTACTGGGCATTTCATAGATCTTGGAATATCCTGTGATGATTATTTTGAAGTATACCCTGAGATAAATCTGATATATGAATTTGATATGTGTGTTGTTGCCAGAATAGAGCATGTTTCTTTACACCATCCCTAGTACAGCTCCTCCACTGGCCTGACCAAGAGCCTCCCTATTTCTCCAGCAAGAGCAGTAACTGAGGCTCTGGCTCACCAGCAGCTTGACAGTTCAGGTTCATAGTTCACTAGCAGTCTCATGACATCTGTCAGGAATGTCTCATGACACCTGCTTGCACTTCTAAATAAATCATTTGTTTAATAACGATGATTTAAAAAACAGGTAGACCTTCTGACAAAAGTCTGGGTAGATTTTTAGTTACACCCCCTTCTGAAGTGAGCCAGAGGACTGTGTTGGCCTTGACCTGCCCTATTAATATTCACGTTCACTCCTCTTGACCAGTTGACTCAAGACACCACACAAACCTTCAGCAATCCAAGTAGTGCCTCAAACATTAACAACATTGGAAAAGGTCACACATTTTTGTAATTCCCAGTACAGAAAGAAAGAAGCCCACACCTTTCAGCGAATACAAGCTCCAAAGTCTGACAATAATTATGCCCTGAATTCCGTTAGAATTATTAGGCCTATATGAAACTCAGTTTCTCTAATGTTTCCACTGGAGAGTTTCATTTGTAAGACGAATGCGAGAAATATCTGGAGGTAGACAAATCACAAATAATATACTTCAATGTGAACCTTGTATACTGTATATGTCTACATTTATGGACTTTAGATGTGTGAAAAAATCAATTGCTACACACTCTACAGAATGTTGTGAAGATTACTTCTAGCAGGGAATGAGCCAAGGAGGGGCTGGAGACTTTCAGAAAGTCTGTGATTGCAGTAGCCTCATTACTGAGCAAAAGTCTGATTTAGGGACCAGAGCGAACTCAAGTAGGCTATAGGAGCAGGAAAAGGGGGAAACAAATGATCCTTGTTTTTATAGGAACAATACTTAAACACCAAATATGATGCTTTGGTGCTTATAAACATTTATCCAACAAACTAAAGCTAGACTATAGCTAGAGCTACAGTATGTTGAAATAGGGAGGCATGTTATTCTGGTCAAGACAGTTTTAAAAATATCTTTCCATTAGCACCCAAATAGCCTACCCTTAAAAGTATACAGATGATACTGACAAAATATTTAATATCATAGCAATATGTTGTTGTTTGTAGGAGGAAAGCAGTTTTACATCATCTAACAGAAACGTTGAAAATGAGTGGGACTGAATCCCCTGCCTGTCTGACAGTGTAACCCTGTGAGTGAGTAGTTTTAGGGGAATACCAGGGTAAGTTCATTTATGTCTCTCTCTCTCTCTCAGACTGGGAGAGGTTTTCTTTTAAAGGTTAAGTCTTTTATTTATTTCTATGGGCCTCCCAGTTCTTTGGTAGATGAGGGTTGCTCTTATTCACACGCTGTTTCATCATCCCTCCTTGAGTGATCTGGACATCAGCCCATATCTTCCTCACTGAGCTGTGACTCTGAACACTCTGCAATTAGGACTTCATTAAACCCATCACCATCTTCACAGAAAGAAAAAATCTATCTGATTAGAAGTACGCTTACATGTGAAATAATTGATGTGATTGTTTTTTTAATGCAAAACTTTTTTTTGCAATTAGGATCAAATCAGTATGGAAAAGGAGCATGTGCACATTTTCACAAATGCTGTGAACAGTTTCAGATCTCTTATACAACATGTTCTGAGACCTTGAGTATTATCTAGAGGTACAAGGAGGGTCCTATGCCCAAAAGCAAGAACATTCTTCCGTGCAAAAAGCAAAAACTGTGTTTTGACGCTGGTCAGTGGTCTGATGGTGATAATAGTTATGCAAATACTTCAACATCAAGTGTAATGTTTACTAAACATAGGTTGAAACATTTTCACGTTTGCCAAGTTGAGAATCATAGTTCAAAGTACATCAGTTATGATGTGTATGATGATCCTCCATAATTCTGTCTGCACGTTCACATGTCTCTTGTGCACTATAAAATTAGTCAATATTTCCTGGATGAGCCCAAGTACATGTATATCAACCATGGTAAATGAACCGTCTATAAGGAGGCTTTCCTGTCATGTCCTTCAATTTCAATTAACCGATATACTATAAACTCACACATACACACTCAGAAACATTCACTTCATGAGTGAAACACTCTCAGCCCTTCCCAGCTTTTTAGAGGCTTCTAATCCTGGCGGGCTGCTGACGTCATAGCAGCCCGTCTGCCCATGTGTCGTACCCTGTCTCATTTCCTCTACTCCTCAACCATGCCAATCTCTGCTTCCTGCATCGCTTGCTTTGTCGCTGACGTCAAGCTGGCTGATTAAACTACGGTTGTCTGGTAGGGTGTAGCATAGCAGCTTTGATGAAAGAGTTAAAATGTACAGGGATCAGGTCAGCAGAGCCTCCACCAACTCCCCACTCTATACGCTAGCCCATCTCCCCCTGCCCCATCCCCCCACATTCTCCCCCGTTGTATTACTAGCACTGGGCAGTCACGTCATGTGACCAGGAAGAGTGGCTCCCATCCATTTCCCCTCCTGACTGAAGGGAAACATTGTAGCAAAGTGGGCCGGCCCAGGGCTCTTACGTGCTTGTCTAAAAATACCCAGCATATTTAAAGGGAGCAGAGGAATCCCAGCGCAGACACAGGCTGGACAGCCTGCAGCCCGGCAGGAGCTCTCTCCGCTCTCTCTCTCTCTTCCTCTCCCCTCCCTTGCACTTTCGCTCTCCAGATCGGACGGCATGATGCAAGCAGCGGAGCCCTGCCCATCTGAACTTGGCAAAAAGTTTGTAAATACACCCCCCGCCCCTGTGCGTCGCACCCCCCCCCCCCCCCCCCCCCATGTCCCCCTGGAAGAGCAGCAAAGAGCACAGCAAAAGAGCCTTTTCACTGACGTGAACCAGGTGAGCTTTGTTACACTGGAGCAACTAGGCACTAGATGATATGTTTCGGTCAAATTGTCCGCCACTTTATATTCCATTTCTATTTATTTCAGACTGTTGATTGCCCAATTTCTTTTCGTTACTATCTGTTTACTTGTGCCTCATTATCTTGGTTTAGTTAACTTGTGGCAGGGTGAATGGTGCGTCATAAATCAACTCAGTGTTGCCAAACACATAACACTCCCTTGGATCTGACCTTACTTTTTCAGGCAGTATATTGTCACAGAGTTAATTAAGCAACATTAGCACTTCTTTTTTGCTCATCACTTCCACAATTAGTCTTTTAAAAATAACAATGAAAGCTCTTTTGCAATAGTGACTGTCAATGCAGTGTCTATGTATGACCAAAATGATGCCCATTACAATATTAACCACTGAGAAATAAAGCGATTGAATGAAGGAGATGGATTTAGAGGCAGAGAACACAGACAGACAGATCGACGCTCCAAATATAATTATATTAGATGGGGCTCTGAGATACTTAGGAACAACACAGTGAATTATAATGTGCTATGGAGGCCTGAGGACTTCAGAAAAGAATGTCAGCTATTTTTTAATTACTGAAACATCTGGAATGGAGCTGTGCAGAAACCTCAGCATTTGGATCCTGTACACCCCTCTTCCCTCATCTCGGATGGTGGAGGGGAGTGGGATGGAGTTAGATGAGATATGGTGGAACTGTACGAGCACAGTGCAGTGCCTACTACCAAACCCCTGCCTGGAGCCATTCTGTCACTCTCTGGAATTGAGTGGCCCTCTCTGGAGAAAGAGCCTACCTCTGAATATGATGCTGTGATTTCCTCTGAGCTTTCAGCTGACAAAGATGTTGTGCTGGAGAGAAGCTGGTGATTTTTTGTTTTTATTAAATAATGAAATCATTAGTAACATGTAGTATAAATGGCAAATTCAGAGATGAGAAATTGTGTAATCATGCACACGTTCTGGAGTTTTTTCTCTTTCTTTCGCTCACATACATAACCACATAGATGTTTACATATGCATTTTGGTGTCCCACAGTATGAGTCAGTAGGTGTATCCAGAAAAGCCACTGAGCCTGAAGAAATGGTGGCGATCTCTGAAGTTCCCTGTCACTAAGGATGCATTACTCTCAGGAAGGATAAAAAAAAAAAAGAAAAACCTGGTTTGCCAACTTCTTTACGCCCCATGTTCATGCCTTTGGAATATGAAACTGACTAGGGGTCGACAACTGGTACACTAGGAAATGATAAGAGAAACCCATCTGAGAGTCACCCGAAGCTATTGCAGTTGTTATCGGTACAGTCGGAAAATGTGACACTTTGAGAGCATTGGACCGGTGATTACATGATCAGTATTACAACAATAACATTATCTCAATTTTCCAAATCCATTTGGACAATGTAATGTGGATGATGACTTCTCTCTGTAGTAAGCCGACTCCTACACCTGACAAACACATGCAAAAACTGAGAGAAGTTCTCTAACAATAACTGACCTATTCTGTTTACAATCTCCCAGATGGTTAATGCTAACCTAACATAACCTTAAACCTTTAACCATAACTTTTTCAAAAGGCTCTGGCCGTCATTTACAACGGAAGCACCAATCACAGCTGATCTGATCTAGACACTATCCTCTTGGATAGGCCTACCTTGTCTTTTGTTTTTACATGGATGGAGGCAAGGCTGTTGCCTCTTGCATTGACTGTGATGCCCCTTTGAAAATCAGAGGTTCACAGGCCACTGTGGCCACTGGCCTTGGTGCCCCCTTCTTTCAATATTCTGCTTTGTGTCCGACTAATAGCCTGTAGCCTATAGAGATTGCTAAAACATGTGACCAACTTCATAAAAACACAAAGAATTATGGGTATGTTTGGCTCGCCTGATGCCAGCCCATGTAAACTAGTGTTCTAGGTCTATGATCTGATAATAATGAAAACTAAGCGTGAAAAAATTGTGTGAAAAACAGAACATAATCTTGCACTTCCTTATTGATGCTATCCATGCCATTCCTCGCCTTTTTGTCACCTCTGAAACATGGCGTGTAGGCCTACTATTATTTTTCCACGCTGGAAAACGATAAAAGATAAGCTTCATGTTACTCTATTGAATTTTATAACACAGCAGGTAAACGGCATTTCGACAACTGCACTTCGTTGTTCCCGCACGTCAGTAAACCAACTTAAGTTTTTGGCCACCGATTCCCAAAATGCGGTGCGTTTTACGTCACGTTCTCAATCTCTATTGCCTATCAAAATAATCTTCATTCACAGCGCAGATGCAGTGGAGAAAGTGACAGTGCACGGGAAGAAAAGTCCAGCAGCCAGAAAACAATGGCAAGACATAAGCTAGGCCTAGGCCTAGTTATGGGAGGCAATAGCCTAGTCAGCTGACAAGGGTCCATTCTGTTATGTTGCTGTGATAATGTTTTCTGTGACTTGATAATGTTAATTGATCTGATTCTATCACATTAATCCGTGGAGGAACTCATTAAACACTACCCTGGTGTAGTGTAAATTTTGACGAGATAGCCTTGCCTAACATGAGTTAAAACCAAATTAGTTTGCCATAGTTTACATAGGCCTATGGCATGTTTAATTTGCCAACAGATTCGCCGCATAGGCTAGGCTATACCATTATCACCTGACGTGACATCTTCACAGAACACTATGATGCTGCTATTAGCCCTATTGGGCAGATATGCACGAAGTGAGTCCAAATTCACCCATTCTTCTCTGTTGAAATACTTATGAAGTAACCTACTCATCACACAGACATCACACATAGGCTGTCACATGTATGACATCACATGAAAGAGCCTTTTCTCAGCTTTTAAGCAATGTTAGCCGCTGTTGTAGTTAACAGTGTGAGAAAAGTAGCCTATAATTGAATTGAATTATATTCTACATAGCCTACGGTTCTGTGCCCATCTCCCCCACATTCATCTCGGTGGAAAATGTAACAAACTCTTCACTCAACACATAACAAACCATATTTGTCAAAATAAACAACAGCCCTTACTGAACACAAAAGTGTAAAACATTCCCTTGTACAATCGTCGTTCCAGAGTAGGCTAAACTGGTTTTAAATTTTAAGCAAATTTCTATGTCTCCAACTTTGGGCTTTAAGTTTCACATTGTGTTTAAATTGTTAAAACATGATTTCATGACAGGCCAAATACAAAATAAATGTTACAAATATCGCCTATATCAGTGAATATTAAAATCAGATGAGTTTTTTTGTAATGTTTCATATAGGGATTCAGGTCTATGAATAGGCTAAATACAACCTTGATCATTTTTCTGCAGCCTGGTCAACTTTGGCCTTTGTGCCCCCTGCCAAATATGGCCAAACAAAGGCCATGCCCCTAACAGTATAAAATTCCAGGCCTGGATGCAGGGCAGGGGTTACTGTACTATAAGTGTGAAGGATTTTTTTTCGGATTTTGAGCACATCTCTAGCTGCTGGCCATTTAAGATCAGAATCTGTTCATATTCTCATTTTCTAATGGCATGTCATTGGTCCGTCTTGTGAGTGTCCTACAACTGAGATGGGACAGGTTTTTTGAGTGAGGATACATGGTTGTATGATTATCCCTTAATGAAACAGTAGATCAATGGAAATGAGAACACTATATAAAAGACTGAGGATGTTTAGAAATGCATGTGGTGTGTGTAGTGTGTGTGTGTGTGTGTGTGTGTGTGTGTGTGTGTGTGTGTGTGTGTGTGTGTGTGTGTGTGTGTGTGTGTGTGTGTGTGTGTGTGCGTGTGTGCATCCGTGCGTGCGTACATGTGTGTGTGTGCTCGCGTGTGTGAGAATGAGTGTGTAAATAACACCATCGTTTCTTTGAGACAGGAACAAGAGAAATGCACACAGGAGGTAAACCAAGACTCTTTTGTTGACATACCTAACGGACAAGATCCTGATGCAACAGGATCATGGACAAAAGTGTATTTGCTCACAATACAGGGCTTCTAAGCTGCCTCCATGACATTGGGATGAGTTTATACTGAGCACAATCTCTCTGCAAACATACAGCCCACCTAAATTACCATGATACAGGCATGTCGTTGAAAAATGCAATGTTTTGAGGTTTTCACCACTTATTAGAAATATGCATAACAACACCAAACCAAATCAATATTTGACAATTTAGTCTAGTGCAACATCAGCATGTTATGACATGAATACCAAACATAGCTTTTCTCACTATGTGCACATGTATTGAAATGGCCCAGGAGAAAAACTCATCAAGTTAGGACATGTTGATTTCATACTCTTTTACCTTCACAAAAATAACCTCAAAACTCCTGGCTCTGTGTTGAAAATAGCAATATCTCCTAATGTCTCCTGACATTAGGGGTTAGATGCATGTGGATGGCCACAGGGAATGCCTGAGGGATAGTGCAGCAAGCACACCCTCCTTTATTTTGTCAAAACCAGCATGTTTTAGGCTATGCTGGATGCTCTCTGTATTGTTTTAGCATTTACTTCATTGTAAATCAATCAGCTCCAGACATCAAGAATTCCAAGAAATGTTGGAATGTCTTTTCCTCAAAAAAATCTTCTTCATTCAACATTCATTCAAATCTGTGTGTTCACTCAATTAGACTAAGGAACCGAGAGATAAAAAAATAAATAAAAAAAGAACATACGATTTTCATTTTGTTTTGGATGAGCTGAGAGTGGGATATTAACCTAGCCTAGGCTACTGCCAAAAAGTAGCCTAAAAGTAAATGGCCTATATGCCACCTCCTCCATTAGTCACCTTCGTTTTCGACTACATCACTGATGCAATCAGTGACACACCTCACCTGAACGAGACAAAGAAACGACTTATGTAAACAAAAAAGTTGTCTAATTACCAGATATAGTCTGAACGCAAAAGAAAAACGATTCAATGGTATGCCTAAGTCATTTGTGTTTTCACATTTACCCTAATGATACAAATAGCCTAACAGCCAGAATAACTGAATTAGGCTACTGTTCACATAATTTCCAAACAAGTGGGGCACCCCTGATAGGCGACCTTATAGATAACATGCCTACCATTATTTAGGACGAGCCTAAAGGTAGTCTGACAAATATCCTAGGCTACAATCTAAGCCAACAAACAGTTCACTTTTAATTTACAAAATGTTTCAGAAGGTAACATTTACTGGGAAAGGAATAGTTCAATAAGGGAAGCATGAAGTTATGAATCCATTCCAAGAACTAGCCTATGCTAGGCCTACGACATTTTCATCGCTGTAAAGCTTACTAAAGTGACCAGGTTCTACAACTTTAAGGGCGTTTTCACACCAATAATTTGATTATTTGGTCCGCACCAGACAGTAAAATTGTTACTATGTAGCATACAGACTGCAGTGTGGACTGCTTTCACACCCGCAAACGAACTAAAATTGGTCCGATTAACCTTTCCTCACCAACATTTATCTTCCGGTAGAAATAGCGCCAATTTTGATTCACTATGGAGCCACACGTTCGTACTTTGGTCATTGTTCTTGTGCTAGTGTATTACATTCTCTGTATCAAGCATTTTTGGGAAAATATCCAATTTGAGAATGAGTCGCGGCTGCGACTGGAGAACAATGTTCTGATGCACTGGAGTCGCCGGAGACGTATAGCGCGTCATTTCAGCCGGAGGAGACGCACTATTTTCAGAGATGCAGTCATTCTGATGATGAGACGAACGTCTTTCCAAAGACCCACAAGGTATGCTCATTACCTAACAAGCCAGACCACAAGGGTCTACATTATACATCGTTTAAACTGCAGTATCTGTTATGTGTTAAAATGTCAATATCCAGCTGTGTGATCTAGCTGATCCTGTGTAGGCCTACTATTTAGCATACAGCATATAGCCTTCATTTATTAGCCAGGCTGCATTATCAGACCACAGTGGTAGCATCATTTAAAAAAAAAAAAAAAAATAGTGATACAGTGCATTTCTTATGTTACTGGACTGCTGCAGAGGGATGCTTTAGATATTTTAG
The DNA here is from genome assembly GCF_963854185.1 of Sardina pilchardus. NCBI lineage: Eukaryota > Metazoa > Chordata > Actinopteri > Clupeiformes > Clupeidae > Sardina > Sardina pilchardus. The sequence continues at coordinate 31,763,730 of NC_085007.1, forward strand.
TTTTAAAATTACATTTATGACAGTCAGCTTCTGTAATTAGACAACAGGTTGATAACATAACAGCAAATGGGTGCAATGGACCTATTGGTTAGTAGCCAGTATACAAATTGCAACATGGACCTCTACTCTGCCTGTTATCAATTCTGTCTACTCTGCCTGTTATCAATTCTGTTTCTGTGCTACTCAGGAGCAGATGGACATACCCAAGGAGTGATGGCTGGTGGCCCCATATCTACAGCACCTGGACAGACAGAGAATGGCTGTCCAATTTCCGGATGCGAAGAGCCAGTTTTGATCACCTGTGTGACACACTCCGTCCATGGCTTATACGCCAAAACACAAATTATAGACGGGCTGTGACAGTAGAGGTCCGTGTGGCAATTTGTATTTGGAGATTGGCGACGAACCTGGAGTATAGGTCCATCTCACACCTGTTTGCCGTTGGGTTGTCAACCTGTTGTTTAATTACACAAGAGGTTGTGACTGCTATAAATGTAATTTTAAAGCCCAAATATCTAAAGCATCCCTCTGCAGCTGAGTTTAGGGTGATTACACAGGGGTTTCGAGACCGATGGAGGTTCCCTCAAGTGGCAGGGGCGATTGATGGCACACACATAAAGATTAGAGCTCCACCTGACCATTCTTCTGACTATTTTAACAGAAAGGGGGATTACTCAATAATTTTGCAGGCTGTAGTGGACCATAAATTGAAGTTTTGGGACATAAATGTGGGAAGACCAGGCAAGGTCCATGATGCCCGTGTTTTTTCCCTCTCATCCCTATGTGAGCGGGGCAGTGCAGGAACTCTTTTACCTCAGTACACTGAAATGTTTGAGGGGGTAGATATTCCACTTTTTCTTTTGGGGGATTCGGCCTATCCGCTTTTAAACTGGTTGATGAAACCTTATCCAGAGGGTGGACGGGTAACACCACAGCAGCTGAATTTTAACCACAGGTTAAGTCAAGCCCGTATGGCGGTTGAGCGTGCCTTTGGTCGCCTAAAAGGCCGTTGGCGCTGCCTTTATAAAGAATGTGAAGCCCACATTACATTTGTCAGTCGCATAGTGTCTGCTTGCTGTGTGCTTCATAATTACTGTGAGGAACATAATGAGGAATTTCTGGAGGGAGATATTGCTGTGGTAGAGGCCGAGGATGTTGGTCATCAGGAAGAGGTGAATGCACTACAGCAGCCCAACAACATCAGAGATGCATTATGTCAGTACTTCTCTACAATGTGAATGTTTAAACCATTGAAGCAGTACAAAGAATAAGTGGAGTGTTCTCATGAATAGTTTGTAGCTTGTTATGAAGTTTTACCAGAGTTATTTACCAGAGTTATTAGCTATTGTTGTTCTGATTTTATCATTCATCATTCATGTGCATAGAGCATACATCTTGAAGGTTACACATAGGAAAAGATGAGTACATGAAAATACTTCAAAACACTGTTTATTGCCTTGCAACAAAAACAATCTCCCCCTTGGGATGTTCACATTTTCAAAAATATATCAAATATCCTGTTTTAAATACAAATATGTGGCAATGTCCAAAACATAAATAGCTTATACATTTTCTTTTTTCAACAATATTTTGCTACTTTTGTCATTTGAAAAAAAAAACAAATAAAGTATAAAAATACCTCTGAGGTGTACTATATTTCTTTAAAATAAATGTCTCAAGAAAAAATACTTTTCACCTCGAACGAGAGATAAACAATTGCATCTGAAACAACAAGAAACAACTTCCACTGCAAAACCAACTTGCACCTAAAAAACATGTGCTTCACATTGCTTATACCAGCCTACATTGGGAACAGTTGTGTGTTAACATCCCGTAAAATGGATGAAACACTGTGGTTATCTTGTTGGGAGGTGGATGGGTTTGGTGAGGCAGAAGGATATTGTGAGGCGGGAGGATATTGAGGGATCACAGGCTGCTCGACAGTAGGGTGTAGTTGCTGATGTGACTGTGATGGGGGATGTGGTAGTGGGGGCCAGGCCCTAGAGGTTGTTGGTGTGGTTGTGGTGTTCCAGGAGGGCATTGCGGAGGAGTGATGATGTTGAGTATTCACAAGCGTGCTCACAAGCTGCATAATCATCTGGTTACTGGCCTGCTGTTGCAGCTGCATGGCATGGAATCGTCGTTCCTCTGCTTCCCGTTGAGCATTCAGATATTTGTCAAAGTTAGCTGACTCTTGATCCAGCCGGCGCTGCTCAGACCCCTGAATCTCCTGCATCATCTTTCTGCTCTCTGCCAAATATTCCACAACCTCATCATCAACTCTGTTAGACTTGGCTTTTCTCTTCCGTGCCTTTGCTCCTGGAATGGGTAGCTTTCCCCCTTTCTCACTATCCTCTGGTTCTTTCTCCTCATTCTCTGTGCCCTGTGCCTCAACCACATCTGACTCGTCAAGGGCGTTGCTGGAGTCTTCCACTGTAAAAGATAAAGGATGTAAATGTAAGGTCAATGAAAATTGAACATGCATGCATGTGTGTGTGTGTGTCTGTGTGTCTTGCACATGTAGTACAGTTGGCTTGAAACTGGCTGGCTTTAGTAGACCAATCATAATCTACACTTTACAATCCGGTGTTGATCATGTAAAAAATGGCAATGACACACTGATACTGACAGCTTGCAGTCTTCTGCTTTGTGAAAACATTTTTTGCATTTTATTTGCTCATTACACAAATGCTCAGGCATTATTCGTTTTTCTCAATCGCTTTGGTACAATTCTTGAATCATCCTCAACATTTGCAAAACAGTAAGTGCTTTTCTCAAAACTAATGCCTAAATGTTTTGAGGGTGAGACTAGTAGAGACCCAATACATTTTGATCAACGTGACAAAAGCAATTGATAATGTAGGAAACAGCAGATAATTGTACATAACCATTTGCATGGATGTACCAAAGCATTTGCAAATTGTTCAAAGAATGAGAAATTGCTTTTTTGATGTGCACAAGTGACACAACGATGTGAAGATTGAACAGGTAGCCTAGATTTGAGGATTTCAATTCTGATCTGAGAATTGTACCAAAGCAACTGAGAAAAACTGTAGCTAGGCTACCCTATAATGTCATAGTCTACAGTATTCAACTAGAGCATAGTTAGGCTGGTAGGTTACAAGCAAAAGAGAAAAAGATGACTCACCATCATCAGCATCTGGGTCAGATGCGTGGGTCACGTATGATGAGTCGGACGATGCTACAGACAAGGTAGGCTCTGCCTCACGGTCATCATTTTCTACCATATCCACAGGATCGACCACAGGTTTCGTTCCCAATATTTTGTCCACCTCGTCAAACCAGATAAATTTGTCTTTTTCCTTCCCGCTGCTCCCCGTCTTCCTAAGTGCATCGCGTACTTGAATATACTTCTGACGTAGCTTCTTGACTTTAAGCCGGCATTGCTCTGAAGACCGTTCGAAACCCTTCTCCCTCATCTGTTTACTAAATATTGCGTATATGTCGCTGTTTTTGTGGGTTGATGAAAGCTGTTCGTGGATGTAAGCATCCGACCATATGTCAATTAGGGCTTGAATTTCAGCAGTAGCCCAAGTTTGCCCACGGTTAGAAGATGGCCTCATGTTGTCTGTCCACCTGTAATGCTAACAGGAAATGAAATAATTGTGTCTCCCACCCAAGATGCATTTCGAATTGGCTTTTGCACCTGAGTTGGTCTAGGTTCGCGTTCTCACCAGAGGGACCGCACCAGAGGTCGACTTTTGGTGCGGAGTCAAGCGGACCGAGACCTCCTCTTTTTGGAGGTCTCGGTCCGCTTGTTTTGGTGCGCACCCGGGTGCGATTAATGCTTTCACACCAACGAAAACGTACCGAACTAAGAGGTTTTGGTACGAATGGACCGTTTGGTGCGCACCAAAAGATGTTGGTGTGAAAGCACCCTAAGAAGTAAAAAAAGAGGCGCGCATGGCGTGTGCTCTGTTGCCATCGTTCTGCACAAACAAACAGCCGTGACGTCACCAGTGCGCTCGCTTTTCTCTTTTTTTTTTTACTGTCTATGCGCTCGCTGCCCTCGCTTTTGCCTACTCTCTCACCGACACTCTCTGTTGTTGCTGCGCAACAAGAGGCGTGTCTTCCAATGATTTAAAGTAGGGAGAGCAGCCAGACAGAGCGGTATGACACTTCTTCATTCTGCCGCACACGCCGGTGCATGGCCCCAACACTGAGAGGGAGAGGAGGGAATCCCCGGGTGTCGCCTCTCTCCTGAGCGACTCGCATCCTTACATAGCTTACTCGACAGTTGGATGCTCGACACTTTACGCTACAAGCAAGCATGGCTCGGACTTAAGTTTAGTGAAACGTCAGGTCGCGAAGAGTCAAGACTGGAGCAATTCAGTCGCCTAACCATCTCCATTATTTTAGAAAATCGCACTGGAAAGAAATTAGTTAATAAGTTTTCATTCATGAGGTGTGTCTTTGTGAAGCTATTCATTTTCCGTTGTGTTTATAATCTTCGATGTCCTTGGCTTCTGAAATTAACTCATCACTGAAGAACAGGCTATTAGCCTACCTCAAATCGTGACAAGGATTTACCAGCTCTTCTGCTCTTGCAGGCAACCACCTAGTGATTTCGAAATGGCACTGAGCGGGACGCTTTTGCCATCCATATCCACATTTGCCAGCGGTGCATCTGTCAAGAACAAATCAGCGGGACCGGCCAATATAGTGAGTATGATCATGCTCTGTCTCAGGGGACATAAACTGAACATGAAGGATATCACATTTTCCCTGAGCTCTAATAATGTTTCGATTCATGCCCGATCTGTGGAAACTCCATTGCTGGAACGGTTATGTCATAGCCCGTAGTTATTCTTGTAGAAACATTGCCGCACTCAACTACAGCTGTAGGGGCGTGCACCATACACCGCTCCACTTCGTTCGGTTTTGTCGTGACACAACCGGAGAATCTTATGTTTCGACTTAATGGATTCTGTGCAGTAGTGGACTGATGAAGTTATACGCAGTCCACACTTGTAGCTGATAATATCTCTAAACAACATGGCATGTAAACAGTTTTGTTGAAGCCCAGGCCTAGGCTATAGGCTATCACATTACTCTTCAAATGTTGACTTGACTGTAGTCAGGTCAGATAGCCCAGTGATTTCTTGTTCCAGTGTAGGCTAGAACTATAGACATCCCAGATTAGTATTTAACATTGTGCCTTGAAAAGTACTCACATCTACACTGATACTGAGATGATGGTACATTAATCTCATAGCTATTTTCTGCGGTGACTGTGTTTCCTGAAACGGGCTGTATTTCCCCCCTCTCTGATCAGCGCTGGAAAGAGGAGCTGTCCCACCTAAAGAGACCCAGCCTGCCAACAGGTGGGAGCCACCCTGACCAGGAAATCCCTTCCGGAATGGCCAAGAAAGAGCCAGAAGACCTGGACTTGCTGGATTATGACTTCATCCTGTCAAACACTATGCTCCAGCAACAGCAGCAGCAGCAGCAACAGCAGCAGGAGGCCATGACAAGTGGTTCTAGAACTATGTCATCTTCCCCTGGATATAGCTCCTACCAGCTCCCCTCTCCCCAGGGCACCACTAGTGATATGCTGTACATTCCAGATATCACTGATGTCTCTCCCTCTGGGGGCTTTGTGGCTGAGCTCATGAGGCCAGAACTAGACCCCGCTTATCTGCAGCCTACCCCCAGTCTCCATGGGAAGTTTGTGGTGAAAACCACCATGGATATGGGAGATTATAATCAGAATGTCAATGTCAGCAAAGCCGGTGCAGTCTCGGATCCCTCACTGGCCTTCATTTGCCATCGAATTAAGCAGGAGAGCCCTAGCACGTGCACTATCACACGGCCCATTGACATCCACCTGGGTGTCAACTCGAGACATGGGTCCAGCCAAAGGGCCCCTGGACTTGACTCCCATGCATTCCCTGGAGGACACCCTTTGGTCACCAGAGGCTCTTCTGCTTCCCTATCCCCAGATGACCACCACCCCTCCACTCAGGTCTTAGGTCGACCGCAACTGCCTCTGTCCCCAGGATACCACACCTCACCGAGCTTCTCCCCTTTCCCGCAGCCTCCATCCCTGCAGTACCAAGGTTAGTTTAGTTCAGTTGTCCCTTTCCATGCTTGCTAAACCATTTTCATTGCTAAACATGCTTCAGGGGGCACGCTCAACTTACCTTCCTCTCTATGCTAACAGAGCTCATGTCTCCAGCTGAGTGCTTGCCGGAAGAACCTAAGCCCAAACGGGGCCGCCGCTCCTGGCCCAGGAAAAGGATTGCCACACACACCTGTGACTACGCAGGCTGTGGCAAAACCTACACAAAAAGCTCACATCTGAAAGCACATCACAGAACGCATACTGGTATGTGTCACCTGCTATTGTTCAGTTTGGAGAAAGAAATATGTTTACAGTAATGGCATGGAGTTGTAAGACGCGAAAGATGCAAATATTGGTTAATGTAGTGATACATACTTTGTGTATTATAAATGCATACTAGGTGTATCATAATACACCCAGAAAGATTGTATGTCTTTTATAGCTTTACATGTAGTCTTTTAGTAAATAACTTTACTAAACAAATTGGAGTTAGATGTGGTTTGATTATGTCATGTATGCAGACTTCCCCTCATCACAGTGGTATGGCACAGTGGTTGTAATGTTTCATTTATTAATTATTTTTTAAAACTAGTCTTGAAAATGCAAGTGAGCAGTCCAGTCACCAACCACTATTTAAACAGCAGGTTGATATTGAACCTGTGTAAATAAAACTGCAGGCCTGATTGATCTACTCAGATATGAATGTTGTGTGTACATGGCCTTTTTTATCTGTTTTATCTGGTCTTTGTGTTTGATTGAAGTGGTGATGGAAATGTGTTGCAGTTTTCCCCCTAATTGTTTTGTTGACCCTTTTTTTTTTAGGAGAGAAGCCTTACCACTGCGACTGGGAGGGATGTGGCTGGAAGTTTGCCCGCTCTGATGAACTTACAAGGCACTATAGGAAGCATACAGGTCACCGGCCCTTCCAGTGTCAGAAATGTGACCGGGCTTTCTCGCGCTCGGACCATCTTGCACTGCACATGAAACGACACTTATGAGCTCAGTGGAAATACACAAAACTGAAATCAAATGAGCTCGTATGGCTCCGTAGACATGCATTGCCTTTCAGATGCTCACTAAAATTGTATGACAAGCTGTGTTGTCCACGGCTAATAGCAGCCTTTTAGGGCTTGCAGATGTATTTTTATGGTGTTTTTGTTGTCTTCCATTGGCTGGTTATACTTGGAGACCTTTTATGTTTTCCTTTGTTCCTTGGGATGGAACTGGAATTCAGCTCTTTCACAATATTGACAAAACTTGGAGGACCAGGTGCCAAAGTATGACTGGAAATATATGAATATCAGGGATGTTAAAAACAGACAGAATTGTATATGTAAACAGAGGCCTTCAGAGACATTCCATTGTATTTACGAATACACACTGTTCAACCTACTGTCTAATAAATCTATTTTTATATTACTTTTGCAAACCATTAATTTCAGGTACATACATGTTTATCTGTCAGAGGATGGTGCTCAGTAACTCATCAGTGTTTTAAAGGTACCAAAGAGGAAAATAGATTTCATACAAAATGTCAAAAGTGCCATGTAATTATCTGTGCATTTCCTGGAGTTGATCTATCTTCCGCATCTTGTCTTCAATCAGGTGAATATAAGGTGTCTGAATGGTAATAGCAATCTGAGCTGCACTGTGGCTGAAAAGTGCAATACTTTGACAATATGACATGTCTATTTTTGTAAAAAAAGAAAGAAAAGTAAAGAAAAAATAAAACAAAGGATAAACAAATAATGTTACAAAGAAGAATGAAACAACTGAACAAAAAGTTTTGTTATAGACAAATAATGTAATATAATCTTCTGTTTTGTATATTTGTGAATAATGTTTTGTAAAGGTTTTGTATTTTATGTATTCAATACTCTGTAAACAGAAATTAAAAATGAGCCTTTATATAAAGCAACCTTGATTTTATGAGGTTTTCTTGTCACATTTCTTCCACCACCACCACCACCCCCAGAATCCAATGAGCCGTCCCACCGGAGATGTGATAGTTGGGCAGGCCTGCATTACATGTCTTCAAGTAGAACTGCTTTCTTAGTCAATACAAACACTTTGCTTTGCTTTGATGGCCAAATTATTCAGGCAATATTTCATTTTGTACATCCAACATTAACATGTGTTTAGGAAGAGATTTCTGGTGCTCACCAGTAAATCAGTGGCAGATCCATCATTTCTTTGTATTTTTTTCTCATTATGAACACAAGTTTATGGGTATGCTCATATACTGTATGGTGGAAAACTTCATTCTGATCGGCTACTTCTCTCCTTAATATTTCCTTGTTGCTCTGCATCTACCAAGTTACGCTTCAGATGTCCTACAAAGACATTTGGCACTTTATCTGTGAAGCGACTATTTTGAATTCCTTTTTACACAAACAGTTTGGCTATAATAATGCACAATTTAGTATATATGGCTTTCATATTAATTGTTTTACTTTTAAATGTTTATGTTTACTCTGAGTCTGTGCCCCAACTCTCCCCATCATTTTGTTTTCTGTAGAACCGCCACTGAGTGTATCTACAGCATTTGGCAAGAGAAAACATTTTCAAGTTTTTGTTATTTCAATGAGTTATCAGTAAAGATTGTTAATTATGCAGTGGTTTAGTTATAAAAGTTCTCAGACGGCACTCTGTCCAATATTGATTAACATGCCCACTGGAATACAATTGGAGTTTAACACCTTAATAGGTGTAAAAGGCCCATTTTCTGCCACTATAACTCCTGTTTTTCAAGGCTCCATTATACTATAATGTATGATCATGTTTAAAGGGGTACTTTCAATCATTATTTGAAATGCCTTTAGCGCTTTTCCATTTGTGAAGATGTCAACTGTGTGTGATACGAACATCAGAATCTCTAGCTTGTCTGTCCATAACTATTCCACTTTCACTGATTTTTTTTCCTTTTGCCTATTTGTCCAATGCTATAATAATAACATTTCAATGTTGCATTACTGCTGAGTACTGTTTAATAAAGCTGTAAGCTGACAATCTGAAAGGCACCTGACACAAGTGGAGGATAACTGAAAATACGTTACAGGCAAAACTAAGATGAGGTGTGTTGATCAGAGAAGAATGATACCACAGTGCTAGTAAAGTAAATTAACTATTTGAGTACTCAACTTTACTCTGTTGTCATTAGCCTATCCAGTGGATGCTACTTGACTGGAGTCAGCCAATCCCACAAGAGGACAGAGACCACCTAAAATTACAGTACATCTTTAATGCTGCAAAAATAAATACAAACTGTTTTGGAAGCTTAAATAATAATGTTCAATGATAACTATTTCCAACTGTCTTTATGAAAAGTTTGATTTTACTTTGGCACCTTTAATGGAAGAAAATGTTTTGCTGGACTTGTTTGAACAAAAGTGACTAGATATCTATCTGCTTTACCTAATGTTAATACTAATGTTTTTGTTGTTTGGGAATAAGGATTTGTCTTTTGAATCTGTCATGCAATTAAACATGGTCATTCAATTAAGTGGTGTTAAATATGTGTGACATTAACAATAAAACACTGATGAATGTGATCTATTTGTCAAGTAATCTGATTCATTTAAAGTTTGCAGAGTGCCATCTCTTGGTATTCAGTCACATATTATTAAACCCTGAACTTCACTATGGTCCAACTCTATTTAATATAATAACAGTACATTTTATTCAAGAGAAACATTCAGTTACCCAAGCACAGTTGCATGTTTTGTGAAGATGAACATCATGCTGATGATGATTTTGCTTTATGTAGATGTGCCTTTTAAGTGATGATGGGCAGTTAGCAAAGTACAAAGCAGGGCAGATGTAGAAGGAGAGAAAAAAATACATATAGTGTGTCCAGGCACCATTGTATTCTTTTCCCTCCTGTCAGAGAGAATAAATGGCAAGGTAAGTGAAACCACTTGCTGCCCTACAAACATGACAGCATACCAAGGTATAAACATGTTATGTGCTGACTGGTTTCCAGCTCATGCATCAGTGAGGATTTAGACCGCTCAACTCAGCAGTCTCTACATTGAACATGTTTCCAAAATGTCTTAAAAGAGATTTGTATTTTTTCATTCCATACCTTTTACATATTTATTGATCACTATTTTCAAAGTAATGTTCGGAGTTCTTAAAAACCTCACCCTATTATAATATATTTACATTAAAATGACAGGACTAGCAGAGACTAATCTACAAAACCTTTTAAAGAGCATCATATCAAACATAATTAATCTATGACTTGGTCAAAAATGTGTTACGCTGGTGCTATACTGCCTTTGGAATATTGGCTTGCAAACGGGTTATCATGAACAGCACAGCCGCAATACTTATTTCCTGCTAAATGTTGCCACCTACAGTTCACTTTGTTGACAATACACAGAATGCAACCTGACACCCTAGCACAGCAGAAATAATAATACATAAAAATTGGATTCACTTAAGGTTTAAAGTAAAGCTCATCTTAAATCACCTTTTTACTTCAAAGACTAAATTGAGATTGAGACTAAAAAAAAAAGAAGGTGAAAGTGGAGCACATCTGTTCACTGCATTATCATTTAATTGTAGTTCTTTTGCATTGACTTGTGAGCATGATGTGAGAACGTCCAAGTGCCTTGTGACGACTTGTCACATGAATATACTTGGAAATGAATAACCTGTTCCGCTGGATTTCTGCTTACCAACAGACACAATCCTTTTTAGTACATTCTATAATTTTTAGGAAGTTTATCAAAATATGGCATACTTTCTCTGCCTCTGTGATCTTGAGAGCATTTGCAAACTCTGTGAAACAGATCAATTCCAGGATTTTGCTAATGTTAGTCCGTCCTCCCTCCATTTCTTCCTTCTGTCCTAAAGGAGGGAGCGATAGGGAGATGGAAGAATGAAGAGGAGGCAGATGTGAGAAATGAGATGGCTCACGCATCACTTTTAAGAGACGTCAATTACTGTTGATGCATCACCTCTTCGGCTAGAACTGCAAATGGCAGACAATATAAACTCATACCAAAGCCAAAGAACATGGACTATTTTCACTTAGTGAACATGATGATGACATGAATGAATACTTGTTTAAATACAACACATGAAGACAGGCAAGAAGATTTATAAAATCGCTTGCATGGTAGTTCATATTTTCAGCATGTAGAAGTCTTTTCTTGGTCTATCTACTCATTTGTCACTAATAAATCACTACAAACTTTCGCCTGTCAACTTTTGAAACCAAAAGTTGATAGACGTGGGAGGGAATTTTTCATCTTCGCAGCTTGGACCAATGAACACACAATTTTGACAGGAAACATTTCTGCATAGGCTGCTCTTGTGTTTCCTCTTTCCTCACATATTGACCTTTCCTACCTCACCTCCTCTGGCTGCAACTGAGACAAATGAGACATTAGGCGAGTTCGTGATGGCGCAAAACTGCACATCACTGCGCAGCTCAAGATGCACGTGGTTAAAAATCTGTCCACGATGGTCTAGATGGGCGTGTTTACGACTCGGCAGTCGATATCACATGGCCTCAACTTATCGCGGGAGCAAGGCGGGGCAAGGCGGCTGCTGAGCAGCGGCGCAGCAGCCCTCTAGGTACTGCGGAGCCTAGAACCTGCCTTCATGACGTCAGGACTTTGCCCTAATTGGCTTTTACATCCCTGACGTATGTGCAGGTGTTAAAATGCCTCTTCATATCCACAAGGGTCCGTGCCTCATGTTTCGTCACATGGTCACATCTAGACTACGGAGGGTAGAGAGAATACAACTTCATAGCAGCGTTTGTATCCCCGCCCCTGCTGTCACCGGCAGATCTCACTGCTGCAAGAGGTCAACTTGAATGCGCCTATTCTTGATGACGCCGAGCTTTGAACAATTTCCGGGGCATGAGCTGGAGGACCGAGCAGAGAGGACGCACGCAAATAGATGCTTGGAATCCACCCATCGTGATATGGTTTGCCATCAAATTGAGGCAGTTTGGACGGAAGGCAGACTATGGGTGCCTCTCATTCGGCTTTTATACATCCTCCCAACCACCTCGGGCCTCGATCCTCACTGATGTACATAAAGAATGATGGGGCGGCAACCATGGAGGTAGTAGGCTCGTTCACGATGAGCTGCGGCTGACTTAGGCTGGCTTCATACGTCAACGAGGGCTTGAGAGTCTTAGCGGGTGGGGCGAAAATCAAACGCAGCTGCGCTGCCGTGTGCCTGACTTCACTCGCGGGAGACCTCGCTGGAGATGTCGCGGGATTTCGTATTAAATATAGTATAACTTTTTTTACTCATTAAAATGAGCATGATGACTGACGAAATAAATTGATATGAGGTTTAAATAAACCACTGTTGTCATACAATTAACAGGCCTGCATTGTAGCACATTAATTAAATATTAAGTGTTTTCCGTGTGTATCTATTTAACCAACAGCATAAAATAGCCTCACGTTTTCAGTAGGCTAGCCTACCGCTGTTCCAGAAATCACAAATAAGAAGGTATCCCTTCGATTTCAGTTCATTTTAGCACATTCTAACGTAAGGAGCAAAGATTCTAGAACAGATTAAGATGGATCACAGGGATAAGCTCCAGCGTCGTCCCAGACGCTGGCTACAGTGCTGTTCCCAATATATGAACTGATCCATCTTGGTCCGCTCTAGAGTCTTTCGTAAGGAGGCAGAACGAGACACCTATCATACTCGTCATGGGGAGATTCCTTCCAAATAGCCCTATCACGACTTTGAACTGACGTCACTGGGGTGGGTTTCAGCCTGTGCAGTTGCTGAAAAGTCAACTGCGCTAAGGAAACCCGACGCAGACGCCCGCGATATTTTAAGGACATGTGACATGATGTCACGGTGGTAACTCCCACCGCGTCTGCAAGAAGTCGGACATGATTTCTAACCAGTTTGCATTTCGTCTGTCCCAGTATGCACTGTGTTTAACCCAGCATGCATCACATCAAGTCAGATCTGCGCAGATTTTCGAGAAGTCAAACGCACCTAGTATAAGAACTGGAGAAAGTGAACAAGTCCCGCCCCCATTCGATTCAATGGGAATGCTAGGCTAGTGAAAATTGCCAAAATTGAAAGATTTTTTCAGGCTTCAACATGGCGTTTCAAGGGGCTTGTTTCCGGTGCCGTTTTACTTAGCCAATTAAGTGCCAGGTTACTGATTGACGTAAGGTACAGAAGGAGAGCTCGTACCCACACTAAGCTTGTGCATGAGCTGAGAGTGGAACAGCCACCAATCAGCATGAGGAGAAATGGCACCGGACATGATGTTTTTCTGGAAAATGGCGACGAGGAAGTGCCTTGCTAATCGGCGAAGCTAATCAGTCAAATCCTGAACCCCTGGCGGTAACAATGGGTTAGTCCAGTTTTAGTTATAGATCAGTGGGAACGCACCTCGAGGATCGAGGAGATGTTGAGAGGCACCCACGGCCATTGTCAATGCCTTTGCATTTGCTAACAGGTTTGTCGGTTCACCCAGGCTAGGTTTCACTACTGATATCAAAAACTATTCTTGAGACCAGTCTCACTAGCAGGGAAACTGATTTTAGAATGATCAAGTTCATCAGTCGTTTGCGGTCACGTTATTAATACACTTCAAAATAATGACCACAGCCAACAAGCTGCCATAAATAAATCAAGGCATTTTTCATTTATGTTGAAAAGTTTTATTTCTCTGTAAAAATGACAAATTGTAGACAATAACTGTCGACTACAGTAAACTATGTGAGCCATATACATGCCTTTAATGGGTTTGATGAAGTCAAATAAGTTGCATTCCTTAGGGGACATCAGAATGTCAGTGTAATTTCATACTGCAGTTGGCTGCCAGATTTATATGTACTGCATGCACTACACGGAAGAGTTTGAAGTTTTGTAGTTTGTTTTTAAAAGAAAGAACAGAAAACTAACACATGTGATTGTTTAAAAATCTTTACTGCCATTTAAACAGCATTTGAGTAATTTTGGATCCCTATACTGGTCAATTAAAGAGAAAGAGAAAGAGAAATCAAACAGGAACATTTATGCAGAAGCCATAACAAACGTCCCAGCTAGGCTCCACCTCTACAATTGGGAAGAACAAGCTCAGCGATCAACTCAAAAACCAGTCGTCAGGTTCCTTGTAAGGACAGAAAAAAAAATGTTTGTCTGCGCTAAATAATAATAATAAAAAAAGAATCAGGTAGCACACAGTTGATATCAAATGAAGCAAGTTCATTTTTACTTATTGGTGGTGATCTGAGAGAGCAGCGCAGCTCTTGAATACAGACGGAGATGACAATCCAGTGTTATCAAGCAGGTGAATTGGAGTCAAATTTATGAAAAGCGTGATGGCCCATTTTTTCTCTCCAGTATGATAAATTGACAAAAAAAAAAAAAAAAGAGCGGGGGGAGGGGGGATGGGGGGGATTGACAATTATGTCTCCCTTTAGTCAATATCATCAAAGTTCTGTTGTAAAAGGAAGTTTGCAGCCAAGTTCTCATTCTTCTCACAAGCAAAGTATGCCTGTATAACAAGTCCTTCTGGGAATCCCAAGGCTTTTAGCTAGAAAACATAAAACAAACAAACAGGTTTCAGGTTTCATTGCACCTATGACATGGTCTCTGATGTGTCAAGTATTTGAGGCATATAAAGTAGACGGGCATCCTCTTACCCTCTCAATGGCTTCTTTCTCCTGTGGCGTAACCTGGATGTAGTTCATATGACCTCCTCCAGCCTCTGCCGCCACGCTGCTGCCGCCTCCACCACCACCACCACCACCCCCTTGCCCTCCCTCTTGGACCGGTTCATTAAGCATCTGGATGAACTGCTCCTGATGGCTGCTGATTTGCTGGTGCAGAGGATGAGGAGAACCATTAGAGGAGAGGATATGTAAAGCTGTAACAGGTCCAACGCTATGGGAGTTTTCTGCTCATCACTTATATGACGCCTGTAAGAGATGGTGTGAGTGGGTTGGGCTGGGGAAGGATAGGTTAGGGGGAAGGTGCAAGGAAGGGGGCAACAGAAAGGGGAAATATCTGATACAATATTAAATGTGACAGAATGAATGAACGGAGTATTTCACCTTGTTCTCTGATGCTAACTTTGATCTGTCCGAAAACATGCTCAGATGCCATTTCACAAGCCCATTAGTCTGGGGAATAAAATGG
This sequence comes from Sardina pilchardus, assembly GCF_963854185.1. NCBI lineage: Eukaryota > Metazoa > Chordata > Actinopteri > Clupeiformes > Clupeidae > Sardina > Sardina pilchardus. Next base: position 31,778,962 of record NC_085007.1, read on the forward strand.
CCCATTTTTGAGGACTTGCAGCCAATGATCTCACACCACTCCAAAAACTTCAACCTCAATTAAGGCTGGGCAATATGGACCAAAAGTCATATCTAAATATTATCTGTTGAATATCAATACAATATTTATTCCACTGCTTGGTTGAATTCCCCATTTAGTCAGGCAGCCATGGGGTCAGACCTGGTTTTGTCGGTTAAAGTTTTTTTTTTTGCAGAATCTAGTAGACATGGGTACCTCTAAGATTTAAGAGGGTGCCCGGTGATATCCCTTGGGCAAGGCGGATATACTACAGGTGAATAGGGTAAAAAAATTAACAAGCAGATATCACTATGAAACTTCACCAGTTGATTACTTAGATCAATATGAAAAATAAATGTATTACAAGTTTTCTGAAATGTAATGTTTGAATATGCAAATTAAGTATGATGTAATTAAATATGCGCTGATTTGCATAAACTTAACAAGATACAATCTGAACATTGGACAAAGCCAGTTTCAATTTTTGTTTTTCATTTTGTTGACATAAGAGATGTAAAGTATTTTAGAGAGGGAATTATGGATATCTCATTTAGTTATTCAGTAAATCAGAAAATACTATACCAGCCTTTAAAAAAATAAATTTTCGCCATGTTTTTTGAAAAAAAATGTCATGTAAATCAGGCTAAGAATTATACATCAACAAACCCCTCTGCAAAAACCTTCTAAAGATGGTTAGGTATAAGACTGAAAAGTTTGGTGTATGTAGATGCTTGTGAAGTGGAGAATTTGTTCTCAGAGTGAGAGAGGAAACTCATCCATATCCGCCTTATATTCAACACATTGGACAAGAAAGGCTTAATACACAAAATTGCCCAAGGGATATCACCGGGCACCCTCTTAAATCTTAAAGAGGTACATCTACTCTACTAAATTCTGCAAAAAAAAAAAACTTTAACCGACAAAACCAGGTTCACCTAAATTATGGCATTTGGCTGCCGGACTAATTGTCCTGCGTTCTATAAGGTGTGCATTAACTTTCGATGTACGCAGGGCTATGAAGTAGTTCCAATTTGTTGGCCGTATGGCCAAACTCGTTGTAAAGTTTAAATGCACTGTCACGTTACATACAAGTTGTAAAATACAGACGTTCAGATCATAGTAACATTTAGCATATGACGGAGGTGGCTTTTAGCTAGTTGGGTGGCAGTAGGCTAAGAAAAACAGCAATCTTTCAAAGCTAACGTCAGAGACGGTTGAAAAAGCGTATTTAAGTATCTTTGCTAACGTTCATCAGAATCCTGGGATATGCCAGCTTGACAACAGGAGATTAGAACTAACATTTTTAAGTCACAAATCAGTTTTACAGTTACAAATCCCGATACACACACACAAAACATGAGACGGTTCTCATCCCTTAAGTGGCGCAAAAGTCTGTGTGCATGCAGAACAGATTTGTAATTGTAGAATACTTTTGTAATCGTAAAATATGTGTAACTGTAGGATGATCTGTAGCTGTAAAACCGATCCGTACCCGTAGAGCAGATTTGTAAGTGTACAATTACTTGTACAAATAATATTTACAGTTACAAATAATGTCTACAGTTTCAAAACATGATATACACTTACAAGACTTATGAGTCTAATTTAATTCCATACATTTCCTACTAATTGCATTGTAGCACTGTACTTGATTTGTACTGCAGTACCACTGCCTCATAACTGCAATATATTTTTTTGCAAGGGAAGCATTATAGCAATAGTGACCTAACTAGACTTTAATTTTGCCTGCCAGCCTTGCGCCACTCATGGTAAACTCCATGGCCAAACTCAAGTCGAAATGTGATCTATGCAAATGGCCTATGCAGTCTTCAGCAATTCAGCTACATTACATTGGGAAAAATAAAGAATCTTTGCTCCGTAGAGGGCTGTTATTTTGGTGTTATTTTACAGTATGGCTAAAGACGTCAACTACAACACTAGAAATGCAATTCCAAGGAATTACCAGTGCATGAAATGCAAAAATAGATAGATAATGTAGATATGGTTACCAAGGTGTAGCTAGGGTAAATATGGTGGTTGCATAGTTTACAGAGAGTTGATAGTGTGAAGGTAGACAGTTTAAAGCTGAAACATTTTGATTTGCTGATTTCTATTCATGTTAAAATGTTAACTATGGTAACAATGATAACCAGGTTGATTGGTTAACTTAGCTACTGATTTCATGCAGTAATGGTAAAAAGGTTAACTATGCTAACTATGCTCACAGTGTTAACCAGGTTGATTAGCTAACTTAGCTAATGATTTCTAGCAGTTATGCTAAAAATGCTAACTATGCTAGCAATGCTAACTATGGTAACAATGCTAACTTAAACTAACAATGCTAACCAGGTTGATTAGCTAACTTGACTGATGATTTCTAGCAATAATGCTAAAAATGCTAACAATGCTAAAATTGCTAACAATGCTAACCAGGTTGATTAGCTAACTTAGTTAGATGTTTTTTGCAGTTATGCTAAAAATGCTAACTATGCTAACAATGTTAACTATGCTAACCATGCTAACTAGCTAACTTGCTAGTGAGGACTTTTATTTTGAAACATTTGTTGCTAGGGTATCCATGGTGGCCACTATCAGGAAGCAAGAAGTTACTGCAGCATAATCATGTTGGTTGCTATGGAAACGGTCATAAACGCTTAATTTTAATGGTTGGTATGTTGATTGCTAGGTACATGGAGGTTTCGTGTAGTTGACTGGAGGCATAGTTGATAACTGACAGTTGGAATGGTTGAACAGTTAAATAGTTGAGTAGTTACAATGGTTAAATGATTTAATAGTGTATTATTGCAGTGAGGACCTTTATTTTGAAACAGTTGTGGACAGAGGAAGTAGTGAAACAGAATCTGTAGTCTAAATGAGATTGTATGCTTAAAGCCTGAGACAGAAGGTGCCTCTCATATAGCGTTTACGCGTCCTCTCTCGCTCCTCGATCCTCACTGATCTACATAAAGAATGATGGAGCGGCAACAATGGGATAGTCTAGCCCTTCTTCTATCTTTCTTTATGTAGATCATTGAGGATCGAGGAGCGAGGTAGGACATATAAACGCTGCTTGAGAGGCACCCACAGTAAATACTTTGAAAGTTGTATGTAGATAGTCTAATTAATGTTGATAGACAGAATGTTTAATGGATGTTGATAGGCAGATTGTTTAATAGATATTGATTGACAGTTTAATGGGTGGATGAGTGAATGGTCTGAAGAAGATGAATGGATAGATGGTTGGATGGAATGTGCCTTATATTCTTGTTAAGAGAGACACTGATACAGCTCTCTGAGAGTAGTTGATACAGGTGTAATCAATTTAACTGGCTAGTCTTAAGAGAGAGTGTGCTTAAAGCCTGAGACAGAGTAAATCATTTAAAAGTTGAATGTAGATAGTCTAATTAATGTTGATAGACAGAGAGTTTAATGGATGTTGATAGGCAGATTGTTTAATAGATGTTGATAGACAGTTTAATGGGTGGATGAGTGAATGGTCTGAAGAAGATGAATGGATAGAAAGTTGGATGGAATGTGCCTTATATTCTTGTAGACTGGAGAGACACAGCTCTCTACTGAGAGTAGTGGATACAGATACAGGTGTAATCAATTTAACTGTCTAGTCTTAAGAGAGCCAGTGTATGTAGCCTGAGAGAGAGAGAGAGCTGCTGCAGGTGGGGCTGGCCACCTGGCATAAGATTCTAATTGCTTAATGATCCGATTGTGATGTCATAGAGGCCAATGTTAAGTCTATGGGGAAATTTGTAATAGTTTTTAATTTATAGTTTAAAAAGTATAAAAGTTACAAAGTTGAAAAATACTTAGCAGCCTTCCCCTATTTAAGACCTACGTTGCGACGTTTGAATGAAGTTTCTAAGTTAAACGGTTCAAGCTGAATAGAAAAAATGAATTTGATCAGCGGAATAATAATAACTAGAAATGCAATTCCAAGGAATTACCAGTGCATGAAAATGCAAAAATATATAGATAGATAATGTAGATATGGTTACTAAGGTGTAGCTAGGGTAAACATGGTGGTTGCATAGTTTAAAGACAGTTGATGTGTGAAGTTAGACAGTTTAAAGCTTAAACATTCCAGTTGTAACTTAACTAATGATTTCTAAAAGGTATGTTAAAATGTTATCTAACTATGTTAACAATGATAACCAGGTTGATTGGTTTACTTAGCTAATGATTTATAACAGTTATGGTAAAAATGCTAACAATAATAACAATGTTAACTATGTTAACAATGTTAACCAGGTTGATTAGCTAACCTAGCTAATGATTTCTATCAGTTATGCTAAAAATGCTAACTATGCTAACTATGCAAACCAGGTTGATTAGCTAACTTAGCTAATAATTTCTAACAGTTATGCTAACAATGCTAACTAGGTTGATTAGCTAACTTAGCTAATCATTTCTAGCAGCTATGCTAAAAATGCTAACAATGCTAACTATGCTAACCATGCTAACTAGGTTGATTAGCTAACTTAGCTAATCATTTCTAGCAGCTATGTTAAAAATGCTAAATATGCTAACAATGCTAACTATGCTAACCATGCTAACTAGCTAACTTGCTACTGAGGACTTCTATTTTGAAACATTCGTTGATAGGGTATCCATGCTGCCACTATCGGGAATAAAGAAGTTACTGTAGTAAAATCATGTTGGTTGCTATGGAAACGGTCATAAACGCTTGATTTTAATGGTTGCTATGTTGGTTGCTAGGTACATGGAGGTCTCATGTAGTTGACTGGAGGCATAGTTGATGATAGCTGACAGTTGGAATGGTTGAACAGTTAAATAGTTGAGTAGTTTCAATGGTTAAATGATTTAATAGTGTATTATTGCAGTGAGAACTTTTATTTTGAAACAGTTGTGGAAAGAGGAAACAGTTAACAGGATATGTAGTCTTCACAGAGAGATTGTATGCTTAAAGCCTGAGAGAGAGAGAGAGCTGCTGCAGGTGGGGCTGGCCACCTGGCATAAGATTCTAATTGCTTAACGATCCGACTGTGATGTCATAGAGGCCAATGTTAAGTCTATGGGGAAATTTTTAATAGTTTTAAATTTTTAGTTTAAAAAGTATAAAAGTTACAAAGTTGAAAAATACTTAGCAGCATGCCCCTATTGAAGACCTACGTTGCAACGTTTGAATGAAGTTTCTAGGTTAAACGGTTCAAGCTGAATAGAAAAAATGAATTTGATCAGCGGAATAATAAGAAGAAGAAGAAGAAGAAGTTTTGGAAGAACAGTACAGTGCATTTTCATGCACTGTAATAAGAAGAAGCCTTGGAAGAACAGTACAGTGCATTTGCATGCACTGTAATGAAGCCTATAAAATATGATGGCATGGCACAATTAAACTTATGCGATATTGACAATTGCAGCTGCAGTGGTTTCCAAACTATCCATACATTGCAAACAATAATGTAGACTACAGCAGTTATAACACTGCAAAGCACAGTTGTTACAGTCTACACAGCCACATCTAGAGTTGGGCTCCGAAACACTGTTCTAATATGGCACCGGTGCAGATGCAACTTGTAGTAACCACATGGAATAACCACGTGGATTTCGGTGTCACTTAAATATCTGGAACTTTTTAAAAAAAAATAATAATAATAATAATAAAATAATAATAATAATAATAATAATAATAATATGAGGAATCACTGTTTGTCATGCGCCATCTCTAACGTCTTGCTCTGATAGCTAAATGTATCTGGATGTGGTGCTAACATGAACACTAGATGTATAAGCTTAAATGCACTACGTAGATTAGTGGACAGTGTTTGAGAGCTTGCGTGAGCCCATGTCAAGTAGCTTACTTTAAAGTAAGATCACAAGGTCTAGTCAAAATCTAGCAGTAACTACGCAAAAGCCTATGAAACATCAACAGTATAGCATACTTTACACAATAACCTTGCTAATGCACCAACTAAAATCTATTTGAAATGATATCAGCAAAGTTGTAATGCGGAAACTTTTTTCAGTGTTGACATGACATTAATCTTTCAAGTGAATGAGGCCCATATAGCATCACAATGATGCTAAATGCTAGATGGCGACACCATATGTAGGTTACAAACATACCTCATTGATATCCCTGAGCTGTCAAAGAGGCTACAGAACCATCTCCGTACGTTATCGCTAATTAAGCTGCTCTGACAGGGGGAAGCCTATGTTAGCATTTTGGAACACACTGAATCCTTCAACGTTAGATTATGTGACTTGGAAATGCCGTTGCACGATCTGGCAGTTCCATGGCAAGCCAACAAAAAAAATTACGAACCTGAATAGCCTTCTGTGCATATAGCCTCTTCATGCTTTAGACCATTTTATTGTAAAAATAAAGTTCCGGTTCAAGCATGGCACTGTTTTAAAAGTATCGATTTAGCACAGGTATCAGATAAAACTCAACGATACCCAACCTTACGAATGATGGGCTATTTGCAGCCAATATGGTATAGGTATTTTGCCAATATCCTAGGCTTACTCCTACGGTCCTAATGATTTTACATAGGATGGCAGAATATCCTGTTCTCATCATAAAGGGATGTTGATTTATTTGCCAATAGAGCCATAATAATTGAACGCTGTTGCATGCAATTGGTTTATTCAAATTCAAACCATTAATTATTTAATTCGAATCCACCAGAGAGGTCTCAAACATTTTAAAGTCTGTCGACTTGGCTTTTCCCGAACTTCCCATATTGCCGGAGATATGTAGATATCGGTGCCAAACTCAGGGCCTCTGTCTTATTACAGATTTCCAATAATTCAGTCCAATACTTGCATATGAAGGAGGAAACAACCATGTCTGTGGCCAGGCACCAAATTTTCCTTATTCAACAAAGCCAAGGTAAAAACAGGTTTCCATGTTTCCTTGAAAACAAATTCAATGTGGAAAGTTGTGCATAACACAGCAGAGGTCTTAGCAGCTCTCATTATGCCAGAGAAGGGCTGCACGATAATGGCCAAAATGATTATCACGATTATTTTGAGCAATATTGATATCACGATTATTTGTTGATTTTAACCAAAACTAATTTTATTGTCATAGGCTTATTATAACGGTGTTTGGATTTTTTATTTACCTTGGATTTTTTTTTTATCTATATAATATAATATAAAAAGATATATAAAAAGAGAAAATCCTTAATTTCTGATATTCATAACAGCAAACTTTATGCAGATTATAGCCTACAGTTCATATACAACTCCACCTCTTTAATTTAGCTGTCTGGTTGAAGCCTCAAAATATTGTAAACAAAATAGGCTATAGTTGGCTAGCTTAGTCTACTGGTTGGACTGTTCAGTTTCCCCACGTGTGTTTAAGTTTCAAGGTAGGCTAACACTTGTTCTCCTTGGGACAGGCCCTTTTGAGTTTTGGAGTTGGAAAACATTGGTATTGAGATGCAAGAGTTTTAATAAAATCTGTGCAGCATGCTAATTATTTATGCTAAACGGATTTAATAATAATTTAGCTAGTCTTCTATGCGTCATTTAGGGATGCACGATATTATCGGCACGGCATCGGTATCGTCCGATAATAGCTTTAAAACTTAATTATTGCCATCTGCAGATATGAACATTTCTGCCGATATTCCTGGCCGATAAGGTGACGTGCAAATGATGCGCATGTCAAGAAATGTTTAGGTTAGTATGAGCGCCACCAACGTAATTCAACATGTCGGCTGTGTGGCAGTACTTCACAGTATCAGAGGAAGATGTCAAAATGGCTATTTGCGGAGATTGTAAATTGTCAGTGATGCGAGGAGACACTCCTTTAACACTACGAACTTAATTTCTCATCTTAAAGTCCACCATCCTGACTTATACGAGGCATTTCTGAAATCTAAGCCTGAAAAACCTGCGCCAGCGAAGACCTGCCAGCAGCCTCTAACATTTGACAAAGCTAAGAAATATACCAACGACCACCCAAAATCATTGAGTTTATTGCTCTTGATAATCAACCATTCAGTGTGGTGGAAGATGTTGGCTTCAGTAGGCTAATGATGCACTTAGAGCCACATTACGCTATGCCTAGCCGTCGTTATTTTTCTGATGTGGCCTTACCAGAACTCCAAAGTGCGGTCTACAGTTACATAGAGAAGCTCCTCAGTGATGCCACCGATATAATTTTTACTACGGACATCTGAACATCTAGTGTGAGCCCTGTCAGCATGTTGAGTCTCACAGCTCAATGGATCGATAAAGATTTCATACTTAAAAAGGCCCTACTACAATCTCAGGAGTGCTCCGGTTCTCCCACAGCAGCTGCGTTAGCATCCGCTTTTGACGGTATGTTCGAGAAATGGAAAATAGCTAAAGAGACAATGCGCTCAACATGGCAAAAGCACTGGTGGACTATGGTGTGCCAAGTCTCCCATGCATGGCGCACACGCTGCATTGGTTGTTCATGAAGGTGTCCTGTCTCAGCGTAGCATTGTGGATGTTGTGGCTGTGGGAAGGAGAATAGTGGGCCATTTCAAGCACTCTCAGGTTGCATACAGTCGCTTAGAAGATGTACAGCGGGAGCTCGGCATGCCAATAAAACGACTTCAACAGGATGTCGTGACTAGATGGAATTCGACATACTATATGATGCAGAGCCTAGTCGAACAGAAGAGGGCATTGGGTGCATATGCCGCGGATCTCGAGCTCCCTGCGTCAGTGGGGAATTCTTGAAAATATGATCACTCTTCGCCAAACTTACCCTGTTGGAAGCTCTCACTAAGCGCTTTAACGATGTGCAACGTGAGGCACTTTATTCGGTTGCAACAATGCTTGATGTGCGTTACAAAGATCGCTACTTCGATCTGGACGAGAAGAGCAGTGTTCGCGACCTACTTCTGAAAGTCTTGAATGAAATGGATGGCAGTGGCAAAGACAGTACGGGGATCCTCCTGAGAAGAGGACCCGAACTAGCCTAGAAATCTAGACGCACCCTAACGGCCAAAAATATTTTTGCCTAGCGGGATGGTCTAGGGTCGCACCGTTGAGGCCAAGCCTGCACTAGGCTCCAGGCCAGCCTAGCCAATCAGAACGCTCTATCTGTGTACGGAGTCCTTGAGCCCGGCTTAGCTCACCTTCGGCTTCCGATATTGACGCCAGGGGGCTGGACCATGCGTCCTCGTTCGACGAGTTGGGTGTGAGACCGTGTTGCACAACCATAGAGAAAAACAAAAGATGGATGAGGCTAACAAAGCGCGCTCGTTTGAATCGGCTTTGGAAGAGTTAGACTTGAGCTTTTCTTTGAAGGTTGAGCAGAAAGAAGCACTCAAGTCATTCATTTTAAAGAAGGATGTATTTGCCGAGGGGTATATATATATATATATATACCCCTCTGCTTTTCAATTATTGAAATGTCTCTCCGGTACTATAATTAATCTGTTATTACGATAGGGTACTTGCTGTAGATATGGGACATTAATATATATATATATATATATATATATATATATATATATCTCGGTATCGACAATCGGCCAAAATGAGCTTGTAAATATCAGCATATCGGATATCGACTAAAATGCAATATCGTGCATCCCTAGCGTCATTGCTTTCAATATTGTGAATGTTTTATTCGGATTAAATGTGCATGTCGAGGGGCGGGTGTCCATTGAGTGCGCACGAGAGGGAGAGCGAGAGAAAGCGGGCCAAGGCGAGGGGGTTTACTTTTATAGGCCTTCTGTTAGGTAAAGTTGCACGCATAGTCTACAATGAAAACTTGCGAAAGATATGCTTTCACCCAAGCAGCGTCAGGTGCACCATTGCGACATAGATTTTTTGTCAGTCGCACTCTCAAAAAGTTCCTGATTAGGCAAAGCTTCCACGTTTCCAGAGATGATTTAAATGGAGACGCGGTGAGCACGGAGGGTGTGTGTGTGTGTGCGTGTGTGTGTGAGAGAGAGATGCGTGAGTGACAGAGAGAAAGGAGGAAAGGGGAAATGCAGCCAATACGATGCGTGTTTTTAATAGCCTTAAAAATTAAATTAATAACGAAACGCAATATGTGGTGGCCGGCGTTGAATCTGTGTCGCACGGCCACAAATTCGTCTATGTGTGGGAAACACTGCGACTGCTACCTGCTGTGGTATGTTAACCACGTTACTTTATCCTCTGTGACTAGTGTCTACATCTAGAAACTAAACTGCGCGGTGCAGGGAGCAACGCTCATTGGCTCATGGAGGCACGTGATCAGACAGTGGTTTACGGAGCTCTAGAGTGGCTTTGAAAAAACACTAGAGAGGTGTTAAAGCGGAGGATCTTTAATATGCATCGTTCTATGGACGGAATGACGCAAATTTGATCGCGGGAAGCCAATATCGTGATCGTGATTAAAATTCGATACATTGTGCAGCCCCATCTCAGAGGCAAAGGTAGTAGGTGAATGGCAAAGCAGGAATGTTAGACGTGACCTAGAAGCAGAGTAGATTGAAACATGCCACTAACATGGAAGCCAGGCCAACTATAACCCCGGCCACAAAATTTGAGGTCGGGAAATTTGATCTGGACTTCTTCCATTGAGAAGCCTCTATGAACACTTGAGAACTGTGTGGACCAATCAAATCTTCTACACGATGATGGATAGATGAGCTACCATAGATATGTCAGCAACGGTGCCTAGTCATTCATATCACTTGAGCGCACTTTGGTTGATTTTGTTTACAACAAAGGGGCTGTCGCTGGAGAAGCTATATGTCTAGATATCACTATAACATCTGTTGTACAAGATATTGACAGTGCAATAATAACAATAATAATAAAAAAAACAGCATTTGTCACTGGTGCAGTGTCAGATAGATCGGGCTAGCATGTAAATGACGGGCCATATGCAGTCTAATGTCAAACTCCCGTCATGATTGGATAACATTCACAGAGCCTTATGTGTTGCAATGCCGACAGCCTATGTGAACGCATGCACTAGGGCAGCATTCTGCCACCTGTGTTTGGATGATTGCAAACAACAGAACGCAAGAAAATGACTGCTCTTCTTATGATTATTGTGGAATCTCTGGACCTTAAGAGTACAAAGATGGTTTTTACTCTATTTTTCTCTCCAGTCTGAGGGACGTGGCAGCGTGTACAATAAAGTCTTCATTACTGATTATGGTCTCTGGAGGAAGATGAAATTATGTGAGAAAGTAATGAGTGTTCATACCTGCAGAAGCTGAGGGTTCTCCCTGCCTATCTGTTGCAAGAGAGCTGGTAGCAGTGAGGGGTTCTGCTGGATGATCTGCCGCATCTGTTGAAACTGGGGCTGGTTCCTCAGGAATTCAAGGGGATTGGCTGGGAGATCATACATCACATAAACAAGAACATGTACAAATGAAATATGCCTGACAACCTTTTCTCAATGCTTCAATTACCAAAGGAAATGCAAATAAATCAAATCAAATCAGTCAAATCCTGACCCCCTGGTTGGGCTGCTACTATACAGCTGTACAGATCTCTCCGGACCAATCAAAATGTCAGGGCGGGTTTTACACGATGATGGACAGATGAGCACCAATTGACGATCACGCTTAGGTTGATTTTGATGGAACAGAAACACTGTGGCTATGAATGCATGTCATTTCCATGGAGTTTGGCCTTTCATTTAGCCTACATGAAAACAGAGGTTTTATCCAGATTATCATACGACTATTTCTGAACACTTAGGCGGGAAAACTCTGGTTTCACTTTCATCAAAGTAAAACAGCATGTTTGTGTGATGTTCCCGTTTGTTTGAAATGTCTACTTGCTCACTGGGTTAATGACACCCTTCCCCAGGTGCTCATTGCATTTTTGTAGTACGATTTGAAGGAATTATTTTTAATACCGAAGGAGGGGAAATGTTTTCCCAAATAGCCTACCCTGCTTCATATTTTGTCGTCTTTGATTTCGCTATCGGGTGTTGTACAAGATACTGACAGCGCTGACAACTTTCGAACCAGACCAGCAGATGCAAGCTAATAGGCTATTTCGTTGCTCTGTTTGGTTAGGTCTATCTAATGAGTGCAGAGCCATCCCGCCACCCTGTATCGGTTGAAACACACTCCATAATCACAGCCCAATGGATTAGTTTCAGACTCACATTCTGACCAGAATTGTGAGTATGACGTTGTCAGGCTACAAATATTCAATAGCAATGGTACATTTTCAGTATAGGGCATCTCATGTTTATGTCCCGTCATTCAAGTGCGAAAAATGACCCTACAAATCAGTACACCCTCCACTGGGTTCAGTTGTCTCATTTACATACTTTCAGGAAGTAGTCAAGAGCTGCAAGAAAGTGTGTGAGTGTGTGGCCCTTTCCGAAACGGATCCCTACTCACTTCGACTCGGTTAGCGAGTGAACTTCCTTTTCAAGTCCACTCGTGGGTGCGGAGAACACTCGCATTTGAAGGGTTAGGGGGTTAAAACAGCGCTACATTTCGGATGCGCTTGAAGGGAGAAGGAAGTTGACGTCATATTCGTTTTCATAGAAATTATAAAGCCAATATATATTAAATCGCCAATTAAGATGTTCTGGACACCCCTGTGTATTAGGATATACATCCCTCTTCTCTCCTTTCATTACTATGAGTGAGGAGTTGCATTTTATGCTTTATTTAACATCAAATTATAAAAGTGCTGTAAATGCGACCTGCACATGTGTTTAAATATTACAGCCTACTTCTGTACGATCTTGCACATTTTACTGAGTATCAAACTAAACATGAGTTGTTACAATGTAGCTTAAAACACGCCTTTGTCTGTAAATGCTGTCACACGGACCAAAAAACAACTGGCAGGGAGATACGCGAGCTGCACGAACACTTGAAAACGGTTGCACCTGCGTTTCAAGACAGCATCAATGCTGACTTGCTCCTGGAGGCGTGGTAGCCCCTCTCCCTAGGCACTTCACTCGTCTCAAAATTCGTTTTGGATGATACTTAATGTGGCGGACCCTCGCGTGAACGCGCAAACGAAGTGGAAGTGTGTAGGACTAGGGTTTAGGGATCCGTTTCGGAAAGGGCCTGTGTGTGTGTGTGAGTGTGAGTGTGTGTGTGTGTGTCTCTCACCTCCAGATGCAGCCACAGGCTGTGAGGGAGCTGTGCTTGTAGGGGAAGAAAGGGCTCCAGTGGAGACAGCTGGGGTGCCCCCCCCAGCAGGACTGACCTGCTCAGCACCAGGATTACTCTCCCCCTCCCCCACTGGGATGCCCTAACAAGATAATAAGAATAATACAAAAGAACTTACAGTCTGGGGTTTACCAAGTGTGAACATGGATCTTTAAATAGAAAACATATTTCATTTCTCACCGTAAGCAGGTACTCCACAGCTCTGTCTGGGTTATTAAAGCTGGCTCTTAGTGCGGAAATCACTTGCTCTCTTTCATAGCCCATTAGCATGATCTCAGTCACCATGTTCTCATATGACTGGCCTGTCACTGAAAGACAAAAGGTTAATGGGTGCAAACAGAGCAAAGCCACATGGAGACTAAAATCTAGTGTTAAAAATCTTTGAAATACACAAGGAACAATTTAAGGATTTTTGTAGGGAAAACAATAACATAATAGCTATTGTTTGTCAAGAATAGTTACAAGGATGAAGAAACAAGGACCTGACATGAACAAGCTATTTCTCTCTACTCACCCAATGCAGATGTTGCTTCTTCAAATATATTAACATTTGCTGAAGATCTGTAATAGATAAGTAAAAACAAAAAAATTATATATTAAATAATTATTTTATATATAGTCCAAAGACATTTTCTAATTGACTCCATAAAAGACCTTGAATTTCCCCTTGGGGGGATCAATAAAGTATCTGTCTATCTATCTATCTATCTATCTATCTATCTGTATTCCTCCCTCCACATACTTACAACTGAATCAACAAAAGTCTGACTGAAATCGATAAATTAACCAACTAGAATAAATAGATAGATATGACCAGATGAAAGGAGCAGTCAGCGATTTTAACCCAATTCAGTTTTTGCCAAATTCAGGAAGATATCTCCTGATGGTCCACTAGCTGTCTGTTCTGTATTCTCAGAATAAAAAACATTGTTTTTACACAGCTCTAACTCAGAAACAACATGGCTTGGACCAAATCACACACCACTCCAGTAAATCAGCAACTGAGGAAAGGAGAGGCAAGATGGACAAAGGGGCAGTGGGAATGAATGAGAGTGGGTAAATCTAACACAAGCCAAGGTGCTTAACTACACAATAATCACATTTTCAAAACAGAAATGGCCAAAACACAGCCAGGTGGTTGAAGGAGGTTAGAAGAACAAAGAAAAGTATTTGTCACGAGAGAAACACATTGTATTAAACTGGAAAGTGACCATCTCAAGTCAAGCACCAGCCCTCAGGCAGGGGCCTAAAGGAGGACTAGGGAGAGAAATATACTTGTGTTTGAATATCTACAAGCTTTCTCCAGAGTAGCTGACACTACCTTCAACTTAAATGCAAAAGGTTTTCAAAACAGCATAGAACACAAAGCCAGATGTTGACATCACATAGGATATCCCAAACACAGTGAATACCGGGTAGGTGTAGAGGCAGGTGCAGCACTGGTGGGAGGCTTCTCATCTGCAGGCTTGTCCTCCTTAGGTGCACTCTCCGGAGGGTTCTCAGGAGCTGTTGCCCCTGCACTGGAGGGGGTAGTAGAGGCTGTAGTGCTGGAGCTAGTTGTGGTTGTTGTAGCAGGGGAAGGCTGAGCTACAGCAGAAGCTGCTTTAGGCTGCAGAACAAGAGAGATCAGTAAGTCTATTACATCTCAAGTTTAAAATCACCATGGTACTGATGAAGCAACCTTGCCATCAAATTAGGCGGATCCTAAACAGTCCCTCACATTCCACTCCTTGTTTAACATCAACAAAGCAACGCTTTCATCCTTAAAAAAAAAGGCAAGTTCAACATAATCACCGCTGAAACCTCTGCAAAATCTAGCAGACATCTATGCATTCTCAATACACAAACAGACACAGCGCTCAAAGAATCCCTAATAGAAATGTATGCTTGTAATGCCAGTTGTCTACATTATCCCAACCCTTCCTGCAATGCAAGTAACCAACTGCATTGTTGGAAAAAGCATGACTGATGTTTTGCCATCTGTTTACTACTTCTCACCATGGTGATAGCCATGCCACTAGTGTTGGTGCATGCACAGTGAGCAAGTTAACGTAAATAACATGTTTTTTTTTATTATTATTTTAGTCATTTGGGGAGAGATGTATCATTCAATTCAGATTTACCGCTTTGACATACAGTAGCTCAGTGATTTTCGATGTGAAATGATCTAAAGGTTCAATAATTCTCTGTCGCGCTAGATTTGTGCCATGTTTCCTGTGCTGCAACACAACAAGTTGAACTTGCTAGGACGGGGGTCTCCATCAGGTAGCTTGCAAGCTTCAGTTGTGTTGCAGCACAACATGACCTAGGCCACAAGGCAGTGGGCAGCACAGAGCAAGGTCCTGCTCTGTGCACACAGGGATATCACTAGCCAACACAGAGTGCTGACCTTTACCTCAGGCCATCCTTAGAAATATTTTTGTTTGCCGTAACCCGACCGACTGTCAATTTAGGGCCGGACTTGCATTAAGACTGGTCGATATTTTTTACTCTTCAAACAACCAATACAAACTCAATACAATAATGTTGAAGCACCAAGTCTATTAGCCCCCTTGTTGGACATATTAGCCCTTTCTGTTTCAGCTCCAAACCATATTTGTATCATTACAGGATTCTCTAGGACCAAAGTTATCAACGACTTTCACTTCAAGTCTTGGTTGTGAGCCGGTAGTAAATCTTTCAGTGGAGGTTGATAAAGACATTCACTTACCTTTGCTACCATGACAACCACAAAGTTTTTCTCATCTATTTTATATTCCTTCAGAGCTGTGTCATCGCTAAGGATTTTGCCTACAAAGAAGAAAACAATCTATTTAAATTTGACCTGAGAACAGGACAATTTACCTATCATTACTCTGCTGCATACCTAACCGATCCAATCACACATGAGCCTCATCAAGGCTTGCAGATGCAGTACAGCATCTCTGACCAGCTTAATGTAAAATTCAGTTGAGGAAATTATACATTGACACAAACTGAAAGTGTATTCATAAAAGAAAAACAAGGGAGACAGAGAAATAAAGAGGGTCATACCTGCATATATCAACTTCTGTCCTGCAACTGGAAAACCCTCCTTTCCCTTCTCATTCTCTATTTTTTCCTTTAAGGCCTTTACCTGAGGGGCAAAAGACAAAGAAAGGTCAACAGGATATATTCATCACCAGGGTACCAGCATTCCCAAAATGTTACTCAATAAGAATAAGCAACCATGTATTGCAACTATTTGCAACACTAAAAAGAACTTCAGTCTTATAATGATATCTTAGTGGTGAATTTATTTTTGACACATATTCTTCCCCACAGCATGGCAACATACCTATAAAACACCACAACTACAAACACAAACCCGTTAACCTACATAACGAGTTATGAAGGCGTTATTGGAATGTGCATGTATGGCGTTAAATGAGTGAATGGCATGTCTTGGCCCACAGTAAGTGAATATCAACAAATAGGGTAAAGCAAACCTGCCAAATGTGTAGCATGATCATCTTAAACATACAGCCTTCGACAGTTTGAAATGACTGATAACAAGGTCTAATCATGGTAAATCGGTGCAAATTAGACGGAACACAAGATATTGAAACAAACGAGCATTGCCATAATGACAACACAAAACATGAGCCATGTAGGATTCGCATTAATGATGCTTAAATGGTTAAAAGTTCATTTTAAATAAATATTGCCTCGACACATGCAAGATTGCCCAGTCAAGTTCCTCCAGCCAAAGTTAGCCTAATCGGTTCTTTGCGGGTTTTATTTCTAAGGCCATCGGCATTCCATATGCACGAGTGGCATGCTGTCTTGACAAACGTGCCAAATGGCTGGGGACATTAGACTTCCTGACGAACATGGTGGTTACACCTCCACTGTAACGCTAGCATACTAGCGTTGACGCTATCCTGCTTAGCTTGAAAAGTTACTAACAAATAGGCTGAATATTTTTTTAAATATTGAAAAACGCGATGAGATGGCAACAATACAACACGAAATATAGGTACTTACAGTTACTTAAAATATAGAAATGAAAAGGCTAAGTCATCCACCCTTCTTGCTATGGCAATACAGCTAACGTTAACGTTAGCTGCTAGCTAGTAAATCCGACATCAACATGCCATAGTTTACTTTACTCCTAGTGAAGACCGACATATATAGCATTAGTTGTGCACAGTCAGCGACTAATATATGATGGAGAAGGGTATCTCACGCTCTAAAGAATGACAGTCGCACTCTAAAGGACTGTGAAACTATGTTAAGCAACATGGGCCACTTGGCTACAATATACAATTAGCTTGCTAGTCTACTTATTATAAATGCTGTCGGGCTAGAGGCTAGCATTACTCAGCCTGCACCCTGGAACTGTTAGCCACACGTATTTACTAGCTGGCTACATAGTTCCCATAAGAAATCAACGAAAGTGAAATCAAAGTGCAATGAATGGCAGCGTGGTCCCCAACGAACACAGCCTTGACCTCTTACATGTGTTGACAGCGGAACTCTTGAGTCTTTTACGTTTCTGAGGGAAACGATTCGTTAAATTGTTCGCTAACTAACTAGCTAGCTAGCTAGCTAACTAACTCATCGTAGAGTCCCTCCACCCCCTTCAGACAAATGCATGGTTTCAAGCTCTCACCGTTTCTTCTGCGTCAATGTCGATTTTAAAGGTTTGCTGTTGGAGGGTTTTCAATGTGATCTGCATTTTGACGAGAATATTTTCAAGATAGTCTTATGACTACTCCAACCCTCAGTTCTCTTACAAGCTCTGGGTAAGGATTCCTGGCTAATTTTGCTAGCTCATCACAGTCTGCCTGCCGCCATTACGCTTTCACTTTTTTTTCAGCGCATAAACAAACCAACCAACCTGTACACTAGTAGGCATGCGCAAATGCTCGAATATTTCACGTGGTCTTTAGGTCATTGCCAGATCAGGGGAGTTAGGAGTTCTGTAAATGTGTAAACTGATGTAATTGTAAACTGTCTTGTGAAGTGGCAAGTAATATTGCCTACCACCAGCCAGGTGAACATCAGACCGCTTCTCAAATCTCAAGATAGCAAATTCAAATGGGCTAACGAGTGCTTTTTCAAGGAAAAAGTCCCTATATCTAATGGCTAGGCAGTTCTTTGTGAAAGTTGGGAACAGGGCCTCATACGGTCCCTTATCTATAGATCTTATATAAACCTATCAATCAGATTTTGGAGCCTAGACTTTGGAATCCTATAGGATTTTGGCTCCAAAATCTGATTAGAATGTAGGTTCTAGGAAGTTTTTATAAATGGGGTGTGCTAGCCTAGTGTTGCCAGACTTGCCACCTGTCCAGGTTTCACCTGATTGTCCTTTTTACAGTTTTTTTTCAATCGCTAACAAGCGTTTGTCCATTCAGTTGACACATTTTCAAAACTCTAAACACAGTAAGCACAGCATCGGTCTTTCGTGGCCATTTCACACATTTCATGTTGTTTTCACACAGTATGCAGTCAGTGAATACATTTTCACAATGCTTACATTTTCTTAACAGACAAACTATACCTCCCAACAAAATCATGGATCGTTTTTGTATTATTTTCGAATGTTAACACACAACATCCCACAATAGTTAAAACAGGCTATAAGGCTATAAAAACCTCTGCTTCTGCAATGTTATCAATTCAAAAGCAATATCTCAGCTGATAATAAACAAACAATTGAATAATTGACACACAGATGATTTATGTTGGGTAAATTGGGCCAACCACAGCTGATTTCAGTCTGTCTTAGACTCAGTGGCAGGGGTCTTTATTACATTGACACTTACACAGTAAAAAGAGGAGGGGATGTTTTTGGAAGCAGAAACAGAAAAAGACAAATACTGTAATGTCTGGACGAGGAAGAGTAAGAGTAAGGGGCCCAGGGAGAAGAGCAGGCCGAGTGAGAGGTGCAGGAGCACTGAGAGGAGCAGGTGCAGAGATTAGACAGTAATATTGTGCATTTTTTTGTTCACCCCCTTTTTATGGGCTTTTTGCTGTTGTTTTTTGTTCAGAATGCTCTTGTTCTGTTCTATAGTCTAAACAGTATTTATACTGCACCTCCTGTAGGCCTATAGTGAACAGTAAAAAAAAAAAAAAGATTAGCTTTTTACTGGAATGCATTTGAATGTGAACATTACATGGACATACAGTTCCTTACCAAGAAATTTAGTGTAAAAATGCTGGATTGCATGTTTTGCATGCAAATACCTGTAAAACTGAAACATAAAAGTCTATGCAGTTTTTGTAATGTGAACAGTAGCCAGTATTTTGAAACCTAGTGTACTCTGATTGACTGCATGTATCTTGTGAAGTGAAAACAAGTTTCATTCTTTGACAAAATAACTTCATTTTGAGTCAGGTTCAGTGTTTTGGTTAGTGGTAAGTTAGTGTGTGCAGAGAAATGACGAGTTAGTGTATACTGTATGTAACAAAATGTGGTGTTAGAACATGGGATGTGCTTTTGAGAGGAAAATGATCCATGTGGCCAATTGTGTTTTGTAGGTGAGAGTCTGTGTTTAGAGTTTTGAATATGTGTCAACTGAATGGACAAACGCTTGTTAGCGATTGAAAAAAACGGTAATGGTCTGTCCAGGGAAGATTCTCCCTGGACATACACTGTCCCATTTTTTCTAAACGATGCTGCGTAAAATTAGTAAAGTATCAAAATTATATTAATGTAGGAGCAAAATAATATTAGATCTATTAATAGCAGTGTTAGTAAATACATTGACATTAACCACTTAAAGTAACTAGGCTACTTAAAGCAAAACTAATATAGCTGCAAGGTTATATCCAATTTCACTGCAGAAGGGCAATTATTTACATGGGTTAGATAGATGAGGGGCGCCGCTGATTTTAAGGAAAAGGGTTGATTGGTTGCCGAAATGTCCAGGTTTTTTGTCACACTTAGGTGGTGTGCTGAATTCAGCCCTGTTTCCAAGCTGCATTTTGAGTTTTTGACCATCTAATTAGCATGAACAAAATGGTGATTTGAGGTACTCTCTTAGGGGTGGGCATCATTATATCATGTAGCCTAAATAAATTCATATTGTTAACATGTGTGCATCTCAGAAATCTCAGAAAATTTATGCAGCCGTGTCCTACTTAGGGGGGCTTTGGGCTTGTAACCAAAGGGTTGCCGGTTCAACGCCTGACCCAAGAAAAATATGGGTAGGGGAAATGGTTGAGACGTGTAATGTTTCGGCGCTCTATAGGCTAAATGCAATGAAATTGAAATTGAAACTTGACTGGCCTACAGAGTCCTGACCTCAACCCAACAGAACACCTTTGGGATGAATGAGGGTGGAGACTGAGAGCCAGTCTCCTTGTCCAACATCAGTGTGTGACCTGACAAATATGCTTCTGGAAGAATGGTAAAAAACATCCCATAAACACAAACTCCTAAACCTTGTGGAAAGCCTTCCCGGAAGAGCTGAAGCTGTTATAGCTGCAAAAGGTGAACCAATGTCATATTAATATGGACTAGGAATGGGATGTCACTTAAATTCTACTGTGCATGTCAAGGCAAGTGAACCAATACTTTTGACAATATAGTGTATCAGCATTTCTGTCTATCAACATTAATTACACTATCTACATTCAACTTTAAACTATCTTTAAGCTTTAAGCATACAATCTGGCTCTCTGAAGACTAGATCCTGTTCAACTGTTTCTTCTGTCCACAACTGTGTCAAAATAAAAGTCTTTGTAGCAGATGATAATGCAGGCCTAATAACAGCAAGTAATGTAATAATAATGGGCAATAACTTTTTGCCAATAATGTAGTATTACATTATTGGCTTAATACATTGTCAGACATTCCACAATGCCTTGCTCCCCTGTAAGATATCTGAAAAGGCAGCATTTTTTCCCCGTTTCAGACACAGCCAACAGGGTTAGAAAAGTCATCATACCCCTGATTTAATACTTTGTAGAGCTTCCTTTTGCTTTAATTACAGCCAACAATCTCATTGGATATGTCTCTATTAGCTTTGCACACTTGGGGACAGGGCTGTACACTGCGAGCAGGTCGTCGCATTTGCGCGCAAATATATATTAGTGCGAATATAAAATTTAAAATGCTCGCACACGTGCGAGTACTGATTTCAACCCTTTCATTCGCATTTTGCTCCTAAAATGAATCCACACCAAGTGGATGAAAGTATAGTACAATTTTCGCGCATCTAATTTCAGAGTTGACAACTCTTACGCACCTGGCTAGACACTCATGCTTTCAGCATCAACCTCGCAAGAAATGTCACTCCAAATCCAGTCTTCTTTTTTCTTCAATCTGTTCATAATTAGTTGGTGACTATGCGATTACCGGTGAAACGGTAAAAATGCTATAAATGATAAATAATGTTGACTGTAACAATTACCGTGTTCATTTCAAATAGGCTATTATTATCACGGTTGATATAGCTAAACATGGTGTGGAAACCGTGCGTTAAATTCCTCCCAGCTTCACCCAAGCCTGCATTTGACATAGGCCTGGTAGACTTCTATGAAACAAAGATGGTATCCTGATTCAGTTGTCTAAATGATGTATAACCACGGTTCGGTGTAGGCTACATCTGCTTTAAAAAGGCGGAACATATTCATCGCAAATATGCGCTGTATCATATAGCCATCGAATATGTATCATTATGCGTCTTTTTATGGCTACATTCACATTAAATCCATTCCACTAACGTTATCAGGAGGAGAATACCGTAACGTTTTATTTTCAGCACTGGTTGTCACTCATTGGATAGCCTGTAACATATAAAGGCTACCAGACTCCAAGACAAGTCATGGTAGAGTAAGTTAAGCACCCAGCCAACTAAAGATGACCAAGAAAAAAGTGAACGGACAACTCATAATGCCATGCTACGGTGGCTACCTAAATCATAGAAGTTCACATTGCTGGACACTCATCTTTTCTATTACACCGGAAATATTTGTCTTTCCCGTTGTAAGTATTTAGAATTTTTGAATAGGCCTATATAACATTCATGTTATTGAATGAAAACATGTAGGCTATCCTTGAACTATGCGTTTATATTTTCCTAAAACCGAATGAAATCTAATAGAGCTCCCCAGTCCCGCCCCTCCTCCGAGAGAGGTGCTTGTCCGGAAGTAAAATTCTCATAGAGCTCCCCAGTCCCGCCCCTCCTCCGAGAGAGGTGCTTGTCCGGAAGTAAAATTCTCATTCATTTCTCCCATTGACTTCTGGAAAAATTCGGATATAAAGAGTTTTAGACCATGCCTTAGGCTAACCAGCTACGATGTGACTCATAAGCATATAACTTATAATTTCGAGTGAAAAAATGAACAGAAAATGTAAAAAAAGCGAAAGGTACAAGACTGTGTACATATCTTAAATTCCGAGATAGAGAACTCAAATCCCAGGATGCTTTGCAAACGTAAACACATTTCCAACATTTGCAGCCTAAAGATAGTTTAACATGGTTCCATATTAATCTGAGAAAAGAAGATGATTACTTCCTACCGTTTCCATTAAGTAAATTCAACCTTCAAGATGAGAAAACCGTTATTTTTCGGAAGACCACACATCGGTCCTGATCAGCCCTGCAGCCATTTTAAGTTTTGAAGTTCCAGCGAGACGAAGCTGGACGATAGGCGCGGGAAAAGCTGAGTACAGTTTGTTTGGCATTGCCATGGCAACGGCGATCTCTACCAATCAAAGGCTCTGCTTTCACCAGTTTTACACGTTAGGGTGTCGGGTAGTGTAGTACTCTCTCGTTAAATCGTGAATAAAGCATTGTTTTCTCAAAACAAGGTTGATGCCCCCATTAACTTTTGACATCTATATGAGCAGGTATAATCGCTTAGTCACATCGTAGCTGGTTTTAAGTCTACCATGGACGGTTACGATGTTATGGCTTATTCTCCAATTGTCAATGGAGAAATTGTATTGGATTTTTACTTCCGGACTAGGCTGTGGGCGGGACTGGGGAGCTCTATTCACTTCTCCCATTGACTTCTGGAAAAATTCGGATATAAAGAGTTTTAGACCATGCCTTAGGCTAACCAGCTACGATGTGACTCATAAGCATATAACTTATAATTTCGAGTGAAAAAATGAACAGAAAATGTAAAAAAAGCGAAAGGTACAAGACTGTGTACATATCTTAAATTCCGAGATAGAGAACTCAAATCCCAGGATGCTTTGCAAACGTACACACATTTCCAACATTTGCAGCCTAACGATAGTTTAACATGGTTCCATATTAATCTGAGAAAAGAAGATGATTAGGGGAGAGCAGGGTCAATTGAAACACTTTTCAGTGTAACGTCTTTTTCAAGACAGGTGAAAGGGATACAAATAATGTTGTCATATGATCAACAACTCATATGTGTCCTCTCTTAGTTACCAGTATAATTTCATATACACCTTGAGTGATCGCGTTGTTTTTTAACTTTGAACATAAGTTGTCATTTGTTTCAATTGACCCGCCCTGTCGGGTCAATTGAAACACATGTGCGGGACGAATGAAACAGCATATTGTAAACAGAAACCATTCACTTTACTCTAGTTTTTATGAAACATACCTAACAACATACTTCTGTACTTGTCATGGCTAAAATTTCACCTGATTCTTCAAAATATAAGTAGGTCAAAAAATGTATTTTTCCATGTGCGTCAATGTCGCGATACGCGTTTCGATTAAACTCAAATTTCTTCATTTTATACCATGCTGATGACTACATTTCCATCTAATTTACTTATTTCCCGTTGTAAGCCTTGTTGAGGGATTCACAATTGATCTTCCTCTTTTATTTTGAAACATTTTTTTTTTTTTTGCATTGATATTTCGGGACGATTGAAACAACTGTTTCAATCGTCCCGACAGTGCTAACTAACACTTAAACATATTTTGCTTCTAAACCTCAAAATGCTGACATTTAACACTTTCAGACATGTTTAAGTAATGATTCATCTCTCGTATGGTCATGTGATCATTGCATGAAACAATAAACACGAGTTGTGATCACAAAAAAATTACCGCACATAAGATTTTACTTGCCGGTGTCAAAAACAGGTTTGCGGGGATAACGTTGGAATTCGATGACGTCATGGCACGAGATTTCCCGTGGTTGGCAAGTCTTGTGTGATGAACAAACTGACGACATATGACATTTCAGATGTGCATGGTTTTCGAGGAAATCGCTGTGTTACTTTCGTCCCGCGTTTCAATCGACCCGGCTCTCCCCTACTTCCTACCGTTTCCATTGAGTAAATTCAACCTTCAAGATGAGAAAACCGTTATTTTTCGGAAGACCACACATCGGTCCTGATCAGCCCTGCAGCCATTTTAAGTTTTGAAGTTCCAGCGAGACGAAGCTGGACGATAGGCGCGGGAAAAGCTGAGTACAGTTTGTTTGGCATTGCCATGGTAACGGCGATCTCTACCAATCAAAGGCTCTGCTTTCACCAGTTTTACACGTTAGGGTGTCGGGTAGTGTAGTACTCTCTCGTTAAATCGTGAATAAAGCATTGTTTTCTCAAAACAAGGTTGATGCCCCCATTAACTTTTGACATCTATATGAGCAGGTATAATCGCTTAGTCACATCGTAGCTGGTTTTAAGTCTACCATGGACGGTTACGATGTTATGGCTTATTCTCCAATTGTCAATGGAGAAATTGTATTGGATTTTTACTTCCGGACAAGGCTGTGGGCGGGACTGGGGAGCTCTATTATGTCCACGTAGGCTACGGTACTGCTTAAAGTGACAGACACTCAATTAGACTTACACACCACCCCTGTAATATCATTAAAGACAAGTGTTAGTGTAATCAATATGAAGTATTCAAATTACTTTGAATTTTAAGCTATAAGTAATTATGCAGAACCTTTAATGCTATGAATTGTTAACAAAATGTATACAAATTCTGAATTCAAAATATGAAATAGAAACCAGACAACCCATTTTCTGTGTGTGTGCAGGGTTTGAGCAGAGACTAGGATTGCCACTGCTGTGAATGATCTGTATCCTGCTTAAGGCAATAAGGTTTTCAAGGAAATTTCATAGTGCTCCTAAATTTTTTTCTGTGCTCCTACATTTTTTCATTTAGGAGCACCTATGCTCCTAGTGAAAAAGCTAAGCGTAGGCTACAGCCCTACTTGGGGAGTATTTGGCCAATCTTCCGTGCAGAATAAAAATTCAGTCAAATTCTGTTGGGAATGGCGATGGACTGCTCTCCTCAAGTCAATCCACAGCTTTTCTGTAGGATTTAAGTCAGGGCTCTGACTTGGCCACTCAAGGACATTCACCTTCCTATCCTTAAGCCACTGCTTTGTTCTTTTGGCAGTATGTTCAGGATCATTGTCGTGTAGGAAGGTGAATGACCTGCCCATCTTCAGCTGTCTAGCAGAGGGACGCAGGTTTTCCTCAAGAATTTGTGTGTACTCGGCAGCATCCATTTCCCCTTATCCTGACCAATTGCCCAGTCCCCGCTGAAGAGAAACATCCCCACAACATAATGTTGCCCCCACCATGCTTCACAGTAGGCATGGTGTGTTTTGGGTGGTGTTTGCTTTTCGCCAAACATAGCGCTTGGAATTCAGTGCAAAAACATCTGGAATATTCTGCTACCACGTGGAAAAAGGTTTTATGGTCAGATTAACTTAACTTTTTGGAGACTAAGATTGAACTTTTTGGACTGAATTCCAAACTTGGTTGGCATGTAGCCCCACAAGGATAGCATGGAACCATTGTTTTTCGTTTTGATCCATCACTCCCCAGCCAGACTGAACCCCCTAAAGGAAGGTATGGGCAGACACAGTTTTCTGTGAATATCTCAAGAACCGTAGGGCCTAACAGGGCGTTCACACTGTCTACGTCCGTAAACGGATCTCATTGACTTTGCATGGGGCGGACTCGAAAGGAATTGTGGGTCCGTCCGTTCCTCTAGCTCCGCTGCCTCCGTCAAAAAAGTTGAGAAATGTTCAACTTTTCAGGCAGCGACGGATCCGTCAGCCAATCAGATAGCGTGTATGCAAATATACATACGGCAGACAGGCATTCCGAGATCCGTTGACGGACGTAGACAGTGTGAACGCGGTGTAAGAGGACCATGTTGGTCATAAGGGGCCATGTCAACTCATCCCATAACCACTCATTTAATATAGCGCCACATGATAAAGCAAAAATGAGGCATTGTAATCGCAGGTATCTTTGGTTGACAGGTTCAAAACAGTACGAAATTTGAAGCGTATAGGATCATTATGACCCTCTGAATGTATGCCAAGTTTTGTGTAATTTGGTTCATGGGAGACCGTACTGTACAATAAATGAATATATGTGCACATTTAGTGACTTATTACATAATTTATTAGGCCTACATTATTGGGAAAACATTATTACATTATTGATTCAGAAATGTTATTACATTATTGCCTTTATTGCAATAAAATTATTGTGTTGTTAATCGTTACTACGTTATTGGACGTCATTACATTATCGGCTGCTATACAGTCCTCACTACAATAATTCACTGTTAAATAATTTAAGTATTTTAAACTACTCAACTATAACTGTTCAGCCATTCCAACAGTCAGTTGTCATCACCGTATGACTCCCGCCAACTGTTCCATCTGCCTACAACTGTTTAAAAATAAAACTCACTAATATAATTCACCATTAAATAATGTAACGATTTAAACTCAACTATTTAACAATTCAACCACTCCAATTGTCAGTTGTCACTACAATAATTCACTTATACTTATACTTATATAAATATACAAATTCCTTGTAACAATGGGATAGTCTATACAGTGTTCTTTATAGATAGATAGTGGGAACGAGCCGGAGGGCTGAGGATTGAGGAAAGAGGAGAGATGTTGAGAAGAGCCTTATGACTCCCGCCAACTGTTTCCTCTGCCCACAACTGTTTCTAAATAAAAGTTTGTTTCGCATTAAATGTTAATAGGTAAGGCAAGGCAAGGCAAGGCAAGGCAATTTTATTTATATAGCGCATTTCTTACCAAGGCAGTTCAATGTGCTTCACATCATCAGTTACAACAAAAAACAAATTATATATTTCAATAAATAAAATAAATAAAGGAAGTATAAAAATGGGTAAAATAAAAACAGAATAAAATATAAAAAATAAGTAGAAGCAATAAGAATAAAAATAATAGGAATAAAAACAAATTTAAAAAGTGAAATGAGATGAGAATAAAACAAAGAAATTGAAACAAAGTGGAACATTAAATAATAATAATAATAATGGTAATAATAATAAAAGAAGAATAAAAACAAACAAAGGAATAAAAATGCAGGAATAAAATACAAACCAAAACATTAAAACATTAGATCAGCTAAAAAATGCAATGGAAAATTGACTTGTCTTTAATCTGGTCTTGAAGCTGTCAGTTGTCGGGGCACTTTTGATGTTGTTAGGCAACTGATTCCACAATTTGACGGCATAGTGGCTAAAAGCAGCTTCACCACTCCTTGTCTTTATGGAGGGCTCAACCAGTAAAAGTCTATCTTGTGATCGCAGGGGTCTTGTAGGTATATAAGCAAGATAGGCAAGCCCAGTTCCATGCAGAGATTTAAAAACTAGCAGCAATACTTTAAAATCAATTCTAAAAGTTACAGGAAGCCAGTGAAGAGACTTAAGGACTGGGGTGATGTGGTCAGTTCTCTTGGTCTTGGTGAGAACTCTTGCTGCTGCATTTTGTATCAGTTGTACAGTGGGTACGGGTTGAGAATGCACCTTCTCCCGCGGGACTCCCGAAGAGATCCCGCAGGCCGTCAAGCCGATTTTTTTCGAGCCTAAGGCAATGTACCCAAACAACCACCAGGTGGCAGAAAGTTTCATCCCGCATTTCAAAATGATGAAGACCGCATATCCGTCAATAGTCGACTCCTTAATCTCATTTAATCATTACAATGAAGGTGATGACTGGCGAAATTATTCAAACGTTTCAATGAACCATTGTTGAAATGAATGAAAATGGTTATAGAAAATCGCCTACAGCCTAACGCCGACACAGCTGATTCTTTGATTGATTCTAAGCTGTTTTGATGTAGGGGATGGGTAAACTGGCGCGCTACAAACATGCTACCAATCAAATGTAATATTAGTAGGACTAGCCTACTTAGACACTTTAGTCATAGGCAACGTTGCCATGTTAATTTGGGCTAGAAGTGCTTGCTTGTGGTGGCGCTCCTGTCCGCTGCTTCTCCCGAATTGTGTGGCAAATTTGTCAGCAATCAGCTTAAATGTCAAATCATATTTATTTCTCTTTGTCGCCATGGTATTGGGGGAAACGCGGAGAAACGAGATGGTCAGTCCTCGTATTTTTTCTTCGCGTTTCGTTATAAGAAATATATAAGTAAGAGATCTGGACCTCATCGGTTTTGTGAAAGCCGATTGGAAATACTTAAGTTTAGAGCGAACGTTTCAACTATGTTTGCCATGGTAGACAAAAACACTCAAATAAAACAATAGCCTAAAAAATAACTGCATGCGTAATGGACACGGCTCTATATCCTAAATAATTTTCGAGGTTCGCCATTTGGTAATATGACCTATCCTTACTGACAATAATTTAGATTGAGCACAACTAAAGTTGCACGAAGGCAAAATACAGTCCTAAAAGCCTATTCTATATAGCCTGGCCAATATTGTAGATGTGCAAAAGCAGCATTTGCGTGCGTGCTTGCCGGTGAGGTGTAGCCTACAAAAATGAGCATAACATCTGATTATTAAAGTATGGCTATAGGATATAGGCTAGAGAAGAGTTGGTTTAAAATTCAAGTGTAGTAAAAAAGTTTGTGCACATCCCCGGTCAAGGTGCAGAACAAGAGTATAGGCTAAATCATAAAAAAAATGGAAAAAGGTTCGCACACTTGAAATCCTTCTTTTATAGGATATAGGCTAGAGAAGAGTTGGTTTAAAATTCAAGTGTAGTAAAAAAGTTTGTGCACATCCCCGGTCAAGGTGCAGAACAAGAGTAGGCTAAATCATAAAAAAAAATGGAAAAAGGTTCGCACACTTGAAATCCTTCTTTTTTGATTTGATTTGGTCTTCTTCAGATTAAAATCAAGTACGTGCGCTATTTAACCCCTCGAGACCGACTGCAGTCTGCTGACACAGCCAGACGACTCTCCCAACCCATTCATTCGTTTTGGCCGATATAATCCATTCATTCGTTTTGTGCGTAGGCCTATATAGATTCCTGCATGCTGCATTACCGTGACCCTTAGCCTACCTTGTGGATGATTTTTTCTCATTGGAATACAGCAGGACAGAATGCCTTTTATCTAACAAACGCAAAAGCTGAGATTGTTGGAAGGACTAGGCTACTCAACAAACTTGTTTTTCGTTTCTGGGAGATCTCGTTATCGTTTTGGATTGTCGGATTTTTATACTTATTGTTTGGACTTATGGACAATGAACTTTGAGGGGTGGTTGTTAGTGCTTTACAAAGCTTTGTGTTAATAAGTGTCGGTCCTCCTATCCTTCAGCTCACTGCGCGATGCAGTTGCGCATAGTGGCCACGAAGTCATTAACTGTTTACGACACAATACATGATATTTGTGTTTTTCGTTTCTTAGATTTAATGCATGTTTGACATGTAAACAGGCCTTCAGTCCGTTAACTTAAGGCCTTCTTTTGCATGGGGTTGCTCGCATCCGCCCGTAACCTAGACTATTATGTGCGTAGTGGCTGCATACTCTTATAATAAGAGGCAAATTGTTACAGGACAACTTAAACTGACTTCCCCAATGCTTCCCCGCAGCACATTACATTTTAATATAGGCTAATATAGAATGAACAAAGTCTATGCTATATTAAATCCAGTAGCCTAATAATTCTATGTGCCACGTCCGATTTCGCAAGTGATGTAGTAGGCTACGTTTAAACATCGACAAACGTCTGTGAGACTACCCATTTCATGAAGAGTAATTGTCTTGTGCGATCATTCCCCCTCCCCCACACTTGTCTAACCAGTTCACTAGACATTATACCCTACCTGTATGCGGCATTGGACGATTGCCTCCCTCCCCCCTCTCTCTCGACAGACACTTCCTGACACTAGGGCTCGGGATCATGACATCAAAACTTCGCGGGCACAGCCACATTGGCAGCTTCACTCCTTAGTTTACTATGGATTACTATGGATTTACTCCCGCCTTTTAGTGTGTTCCTGTTACTTAGTTTTTGCCTTCTTGGTAGTATGTTGCTGTGTAGTGGGGTGTAACAGTGCAACCCACGATCGCAAGAGGAAAAGAATAAATCGCTACTATTTCTGCTTCTTGTCTTGTGCATCTGAATGAATGGATATTACGTTCAGTGCGCTACCAAATGGCGGCGATATTCCTAGAATGCAAGGCGTGTGCCCGAGCCCTATTATGTAGGCTAAATGTAAAAATGTGTGTGTGTGTGTGTGTGTGTGTGTGTGTGTGTGTGTGTGTGTGTGTGTGCGCTGAACCACGAATTCACATATTAACTTTTCTTTTCAGCAGACATCGCAATCATAAAAAAATCGCAAAACTTTTTAATAAAATAATGCCTCTTGTCTTAATGGGTTCCGGAGGTTCGTAGAGTAAGTTTTGAACCCCGGTCGCTGACGTATGATTAAGATGCCTCAACCATTTACGCCACAGTTCGAGTGTCAATTTCTTCGCACTTAGCCAAGAAATATAAAGGATTCAGTCAGTCGAGTTCATTTAGCCTATTCGCGGCATGCACTTGAAACGCCGATCAAAAGTTCTGACATGTTAAACTGACGTTAGTCATTAATTCACCACATGATAAAATGCTGTTATATTGACGCACAGTAGCCCACGGTAGTCTATGTCTATCTCTGAATCAACATGAACATGCATAACGAGATCCATATATTCTAAGTTGCTAGAAACTTCTTTTGCGGAGCTAGGCCTACTAGTCGATGGTTACAATAAATCAACCTCACTGCCCTATCGCATATCTGACCATCCATTGTTATAATGTTACAAAATGCGCGATCTTCTCCAATCATGTAGCCTACGGTTATAAGTAAAGTGACATGATAGGCATGTAGGCCTATTAAAGATATTTCTGTTAAATACGTTTTATTTTCAGTTGTCAAAAGTGGTGGGGACAAAATCTGTGATAAAGTGCTGGGTAAGCTACCCAGCGTCGCCGGTTAAAATGAACATGCCTCCGTTTTAAAATAGCCTATAGGCCTACACATTTCTAAGTATTCCTAACATAAATGTAGCCTAAATGTCCATCTTGTCCATCTCTTTCGTCTTCGCCTTGACAATAATAGCCTATTCACGGAAATGCGGTCTTGTAACCGTAATGAATTAATGAATTAATCTAAGGTTGCCTATATCGAGTCTTTCAGGTTGAATTGAAGGCTTCTAAAACCATTTTCATTAATTTCAACAATGGTTTATTGAAACGTCGTTTGATTATAATTTCGCCAGTCATCACCTTCATTTTAATGATTAAATGAGACGGATTAAATGAGACGGATATGCGGAGCATTTCTCTCCCTCTCCATTGACCAAAACGTTGCTCTGGCATCTCTGCTGGACTGACTGAGTTATAGGCTACGTCGAGTGAGAGAGCCAGCTGTGAGGTACGCTGTAAAACATTCGAAAACTCTGAAACTGCAATCTGACATGCCGAGCGTGATGTCTCTTTTCTCCGCTTGTCACCAGCGCGGTGTCTTCGGGTTTTTCCGTGTTTTCCGGTATGAGCCGAACCTTCCTTTTATTAAGGCGGTCTTATGTTGCCCCCTTGCGGTTGCAGTTTTAATTAAAGTCCCGATGCTTCGGGAGTCCCGATGTGCGGGAAAGAAAGGAGCATTCTCAACCCGTACCATCTGTAACTGTTTAATTGTCTTTTTTGGGAGGCCTGTAAGGAGACTGTTACAATAGTCAACCCTACTAGAAATAAAAGCATGGATGAGTTTTTCAAGATCAGGTTGAGACATGAGACCCCTTAGTTTAGAAATGTTTTTCAAATGATAAAAAGCTGATCTCGATGTTGCTTTAACATGACAGTTAAAAGAAAGGTCACTATCAATCAGGACACCAAGGTTCTTAACAGTATTATTACTGTATTATACTTAACAGTATTATTACTGTGAGGCCCTTCTTGTTGAGAAGTGATCTTTATTCTATCCTCTTTTTTGCCAAAAACAATCACTTCAGTTTTTTCTTTGTTTAGCTGGAGGAAGTTCTGGGCCATCCAGTTGTTGACCTGGTCAATGCATTGGCAAAGAGACTCCAGAGGATCATGGTCGCTAGGTGTCAGAGCTAAATAGATCTGAGTGTCATCGGCATAACTGTGATAGGACAACTGATTTTTTTGTATAATATGCCCAAGTGGGAGCATGTAGAGGTTAAATAACAGGGGGCCCAGAATTGATCCTGGGGGGACACCACAGGTTAGTGGGGTTGGTGCAGAAGTGTGGTTACCAATGGTGACCAGAAAGTTCCTATCTGCCAGGTATGAAGTTAGCCATTTTATAGTCATGCCTGAGAGCCCAACCCAGTGCTCAAGCCTGTGGAGCAATATAGCATGATCAACAGTGTCGAAAGCTGCACTGAGGTCCAAAAGTACTAACACTGAAGTTTTCCCTGAGTCAGTATTGAGACGTATATCATTAGAGACTTTGATGAGGGCTGTCTCAGTACTGTGATAGGTCCTAAAACCAGACTGAAAACGGTCAAGGCAACAGTTTGCCGTTAAAAATTCTGTTAGTTGATTAAAAACCGTTTTCTCAATTATTTTGCTGATAAAAGATAAATTAGAGATAGGTCTAAAATTGTTAAGAACAGTGGTGTCGAGATTTTTCTTCTTGAGAAGTGGCCTGACAAGTGCTGTTTTCAGGGAGTTGGGGAAGATGCCAGACTGTAAAGATGCGTTGACAATCTGAAGCACATCATTTGACAAAAGATAAAAGACAGATTTTAAAAAGTGGGTGGGCAGAGTATCTAAAAAGCATGTGGAGGAATTCATATTTAAAACAGTCTTCTGAAGAGTTTCATTATCTATCGGACTGAACTCTGACAATGTTGGGTTGGTTCCCCTTACTCCAACAGGTAGTTCCAGACTGTGGTTTATTTGATATGCATTGGTTATGTTTGATCTGATTTTGTCAATTTTTCCCTTTAAATGATGCAAAGTCATTACATGCCTTGACTGAGATGAGATCAGCTGGAAGCTGGGAGGAGGGGTTTGTCAGCTTCTCGATAGTTGAAAACAGCACACGAGAATTGTTAATATTTTTACTGATGATGTCCGAGAAAAAAGATTGTCTTGCCTTGCGTATTTCAGAATTGTAGATGAGGAGTTTTTCTTTGTAAATGTCATAGTTAATTTGTAGTTTTTCTTTGCGCCATTTTCTTTCACTTTTTCTACATTCTCTCTTGAAGTGTTTGACCACTGGATTTGAGAGCCATGGAGCTTTGCTCTGGTTGGAGACTGCCTTGGCTTTCAAGGGGGCGATATTGTCCATAATGTGTACCATCTTCGAGTTAAAATGATCCAGTAGTTGATCAGCTGACCCAGATATCTGATCAGATGTGATTGAAAGAGCCTGCTCAAAAAGAGCATTTGTGTGTTTGTAACCTGCGTTGTGTGGAACCACCGCGGTCCAGCCCTGCACACGCCCGGACTCGAACCCGCGAGACAGCAGCACCTCGGATCGGGAGTCGAGCGCGCTAACAATCCAGCTAAAAGCCCAGGCTACTAGCTTTCATGCCAGCAGCGCTCTTTAAGCGTCGGGGAGTGAGGTTTACTAACGTTCTACAGCATAGCTAACCAGCTAGCACCCGTTACACTCACCCCCCTAAACCTCACTCCCGATCCGGGTCACGGCACCAATGTAACCTGCGTTGTGTGGAACCACCGCGGTCCAGCCCTGCACACGCCCGGACTCGAACCCGCGAGACAGCAGCACCTCGGATCGGGAGTCGAGCGCGCTAACAATCCAGCTAAAAGCCCAGGCTACTAGCTTTCATGCCAGCAGCGCTCTTTAAGCGTCGGGGAGTGAGGTTTACTAACGTTCTACAGCATAGCTAACCAGCTAGCACCCGTTACATGTTCATTAATAATGCGTTTTTCTGTCAGCATACATCCTTTCTGAGTTTGAGGGGTCATAGACAGATTAAAAAGTACGCAAAAATGGTCAGATAGGGCCAAGTCTTTGACTTCCACAGAAACATCAAGACCTTTTGAAATGACAACGTCAAGGGTATGGCCGTGGGAGTGAGTTGGTCCTGATACATGTTGTGTAAGACCGAACATATCCAATAAAGCATTCAAGTCTTTGGTGTGGTTGCTTTCACTAACATCCATATGGAAGTTCAGGTCCCCAGATATAACAATACAGTCAAATTCAATACAGATGACAGACAGCAATTCACTAAACGCATCAAGAAAAGCTTTGGCAGACTGCTTAGGGGGCCTATAGATTGTCAGTAATAAAATCTGAGGGGAGGACTTAATAAGGGCACACAGATATTCAAATGATGAGAAATTGCCCAATAATGACATCTTGCATTGAAACAGAGCTTTGAATATTATGGCTATTCCTCCTCCTCTCTTGTTTGTTCTTGTAGTACTCAGGAACTAAAAATTAGGAGGGGCTGCTTCAATAAGTGTAGGGTTGCTATTAGCCTGATCAAGCCAGGTTTCAGTTAAAAGCATAAAATCAAGTTTGTGGTCACAGATAGTCATTAATTAAAAACGACTTGCCAACAAGAGATCTGACATTCAAAAGTGCTACTTTTGCCAGAACTGATGGAGTGGTTGGCCTGTGGTCACCAGGGGGGTTTCGGGGGAGTTCAACTAGATTTAGTTGACTTGGTCTGTGTACTGTGTAATAGGCCTATGTTTTGCATTTTCAAGCACTGGTAATTTCTTCAAAATTACATTTTCTAGTTGTTATTCATGTTTCTTTTTAGAGGCTAAATGTGTACAACCCGACATCACAACAGAGATTAAGGCTGGCATTTTCAATATTTGCATCAGCACTTGGCAATGCAGCACTGAATAGGCAGCAGATGCACAAACAATGGGGAGTACACAGCTTCTTTCGGGTTTGTTTTCCTCTCTATGTGTGAGTACTTCTCAATACACCTGTTGTATGTGAGATGGAGCTATGCCAAATAATCTGATTATATTTCACATTTTCATTGTCAAATTTTACTCATAATATTTGGTGAAACATTTGATAATCTGACTGTGTTCACCACACAATAGTTGAGAATAGGTGCAGTAATCGTTTATGACCAGATGAGGTCACTGCCCTGGATTCCACTTTAGATGCCAGAGCACCCCATCTCATCTGACATTCCCTCAGTGTTGCTAAGACACAGCTCCACAGCATGGCTGATCAGTCATCCCATGGGGTCACGTGTCTTCAGGCAGCTCCTGTGAAGTGATGAGCCTCTGAGATTACTTGTGATCCAGCACGTCTTCCAGATATTTTTAAAGATGATGTTAGACCTGTGAAATCATCTCTCAAAAGGAAAGTAAGAATGGGGTCAGGGAGACCAGTACTGAGCCTTTGATTAAAATAAGAAATCAGTGTAAAATTGGAAAAAGGAGGGATACATAATAAAACCCTTATGACAAGACCCAAACATTACAGTGAAATAACTGCCATCATATAATGAACACATTGCATATTCCAAAAGTATTTGTGTCACCTGTTGCCTGCATCTGTATGTTGGTCTTATTAGGGCCCGAGCACCGAGCTGCGGCCGCTGAAGCAGCAGCTGCACTGTAGGTGCAAGGCCCTATTGTTTTTGCTCAGATTATTAGGGCCCGAGCACTGAGATGCGGCCCCTGAAGCAGCGGCTGCACCGTAGGTGCAAGGCCCTATTGTTTTTGCTCAGATTATTATTAGGGCCCGAGCACCGAGGTGTGGCCGCTGAAGCAGCGACTGCACGGTAGGTGCAAGGCCCTATTGTTTTTGCTCAGATTATTATTAGGGCCCGAGCACCGAGGTGCGGCCGCTAAGGTGGCTGCACCGTAGGTGCAAGGCCCTATAGTTTTTGCTCAGATTATTAGGGCCCGAGCACCGAGGTGCGGCCACTGTAGCAGCGGCTGCACCGTAGGTGCAAGGCCCTATTGTTTTTGCTCAGATTATTATTAGTGCCCGAGCACCGAGGTGCAGCTGCACCGTAGTAGCCTGATTACCATCGACTTTCAAAGGCTCTGCGACAGCCTGTGCTAACACGGTTTCTTGCCATCGCTGGTTGACCCGCCTTCTTTAAGTGCCTCGGTTTGCTACTGGTAGATGTCAGAAAACGGATTGCCGAGTTTAAACCAATAACAACACTCTTTCCGCTGCCTTGAACACGCCTCTACCCAGAGCCGTTGGAGCTGCTCAAAGTTGATTGGTTCTCGACCAAAGGGGGCAGTTCCGCAGATTTCGGGAACTCAGAAATCCTTCTCAATGAGCAGTTGACCAGACCAGCAGCAAAAGCCTGAAGGCGTTGCGTCACTGGGAGGGCGTGCCAGGCTAGCACCGTAGGTGCAAGGCCCTATTGTTTTTGCTCAGATTAAATTTCTTCTGGACCACGTTTTGCCTTTTTTCACCAACTAGGCATGCTCTAAAACTCTTGAAATTTGGCAGCTATGTGTGGAATTGGTAACACTACTCAGCGACAGAGCTCTGGCCAAGGGTGTGGCTCAGGGACTCTATAGCGCCACCTAGCACTTTGTCTGTTGTGGTTGACACATACAGTACAGACCAAAAGTTTGGACACACCTTCTCATTCAATGAGTTTCCTTTATTTTCATGACTATTGACATTGTACTCACACTGAAGGCATCAAACTATGAATTAACACATGTGGAAATATGTACTTAACAAAAAAGTGTAAAACAACTGAAAATATGCCTTATATTCTAGTTTCTTCAAAGTAGCCACCTTTTGCTCTGATTACTGCTTTGCACACACTCTGCATTCTCTTGATGAGCTTCAAGAGGTAGTCACCTGAAATGGTTTTCACTTCACATGTGTGCCCTGTCAGGTTTAATAAGTGTGATTTCTTGCCTTATAAATGGGGTTGGGAATCAGTTGTGTTGTGCAGAAGTCAGGGGTGAAACACAGCTGATAGTCCTACTGAATAGACTGTTAGAATTTGTATTATGGCAAGAAAAAAGCAGCTAAGTAAAGAAAAACGAGATCACTTTAAGAAATGAAGGCCAGTCAGTCCAAAAAATTGGGAAAACTTTGAAAGTGTCCCCAAGTGCAGTCGCAAAAAACATCAAGCGCTACAAAGAAACTGGCCGTCCCAGGAAAGGAAGATCAAGAGTCACCTTTGCTGCGGAGGATAAGTTCATCCGAGTCACCAGCCTCAGAAATCGCACGTTAACAGCAGCTCAGATTAGAGATCAGGTCAATGCCACACAGTTTTAGCAGCAGACACATCTCTAGAACAACTGTTAAGATGAGACTGCCTGAATCAGGCCTTCATGGTAGAATAGCTGCTAGGAAACCACTGCTAAGGACAGGCAACAAGCAGAAGAGACTTGTTTGGGCTAAAGAACGCAAGGAATGGACATTAGACCAGTGGAAATCTGTGCTTTGGTCTGATGAGTCAAAATCTGAGATCTTTGGTTCCAACCGTGTGGACTGCAGAGTGAAGGCAAAAGGGCCATCAAGTTCTAAGCATCTCTGGGAACTCCTTCAAGACTGTTGGAAGACCATTTCTGGTGACCTCTTGACGCTCATCAAGAGAATGCCAAGAGTGTGCAAAGCAGTAATCAAAGCAAAAGGTGGCTACTTTGAAGAACCTAGAATATAAGACATATTTTCAGTTATTTCACACTTTTATGTTAAGTATAATTCCACATGTGTTAATTGATAGTTTTTTGATGCCTTCGGTATGAATCTGCAATTTTCATAGTCATAGTCATGAAAATAAAGAAAACTCTTTGAATGAGAAGGTGTGTCCAAACTTTTGGCCTGTACTGTACATTCACGGAAATGGCCGATTTGGTGGGCATATGTGTTTAATTAATCTGAACAAGTTTTCCATTTAAACTATATAGTGAATCTTAGAAGAATTTGAGTTATGATTGAATATGATTTTTGCACATCACGTATTTTGAAACACTTCTCCTAGACGGTTTATCGAAATCGTGTCATATAAGCACTAAAATGATCTTGAGGGAATGCTTAAGAGGAATTGCGACCAGATTTTTTAAATTTCGAAGTATATTGAAATGGCGAAAGTTTGAATTATGGCGTCTTATTAAGAAACAAGAAGTTGGTGTTATAGGCAGAAAAAAGGGAATAAATTGGATGTTATTTGGCAGCTACATGTGGAATTGCTTCTACTAGTCAGAGACGGAGCTCTGGCCTAAGGTGTGGCTTCGAGACTCTATAGCGCCACCTAGCAGCACGTTATCTGTTGTGGTTGACACAAACATTCACGAAAATGAACCAAATTTGGTGGACTTGTGTGTTTTTGCTATCGCTAGCCAGAGACAGAGCTCTGGCCTAGGGTGTGGCTTAGCGCCACCTAGTGCGTTGTCTGTTGTGGTTGACACATACATTCATGAAAATGAACCAAATTTGGTGGGCTTCTGTGTTATTGCTATCGCTGGTCAGAGACAGAGCTCTAGCCTAAGGTGTAGCTTAGGGACTCTATAGCACTACCTAGCATGTTGTCTGTTGTGGTTGACACATACATTCACGAAAATTAATCAAATGTGGTAGGCTTGTGTGTTATTGCTACCGCTAGTCAAAGGCAGAGCTCTGGCCTAGGGTGTGGCTTAGGGATTCTATAGCGCCACCTAGCATGTTGTCTATTATGGTTGACACATACATTCATGACAATTAGGTAGGCTTTTGTGTTATTGCTGCCGCTAGTCAGAGACAGAGCTATGGCCTAGGGTGTGGCTAAGGGACTTTATAGCGCCACCTAGCCTATTGTCCGTTGTGGTTAACACATACATTGATGAAAATTAACCAAATTTGGTGTGCATGTGTGTTGCTCATGCACATACCCACCAACAAGTAGGTGTTGCTTTGTTAGATTCCGAAATGTCACGGTGTCAATGTCAATGTGTTTTTTAAAAGTGCATTAATGATTGTGGTGGACACAGTTTTAGCTAAAATATTTTGAAGCGAGTTGACGAATAATAATAATCATAATCATATCAACCTATGCTGCAATTTTGACTTTAACCATGTTAACAGAACGTGAGTTATTTGTTAATTTCATAATTGCCTAATCACACACACCCCCCCCTTTCTCTCCTTCTATCTCTCTCTCTGTTACAACTCACAGAAACATGCACACACTCAGTCACCCCTCTTCTCCTCAATCTCTCCTTCCCGGGTCTCCCCTGCAACTCACAGACACACGCACGCACTCTCTCATTCTAGCACACACACATTGACTGACAGACAGACAGACAGACAGACAGACAGAGACAGAGGGTATTTCTCAAAGTCAAGAGCTCGTCCTTGATAGAATGCTTTCTTTCA
Organism: Sardina pilchardus; assembly: GCF_963854185.1. Classification (NCBI taxonomy): domain Eukaryota; kingdom Metazoa; phylum Chordata; class Actinopteri; order Clupeiformes; family Clupeidae; genus Sardina; species Sardina pilchardus. Next base: position 31,818,582 of record NC_085007.1, read on the forward strand.
AGTCGAGTGCTAGAGAGACAAGGCTACACACCTTCCGAGTACCCCCTCCAGCCATCAAGATCGCATGCAATGGAACAGCCTAGCGAGTGTGGAAGTGCACGTCAATTGTGCACGGTTCCGGCTGCGCGCTTAATTAGAACCGTGGAAATTGTGCTGCTTTTACAGGAGTTCCGACAACTGCAGCTGCACTTTCCTCTAAATAAACTTTTTGGAGTAGCCTACAGTATTTCCACATTCGACTTGGTCTTCAGTAGTTTATAATTATGTTAGTGTCAATGGAAAGTTATACCGATAATTGGCAACAGCAACGGTAATGTTAAACTTCTACAAAGTTCGTATTGGGCGAAATTCTGAGATAAATGAATAGCAGTCTATCACAACTTGTTCATGCACATTGACATATGCATTTATGATGAATATGCACAATAACTTGATAAATGCCTGCGCAAATATACGATGGCATTAACAGAACACTTGATAAATCATATTTAGCCTACATTAACACGCACTGCTTCTTTGCATCTACTTTTCATCTCCCTCTCTCTCTCTTTTTATTTTTAAACCGCACCGTCAGAAAATGTCTAATTGTTCATACGCAAAGGATTGTGGGTTATTTCTTCACTCCGAGGATCCATCGATGCATCCTCCAAAATTCTCCGAAATTCTCAGAACGAAGGACTCAGTACTTGCTAGAATTTGAAAGCATCCTTGACTTTGGAACAGTGCTTGACGAGATTTGATGACGTAACGTCCTTGAAAAAGTGGCTTGGAAGGAGCAATCCTTGACTTTGAGAAGCACCCAGAGACACAGAGACACAGAGACACAGAGACAGGCACAGGCACAGGCACAGGCACAGGCACAGGCACACACCAGTGATGCGCGGGTACGTGTCTGAACGGCTCGCCCCGCCGTTTACAACTAACCCGACCGCAACTCGGACCGCAAAAAATAATTATTGAAATACTGGACCCGACCCGCTTCCCGACCCGCTTATTGTAAAAAGTTGTCTAACTTAGTCGTAGCGTCATTGAGCTACGCAAAACTGGTATCTCATATGCATGTAAAACAATATAGGCCTAATTATATATAGCCTAGTGATTGCTCAGAATTTGGGAAACATTTAGCATTTAGTCTACCTTTTTTTGTTCCGTGTCAGCATTCATCCAAAAATTAGGCTATTTGACTAATTGACTATTAGCCTAAGGATTTTCCTATACAAATTCTGTTTCAGCTGTTCCTCACATGAATGCCTTGAAGCTCTCCCAAGCATGAAATGCAGGCATAGAATATTATTAAGAAACTCTTATTATTAAGAAACTCTTTATTAACGTCTTCATCAATGGTCCAAAACAAAAAACAAAACCCATGGAGCCCGATTGAGTGCATCATTGCTCCGCGATTATAAATTGCAGTGAGATGAAACCTTTATTGCACGAAAGAGCAGACGTGGGGCTTTCCAACGAGCAGTGGCGGTTTTAGGTACGGGCGAACCGGGCGGTCGCCCGGGGCGGCCGCCCGGGGCGGCATCTTGTATGGGCCGGCACGAGCGCTTAACCCTATGAGCCCAACTGACGCAAAGTGCGTCAAAAAACACTCATGGGGGCGCTCGTGGAGGATCTCGCCTGGGGAGTAATTCAGTCTAGAACCGCCACTGCCAACGAGCCACTTTATAAGTTGCGCAAGGACGCACATTGCATGCTCATACCAATTGTAGGCTATATGCCTTGATGACATTAAATTAAGAAGTACGCCTATTTCCTGATTTGGGAAACTTTTAGCTTAGTTTTCTTTCCATAATAGGCTACCATTCGATCTTGCTGCAAATTATCAGACTTGAGAAGCACGCATCGCATCGGCAACTTCGCTGCTCAGTAGCCGAATTTTCTGTCGAGTAATCCAGCATTTCGAGAAAAAAGCTGCAGATCATAGACAGAGAAAGCATATGCTCTGAGAACAGAACACAACTGCATGTTAAGTGTAGCTGAGGGTCTGTCTATGCAGAAACAACAAGTGCATTTCTACATGTTCGTGACAAAATGTGGGGGATAGAATCGCGTTTCAGTGGGAATGCTGCAAATTCTCATTGTTCAAATTGTCTTTCTCTTCTAAAGACAATCTATGTAGGCCTACGATATAAATGACAAAAAATTGGCGGCATATTTTTTTTTACCGACCCGACCAAACATGACCCGAGTATCGTTAAAAATATTTTTTCTTGACCCATAACCGCGGGTGACCGCGGTCACCCGCTCGATTTGGATCAGCCCGCGCATCACTGACACACACCCCTTGGGGCAGCCGTGGCCTACTGGTTAGGGCTTGGGGCTTGTAACTGGAGGGATGCCGGTTCGATCCCCGACCAGTCCACGGCTGAAGTGCCCTTGAGCAAGGCACCTAACCCCTCACTGCTCGCCGAGCGCCGCTAACTCACTGCTCTGGGTTAGTGTGTGATTCACCTCACTGTGTGTTCACTGTGTGCTGTGTGTGTTCACTAATTTGGTTAAATTGGGTTAAATGCAGAGAAACGAATTTCCCTCACGGGATAAAAAAGTATTCTATTCTATTTTTTTCTATTGCTCCATTTGTCTCTACCCCTTCTGTGTCTGTGTGTCTGTGTGTCTGTTGTGGTTGACACATACATTCAGGAAAATTGACCAAAGAGCTCTGTCTCTGAGTAGTGACCATAATTCCACATGTAGCTGCCAAATCACAAGAGTTTTAGAGCATGCCAAGTTGGTGAAAAAAGGCCACACGTGGCACGGGTAAGAGGATGAGAGAATAATGATAATAATAAATATAGCCGCAAGCGGCGATGGCGGGCCCGAGCACCTGTAGTGCGGAGACCTGTGATATTTCGGAATCTAACAAAGCAACATGTGCGTGTTGGTGGGCATGTGCATGAGCAACACATGAGAAATTGCAACGATTTTTGAATTTTTGAAGCATATTGAAATGGCGAAGGTTTGAATTATGGCGACTTAATGAAGAAATCGGAAGTTTGTGTTATAGGCAGAAAAAAGGTAATAATTTGGATGTAATTTGGCAGCTACATGTGGAATTGCTACCGCTAGTCAGAGACAGAGCTTTGGCCTAAGGTGTGGCTTCAGGACTCTATAGCGCCACCTAGAAGCGCGTTGTCTGTTGTGGTTGACACATACATTCACAAAAATGAACCAAATTTGGTGGACTTGTGTGTTATTGCTACTGCTAGTCAGAGACAGAGCTTTGGCCTAGGCTGTGGCTTAGGGACTCTATAGCGCCACCTAGCACATTGTCTGTTATGGTTGACACATACATTGAAGAAAATGAACCAAATTTGGTGGGCTTGTGTGTTATTGCTATCGCTAGTCAGAGACAGAGCTCTGGCCTAGGGTGTGGGTAAGGGATTCTATAGCGCCACCTAGCGAGTTGTCTGTTGTGATTGACACATACATTCACAAAAATGAACCGAATTTGGTGGGCATGTGGGTTGCTCATGCACATGCCCACCAACACGCACATGTTGCTTTGTTAAGCTGGCCACACACTACACGATTTTTAAATCGGATAAGATTTTCGGATCGGGACAACACCACACACATGAAGAGAATCTTCACCGATATTTCCTCTCTCTGATCGTCAACATAATCGCATACGATTCGAACGCACAAGGGAACACCACACACTACAGGACAATCGTGCCCGATTGTCGCACCTCTGCGAAGGAGTAGGCTGCTACGTGTTTTCGCTGCCATCTATTTGTCTGAGCAAAATTAACCTAATTTTCGAGTTATGTCTACTGTGCCTTTACAACTAGCAAAACGATTTTACCAGGGCCATACAGAGTTTAAGGTGGTTCATGTAGGCCTAAGCTTCAAATAGTTCCCGAAAGTGATTGACAATTGATTAGAAAATCATTGAGCAGTTGAATATTGAGAGACAGAGCTACGTCTTTGGGTAATTAAAAGTCAATAAACGCATTATCGTACCACATGTATTTCACAGTGTAATTACTGTGTACAATACGTAGGCCTATCCTACAATTATTACATCAATATATTTACTAAAATCTGTAGCAGGTAAATATCGGATGGTGGCTTTTTCCCGTCCTTTAACGTGAGTGTCATTTCTGTACAACGGTAGATTTGTTGGAGAGACGCAGCGCCCGCCCCATGTAGGCTATACTCACATCACATATAAAAGATAGGCTAATTAGGTAATTTATCGTTAACTTATCGTTGCCCTTATCAGACATTCTCTGGTTGTCGACCTACCGAAAAATAACCCATCATCTCGAAGAGCTGTACTGTACGTCTACTGTTAGCCAACTTTGTTTGAGTCTTCTCCCCGTTTAATAGGCTAGTTCTCCCACTGATCTGAGCTAGAAATCGAGGGGGAATAAAAAAAAAGTGTAGCCACACTATCTTTTCTATTATAGCCTACAGTACTTCCATTGCAACTCGGTGGACATGTTAAGTTAGCCGTAACATCACCTACACAGTAACCCCATGGCAATGAATGACCATCATAATACAGTAATGACTATCAAAGTATGTAGGCCTAATGTGACATGTAAACATGAACAGCATTTTGTCGTCGTTGTCATTGACCGTGGTGTGTTTAGCCAGCGAGATTTTATCAGTGTTCAAAATAGAGAGACGCTGGGAATGGTTGTGCTCATCGTGTCAGAATAGCAATTTGATCACTGATCATCATAGGCTAGCCTACTGCATCAGTGCAAGTTTGGTTCGAAACGTTCAGGGGATGGGGATTTTACTCGATCCTTCCTCACTGACTGTGTCCCGCTGTGTTAATAGGCTATGACCATGCTGATGCTAACAGCTCCCTCAAATCTGGCTTTCATGCATAGGCTAGCTTATGCAAATGCGTAAAAGGCTCGTAACTGAAAACACGTTAACAACTAGCTATGAGCTTCACTGCTGCAAGTAAATTGTCTGTATGCTTTGCCATGCAACAAACCAGCTAGCTTATGATAAACAAAAACATACATTTTATTTGTTTAGTCCATTGAAAGTTATCCACATATTAAACAAGGGAAATTATATGGAGAAGCAGTTGCACTACATCCCACGTACTAGTAGCCGTTTTCAGAGTGCAACACTAAACTAGATGAGCTGTACGCATACAATGCTATGTTGACATGTTAGTAAAGTTACATGCCCAACAAACGTCACGTCATAAAAATTGTAGCCTATGTGGCAAGAGCAGTATTTTAAAGAGCCTGACTACGCCACTCTGGGAATTTCACCCAGAGGAATATTGCTTCAATGTTAACCAGGTTTACTAATGGCACACAAGTTCGTTTTACTAAATAGAGAGACATGGATTAGGCCAGAAAATACTGCTACACCTGCAGCGTTGTCGACCAATTATGCTTTTTCGCATACCTGTCGCTCCTCTGGTAGAGGAGGCGGGGCAGGCTTTCTGATCTCTGATGACTGGAGGTTTACTCAGTTGCTGCCGACTCAAAACCACTGCTCATTTGAATATCATGCCATCATGATAACTGAACCATACAAATTGTACTTGGTGGTTATCTATCGGCCTCCTGGACAGCTTGGCAACTTTGTGAATGAGTTGGACATTCTACTGTCTGCTATTCCAATGGATACGTGCCCTCTGTTGATCCTTGGAGATTTTAATATTCACTTGGACAATTCCTCTTCAGTTGACTTCCTGTCCTTACTCTCCTCATTTAGTATCACACGTGTTCACAGTCCTCCTACTCACAAGGCTGGTAAGGATCTTGATATGATTCTGCTACGTAACTGTACTGCAGACAACGTTTGGGTTAATCCTCTACATGTATCAGATCATTACTTCATTAGATTCTCTGTGCGTCTCCTTGATAACCCTACAGTTCCTGCTCCGACGATGTCATGCCGACGGAACCTCAGAAGCCTCTCAAGTGAACATTTTGCAACATTAGTAACTTCTGCTCTACCTATTCCGAGTTCATTCTCATCACTTGAGGTTAATGACGCTACAGAGACTCTTTGCTCTACACTGGCATCCTGTCTGAATGTAGCATGTCCTCTTTCCACAAGACCCACTCGTTCTAAACCTCGCCATCCATGGCTGACAAACAGTATACGCTCAGTTCGCAAGGAACTTAGAGCTGCTGAAAGGAAATGGCATAAATCTGGAGATAGAAATGATCTTAGTAGATACCAGTCTATGCTTTCATCTTTTTCATCCACTGTCACACTTGCAAAAAGAACATACTATCAGAGTAAGATTGAGAACGCCACTGACAGCAGAAAACTTTTTTCTACATTCAAGTCTCTTCTCAATCCTCCACCACCGCCAGCAGCTTCTTCACTGTCAGCAGATGACTTTGCAACATTTTTCACTGAGAAAGTTGCTAAGATAAGTGCTCAGTTTGATGACCCTGTAAGAAGGACTCTGCCTGGTGTTAGCATGATGCCATCATTGGACTTTTTCTCTCCTCTTGATGAGGAAGCGGTCTCTCAACTGCTTCAGCGAAGCCGTCCAACCACATGCCCTTTGGATCCTGTCCCGTCTACTCTCCTGCAGTCTATAGCACCCGCTATTATACCGGCAGTCACACATGTATTTAATACTTCACTCAGTTCTGGAATAGTTCCTTCTTCTTTTAAACAGGCAAGAATTACACCTTTGCTGAAGAAAAGTACACTTAATTCAACTGATGTGAAGAACTACAGACCTGTCTCCCTTCTTCCTTTCTTGTCAAAGGTTTTGGAGAAAGTGGTCTTCAAGCAAATGTGTGACTTCCTCTATCAGAATAACCTACTAGACCCTATGCAGTCTGGTTTCAAGAGTGGTCATTCTACTGAAACTGCTCTTCTATCTGTGACTGAAGCATTGAGAGTAGCTAAGTCCTCTGCTCAGTCATCAGTGTTAATTCTGTTAGATTTATCTGCAGCCTTTGATACGGTTAACCATGACATTCTCCTTTCTACACTATATGAACTGGGAATTTCTGGGAAAGCTCTTGACTGGTTCAAATCTTACCTTAAAGGGCGTTCTTTTAGCGTGTCTTGGCAGGGACAGATATCAAAGTCTCATGACCTCACTACAGGAGTCCCTCAAGGATCAGTATTAGGGCCCCTCCTCTTCTCTATTTACACCACTTCTTTAGGTGGGATTATTCGCTCTCATGGATTTGAATATCATTGCTATGCGGACGACACTCAACTTTTCCTATCCTTCCCACCTGAGGACTCTAGTGTTTCCCATCGGATCTCTGCATGCCTGAAGGATATTTCAATCTGGATGAAGGATCAGCACCTTCAGCTTAATCTTTCCAAAACTGAGCTCTTGGTGTTTCCAGCAAAAACAGCCATTCCCCAACAGATGAACATCCAGCTTGATTCATCCTCATTGACTCCAACTAGATCGGCACGTAACTTGGGTGTCATAATTGATGACCAACTTACTTTCTCTGAGCATGTTGCCTCAATTGCAAAGTCATGTCGGTATACCCTGTACAACATTAGGAAGATCAGACCTTATCTAACACAAGATTCCACTCAGCTTCTTGTACAGGCAATGGTTATCTCCAAGCTGGACTACTGTAATTCCCTGTTAGCTGGCCTACCTGCTTGCGTATTAAGACCACTACAGTTGATTCAGAATGCTGCAGCACGACTGGTCTTCAATCAGCCAAAGAGGACACATGTAACCCCTCTCCTAGTTACTCTCCACTGGCTCCCTATAGTAGCCAGAATTAAATTTAAATCTCTCACTCTGGCCTATAGGACACTGACTGGATCTGCTCCTAGCTACTTCAGTTCTTTGATGAAGATGTACATTCCCAACCGCCCATTGCGATCTTCTGAGGAGCGTCTGTTATGTCGACAAACCATACATGCTAGGTCAATCTGTAGATCCTATTCTTCAGTGGTTCCGTGTTGGTGGAATGAGTTGCCCAGTGCTCTCCGTTCAAGCAACAGTTTTGGATCTTTTAAGAGGGGTCTTAAGGCATATTTGTTTAATATGCACTTAGTCTTTTGAGTGTTTGTTATGTGTTATGGTTTGTATAATAGTTTTGTTTTGTTATAATTTGTCCATTGTTAACATTTTACATTTATTCTGCTATTGTCCTTAAATTTAGCCATACCTTGCTATAGTTATTATTATTAGATAATTAACTGAGTGACTTATTTGATTGCTTTTGTCATTTCATTGTTTTATTTCTCATTAGATTAGTGCTTAAATGATTGTTGTATTGATAATATTGCTATTCTCCCTTTTTTGTAATTGTTCACTGTTATTTAATTTGTATTGCTATTTATTTGTATGTCGCTTTGGACAAAGGCGTCTGCTAAATAACCATAGCCATAGCCATAGAGAGACGTGGGTCCATAATAATATGTCTTTTATTTAAACAAACACACACACACACACGGGTAGGACACTGAGGCTTACCAGTGGAGGAGGCTATAGCTAGGGCAAGTTAGCCAACATCTATTGCAGAAATCACCCAAAGGCATACGTGCTCAGGAATCACGCACACAGCACAGCAACATGATTTAAAGTAGTGAGATGACACACTGAAAAAGGGACGCCACCACCACAAGTACTGCCCCTCCACCTTTGGCGCTCAGCTCCTAAGAAAGTAAGGAAGACAGAACTAAAATGAATGACACACGAATAAAGATTGACACAACTGACACAAGCTACATGCTGTACATTTAAACACATAATTCGGAGAGGTCGCAGCCATCTCGCTAGACGATTACCAGTGTGGAAGACAGACGTACACATAATTCGGAGAGGTCACAGCCATCTCGCTAGACGATTACCAGTGTGGAAGACAGACGTACACATAACCGCACATACACTCAACAGTCCAACAAGTGGCGCACATTGACGCTAAACCAGTCAATTGGCTCAGATAGCGCATCAAGCTAGGCCAAGCGACACACAACAGCAGGCAAAGCAGGGGTCGGCAAAGCAGGGGTCGGCAAAGCAGGGGTCGGCAAAGCAGCAGTGTTCCCTTCCCGTAAGCGGGGGTGTTATTGTAGCTCCGTGAACCTCAACTTGCAGCTCCAAAGGGGACGTAGCAACCCATTCAGGTAGCTCCCAACAGCATTCCACCCATTCCAGCTGGTGATCGCCAACTGCGTTGCGCGAGCTAGCATATTTCAGACAGCAGACCCACAGTAGAGGATCTGAAGAACCAGGAAGCAGGGCTTGCACTCCCGTGTCAGTCACACATTAATCACACTGCACCTGACTTTTATAAAAACCACCCTGTACCCTGATTGGCTGACAACTAATTGTTTGACAATCAGCAGGGGTAGCCTATCTAATGGTGCCCACAGTATACCATACTGCTACAATCTACCACCGACTTTTCGCATCGTCGCCCCGACGATGGACCGAAAATGACCAAGGCCCATTTAAGGGTAAGTGCTTGGACAAAGGGTGAGTTGCAGTTACCATAGGCAACATGGGAGTGGCTTGCAGCTTGGTCGGTAGACCAGACTCCGCTGCCAGGAGCCTGTGACACAGGAAATCACAGAAAAAGGGGCCAGTAACCCTGACTCCCTCCATATTCAAAATGGTGCCCTAAAAATGACTCATCCCGAATGATCAGGGAGAGCAGACAGGACACCAAGAGGGCCTCCCACAACCCTGCTAATGGGCATCACCCTACCACACAGCTTCCCCTCAGTTACACAAAGTACCTCTATGGGATTACCAGCCAAGTATAGCTGTGGCCCTTGACGGAATGGTGGATGACCCATGACCCAAAGGTTCTAATTGTAGGGAGGCACTCTTGGTTACCTTATACATTGGACCTAGTGCCCCTCATAAAAACACGTCCTCCCCAAGTCTCCAGGGAGGGAAGACAAGACATGAAACAGCCCCCACTATTTGGGTCCCTTGACGGGAGATCATGTCAACATACAGCACCACATCCAATTCCCACAGTGAATGTGAAGGGTGGTTAACCCATTTGCTGTTGCCCATAACAGAACTGACTTGATCCCTTCCAAACAGCTGTATAGGGAAGCTGAACATTTACCAAGACATGATGACGACACTGCCCTCAACAACTTTACTGGTCCTGAAAAGAACGACTGCTGCTTTGCCTTTAAAGAAACTGGTTAGACAAACTTTGCCCAAAACCATACACAATGCTGACAACATCACAAAAAACAAAAATTATGGACACAGTCTCTGCTACAGTATATCCTGCCCGACTACGTCAAATGTGGCAAGAGCAGTATTTTAAAGAGCCTGACTACGCCACTCTGGGAATTTCACCCAGAGGAATATTGCTTCAATGTTAACCAGGTTTACTAATGGCACACAAGTTCGTTTTACTAAATAGAGAGACGTGGGTCCATAATAATATGTCTTTTATTTAAACAAACACACACACACACACGGGTAGGACACTGAGGCTTACCAGTGGAGGAGGCTATAGCTAGGGCAAGTTAGCCAACATCTATTGCAGAAATCACCCAAAGGCATACGTGCTCAGGAATCACGCACACAGCACAGCAACATGATTTAAAGTAGTGAGATGACACACTGAAAAAGGGACGCCACCACCACAAGTACTGCCCCTCCACCTTTGGCGCTCAGCTCCTAAGAAAGTAAGGAAGACAGAACTAAAATGAATGACACACGAATAAAGATTGACACAACTGACACAAGCTACATGCTGTACATTTAAACACATAATTCGGAGAGGTCGCAGCCATCTCGCTAGACGATTACCAGTGTGGAAGACAGACGTACACATAATTCGGAGAGGTCACAGCCATCTCGCTAGACGATTACCAGTGTGGAAGACAGACGTACACATAACCGCACATACACTCAACAGTCCAACAAGTGGCGCACATTGACGCTAAACCAGTCAATTGGCTCAGATAGCGCATCAAGCTAGGCCAAGCGACACACAACAGCAGGCAAAGCAGGGGTCGGCAAAGCAGGGGTCGGCAAAGCAGGGGTCGGCAAAGCAGCAGTGTTCCCTTCCCGTAAGCGGGGGTGTTATTGTAGCTCCGTGAACCTCAACTTGCAGCTCCAAAGGGGACGTAGCAACCCATTCAGGTAGCTCCCAACAGCATTCCACCCATTCCAGCTGGTGATCGCCAACTGCGTTGCGCGAGCTAGCATATTTCAGACAGCAGACCCACAGTAGAGGATCTGAAGAACCAGGAAGCAGGGCTTGCACTCCCGTGTCAGTCACACATTAATCACACTGCACCTGACTTTTATAAAAACCACCCTGTACCCTGATTGGCTGACAACTAATTGTTTGACAATCAGCAGGGGTAGCCTATCTAATGGTGCCCACAGTATACCATACTGCTACACCTACAAGCGCAAAAACGTGCTTCTGCTAAATTTCCAAACGCAATCACAGATGAGACTGTTTGTCAGTGCCAAGAACGACTGGCTGTAACGCTCGGATTCTTGGCAACAGGTTTGCTCTTTGCATTACTGAACTTATGTCACTGCAATTCATGCTTCACATCCCTTAGCCGACATTGATAGCCCATCTAACGTTAAGGCAAAACATCAAAATCTGATCACAGTAAATGGGCGGAAAAAAACATAAAACTGAGACAAGATGTATGAAGATGTAGATGTGCTAATGCTGGCCTGCCAATTTATTTCCATAACCCTCGTTTGAGCAGATTATTAAACGAGATTTGTTCATAACCTCCTGAAAGCAGTGAACACCTAGGCATGAAAGGAGATGCTCGGAAGCATGGGCGAGTTCCGCAACCAAAACACACAGCAAAGACGTGTTTTATTTTGATTAAAGAAAGAGAGCTAGGTGCAAAACTGTCCCATGCGCCAGCTGCTCCGCACAGTAGACCACTTTGTCTGAAGTTCAGTGTAGACATCAGTGATATAGAACGGCTCTTGCAGTGACGACGTTCTATGTCCCGACTGAAATATCAAACATGTTTGATAACCCCGATTTTACGATCGGGCACTTTTGGAACGTATAGAATTCTATCTCAGAACACTCGGCGAGAAAGGCAGATCGGGCCCGATTGTCGGCCCCGTCCAAGCTACCATGGTAACGCCACGCCCGATTGTCGGAGGGGGCAGATCGGGACTAAAATCGTTGCGATTCTCTTGTAGTGTGGGGTCAGCTTTAGATTCCGAAATGTCACATGTCCGCACCGCAGGTGTTCGGGCCCACCATCGCCGCTTGCGGCTATGTTTATTATTATTATCATAATTATTATTATCAATTTTTAGTTCTAACAATTTCACTACATTGATTGTGGAAATGTTTCAACCCTGTTGCAATAGGATTTTGTAGAATTATGAAGTGCAATTAAGAATTTAACAGCTATTACTGCATGTGTATTATAGTAAAAACCCTTTATCAAATATCACAGTTAACAAAGATCTTACTTTTAAGAATGTCTCACAGTTTTCACTCAGTCTGCTTTGCAGGACATCTCAAGTTCTGATATACTTTTAGACTAGCAAATATACTGGAGAGTGGGGGAGACAGCAGTGCATATCACTGGAAATAGACTCCCAACCATTCTAGAGATCTACCACCAGCTGTACCTGCATAAGGCACATTATATCATCGAAGATCACAACCACAATATAATTTGAGATCATAACCAGCCAGAACTTTTACCTTGCATAAGTTACAAAACTATTCCCGAAAACCTGAAAAGACTGTGAATAGTGTGGTACTGAATTGTGGAGCGGGGGCAATCTTGAAATGGGGTATCGGTGATGCTATGGGTTCCCGGGTTTAGCACTAGAGTATTAAAACATGGGTATGCTGACAGACTATCTTCACTGCAGTACAGATTTACCTGTATCGGTTCAATTTCGAAGACTCAAATAAGGAGACAGTTCACTGTAACATTATCTGATAACTTTATTAACAAGTTAAAAAAAGACAATGAATTACAATATTTACATCATCCAGAAATAAATGGAATAAAATTGTAAACATTCATTCTAGGCAACATGACAACCCACCATCTGGGACCAAATTTTCACAGGAGAAAGGCAAGATGTAGGACCTAAGTCTATGATGAACTTCAACAGTCAGAAGAGATGGAAAGACAAAAACTAAAATATTTACACATATCCAGTGTGTTATGAATGAGACTGACAGCTTATAGCAGTCACTCAAAAGCTTATTCTCCAATGTTTTTTTTTTCCTAAAATGATATATATATATATTTATATATATATATATATTAAAAAGCTATGCTAGTCCTTATAAAGGAAGAGAGGGATAAATGAAAAGGCAGGTCACCAAAACAACTCCCGGAATTTAAAGGTACAAAAAAAAGAGATATTTGTTAACCAGACATTTTAACAACAGCTTTTAACATTTGATTGAGATTGGAAAAACTCCAAAAAGTTACCTTTTTAGGTTGTTTCATATGATAACATTTAAAAGGGTAAAAGGTAAGAGTCCTTTCTGAAACACCACAGTTTCAAACACTTGACAAGTAGTTCTATACATAGCTGCATTCGGCATGCAGAGATCCCAGAATGCACCACATGGCACTTGGGCTCTCCCTCCTTGCAACAATGGTTCATTGCTCAGGAAAGACAATCTCAAAGACAGCCAGCAAATTAATAAGGCTGGCAGTTTTGGTACCAACGAGAGTTTTCTCTTGCTTTTGTCTTAAAAAAGAAAATAAAAATTGTTGTTCTGGACATAAAAGTATTAGTTCAATTATTGAATGTTTTTTTTGTGTATGTTGAGATAACTTTGTTGTTGGTTGGCATATTCACCGAGCTACAACATTTTATTTGAGAATCTAATAAGGCTTTGGGGTATTAGAGCAGCAACTTCCAATACATACAATCTCTGCTTTTATGTTTCCCCATAATAAACTGATGGCACACCAGGCTTCCATGTCATCACAACAGGATGGCACATGTTATTTTGCTTTCCATAGCACACAACGATTTAAAAAAAAAAAAAAAATCTATGTACTTAAATGTATGACTGCACATATTTTCTAAGTTGTTCATATGCATTTTAAAATGCAAATGAACAGCTTCTGTGCAGACACATTTCCCCTGTGCAGAGAAATTTCCCACATTAAGTGGGGCTTTCTGACAGCATATTTTATTGAAACATATCCACTTCCACATAGTTGTTGCTGTTTGTGTTGATGCACAGACCAACATACTGTGACTTCCTAGATCAGAGGATACTTCAGTATTGAAAATGTGTGCGTAGTGAAAGTACTACCTGAGATACATAGCTACATTGTTGATATCTACTTAACTATATATGGAGTCATCCAGAGATAGATTTGCACTTGAACCCAATTCATTAAAAGCTTCTGACAGACACCAAATAAAAATGGAATATATTCTGTATACTTTATACACAATATACATATACTGCATATGTATAATGTGCATACTATGTATAAGAAGTGGAAATATGTGCCAGCATGTTTTTCTCACATACTAAAGGAAAGCATGAATCACTGCCATCCTGGAGTTGGTCAGACGTTGTTAAAAGCAGTAAGCGTTAGGAAGTGCAGGGAATGCCTGTGGAGGCAAGTGAAACATATCACAAATAGCAGTAGCAATTTGCTACACAATTTTAGGGCCAGTGTCAATATCTTAAGATCTATCAAAAATTAAACTTCTTTGACATTAAGATAAATAACACATCAATATTCCTAAAGGAATATATATGGATTAAAAATGGGTCTAATAAAACAAACATACAAATAACAAAAAAATATTCAGGTCAAATCACAGAGGCCTTTCTACTTGGAGTAAAGATGCAGCCCACGATTCGGGTTTTGGTTTTGCAAAAGGCTGCAGATATTTGAGCTCAGTCAATCAAAGTACATCCCTCTCTTTCCATGCTCCTGAAGCACGTGTTGATTGGCTGGATGGTTTATGGCTCTGTCTGAACCTGGTCGTTTCCCCATTTACAGAGCCAGGACTATGTGCAAACACCTGAGTTTCCTTTTAAGGACAGTGAGGAGCAATTCACTGAATTTAAGAAAATGTGATGGAATTAGAATCGAGGACTGCACCTTTATGTGCCAAACTACTAGAGAATGAAGAGATCAGGGGGCACTTCAGAGGATGACAAAACAGAAGCGCCACAACTAGAGGCCCCATCACTAAATTTAAAATACCAAAGGCCAGTCCGGCTAAATACCAAATGTTTGGAGCGGACTCTGCTTTTACTATCCTCATTTTGTACACTGTCTATTACATTCTCTCTCTTTAGTCATCCAAAGAACTACCATCAGGAAGCTGATTTGACCCAAATGATGACTTCACAGTTCTATTAGCTATTGGTTACCAATATATTAGGATATGTCCAATGGGACCAAGTTATTCAATATCATGGGTTTAACTTTAAACAATGGATGGATTACAACTTAATGTGCAACACTTACAATTTTAACAATGGTTTACATAATGGTTAATTGAGCCTTTTTTCGACAATTTACGGGTAAATGAAGCAGCCCATTCAGTTGAATCCAAATTCTTCACAGCAATATGGTATCGTCCAGCTCATTTTTGGTCAAGCATTTCTTTGTTCTCTTCATTCAAATTGATACTCTTTGATAGATCTGATGGATATTCGGTCTCCAAAATGATTGGACTACTGGGTTGGCTGCCACCTCTATCCATCCAGACAGCAGAGCCAATAAGATGCTGAGCTGTTGTTCCTATTGCTGGGACAAGGCCGGCATCTGAACTGTTCTTAACGGACCTGCCAAGAAAGAACAAATGTCAAATGATAAACAATATCATCCTAATTACGAAAACTGTACACGGTCTTTAATTGGTGCCTTAATTAAAACATTAAGTAAAAATACAACCTTTAAGGACAACCATTTTCTTTGTGAATGAAGAATGCATCATAAATAAATAAATGTTTTTCCATAAACACAGGGTGCAAAAATGTTGGCACATCTATGTTAAATTCCTATAATGGACTGCATAGAGGCAGGCAGATTTTTATTTTAAAGGCCAGCTATTTCATGGATCCAGGATACTATGCATCCTGATAAAGTTCCCTTGGCCTTTGGAATTAAAATAGCTCCACATCATCACATATCCTTCATCATACCTGAGATTGGCATGGTTTATTTCAGTTAGCCTAATAGCTAATAGTTTGATTTGCATTGAGAGATGATCTTACGAAAAGTACCCAGAGCCTCTTCAAAATATAGATTTTGCAGTGCATGTCTTTACATTTAGTGTTTGTTTTTTCCTGACACTTTGAGGTTGTTTGTGCGATTGAACTCAAATGCTATTTGTTATCCAAATACAATGAAAGTATTTTTAGCAAAATACATTAGTGTCACTATTTTTTAGACCAGTTCTGTGACAAATCAGTCACTTTAGGGATGTTGAGCCTTGGCTGTAATTCTTAATGAATATAAACACTCAATAATGTCAAAACTGTCAAGAAAGTGTATTATAGTCCAGTATTATAGAAAAAGGAGAAAACTCACATGCCATGCCGAAGTACATGCCGTTCCCACTCTGAGCTATTGGTGAAAGAACGGCCACAGAACTCACAGGGAAAGCGTTTTTCCTTGCCAGTGGAAATGCTCCCACAACTTGGGGAGCTGGGAGTCTCTGAAGAATCGCTACCTATATGGTGAAAAACGGGGGGGAAAGCCACAACCCGATAAAATTGCAGTCAGAGCGTGACACAAAGTGTATTTATATGTCATGTTCTATATCTGGCAATATACAGCTATATTATTGTTGTTCAAAGACACACACACACACGCACACACACGCGCACACACACACACACAATTAGAAAATAGCTAATGCCCAAAGGTTGTTGTAGCACTGCTATTGGGCGGAGTGATTTGCACGCAGCACCTGAAAAGCTCCATTGCTACTTCTGCAAATCCTAAGTAGTGCTTCACCTGACTGAGAATGTAGCAATGACATAAAGCCCAGGCTGCTAGCTGTCTTACTAGCATGACTCTTAAGGCATCGGGAGGGAGGTTTACCAACATACTGTACACATGGCACAGCTACGGACCAACTGGCTACAGTTACACACGCAGAGGCGAGAAGGGTATGCATCATTTGATCTAATTCTGGGGCAGACAGCGAATAAGCCAATTGCCCAAAATGTTGGTGTGTTACTTTAAACATTACAGTGTAAAATGGATTGAAGATGTACAGTTCTACAGTTTGGAACATTTAGTAATTTGTACTGTTCTGAACAATGTATTCAACTTTGGCCCATCCCTACCTTCATATAACTGAACAATTCGGTAACACTTTACTTGAACACCTTACTATCTACATAAGAGTGACATGACACTGTCATGAACACATGAACCCTAACCCTAACTTGTCATGACAAAAACTGAATGACACTTAATGACAGAAGGGTTATGTCATAAACATTTCTGACTTGTTTATAATGTTTAGGACACGTTATGTCACTCTTATGTTGATACCTTCAGGTAAAGTGTAACCAACAATTCTTACATGTGATAGCTAATATATTTGGAGCCCCACACTCTTATTCACTAATGCTGTACCTTTAGCCTCAGGCCTTTCAGACTCATCTTCTTGGACCATTTCTTCATTTTCCTCCTCCTCCTTTGCACCCTCCTCTTCCTGTCCTTCAACCAGTTCCTCTTCCTCGCCACTGCTAAGGCTGTTCATCTTGTCCTTCAGAGCCTCCAGCTGGTCCAGACTGACCCGTCCCATAATCTCAAAGTTTCGTATCACCTGAAGAATAAAGAAAAAGGGGTTTTAAACATTGTCTGAAGAGAGGAAAAACTGGTTACATTAAGAGGGTTTACTATTACCCTACAGTAGCTGACTACCTTTGGTGTTTCTTTAACTAGGCTTCTATGCAGTATGATTTGAAATGTGAATTACAACTGAATTTAGTCAATATACATATCCTTATCCACTACTAGGGAGAAAGGGTCTGAGATAGACATGTAATGTGCAACATAATAGCACAAAAAATAGTTTGAATAGCGAAGGCTGTAGCCTGACCTTGTGCTCATCCCGCAGGTGGTTCTCCAGAGCCTGCTTGTACTTGCTGTCGTAGTAGCAGAGCTGGCACTGGTAGGGCTTTATCTCATCATGCTTATGGATATGCAGCTGGAGGCTTTCATCACTAGAGCAGCTGAAGGTGCATTTGTGGCAGCGGAACACAACACCCTGCAGGTGGCGTGAGAGCTTGGAGCGTGACACCTCTAGTGGTACAACACGTTCTTCTGGAGAACGACAGAAAGAAGAAAAAAAGGAAAAAGAAATGTACAGGAGACAAGAAAAGATGACAGGAAAAGATGAGGTAAAGAGAAGGACAAGATGTAGTGACAAGGTGAGGAATAGAGAAACAGGGGAAAAACAAAAGGTGAGCAATAGGAGGGTTAGGCCAGGTCTATCGATGTGTTTTTTAAAAAAACATTTTTTTAATGAAAACTCCTAAATGAACAACCAATATATTTTTGGTAAGAGGACATTAAGCCAATGTGTGTAGCAGAGAAAAATGACAAATTACCATACCACATGATTAAAGAAGAAACATATTTAAAGGCCCAGTAGTCATGTTAGTTGTGTAACCTGCATTGTGTGTACTGCTCAGGCCCCACAGTGTCCTGCTCCCGAACCTGTGCAGCACATGAGCATAGGCAGGCCGATGTGGTACTGAGTAGGCTACAACTCATGGATGCTAGCATCTGTCGCTAGCATGTTTCTAAGGGTGCAGTGACATGTTGGTGTTTATGCTATTTGCTAGAAAGACTGCCATTGTGCCAACTTTCTACGTTAATAGAGAACAAGGTCAAATACTCTGTTCAGACTTCCATATCTATTTCGTAATAGTAAATGCAAATCATCTCCAAGTTTCATAACTGTAGAGAAATTAGTTGTAATTAATTTAACTGTAAACCAATAAAATCAAAAGGGCATATCATTAACAGTGATTAGATTTAGAATTATACTTTTATACAATAGTTACATGGGGTAAATTGAGTTGATGGCAAACCTCCTGAACTTGTGTTGTAGTATGCCATAGTGTATCTGCTATGTATGATACTTGTATATTTATGCTTTTTTTGTTATTGACTCATTATCTTCATTGTTGATATCTGATATTATTTTAATGTATATTGTTGTTATTATTACTACCATTATTGTTATTGTGTTTAATGTAGGTTTTTCATTATTTGAAGCTATTCTTTCAATGTAGTGTATATACAGTAGGTCGCTTTGGACAAAAAAACGTCTGCAAATACCATAACCATAACCTGTTTATGGAAAGTGTATGTAAATTAGAGATAAATAGCATTTTCCCCATGCACAATAATTGCCAATTTTGGTGGTGAATACATTGAATATAGTGAGCTATATCTATGTTAACAGTGTCCAGTGTTTCAAATTGACATTTTCATTTTTATGCTTGATGAAGCACTAGGATCTCACCTCTGTGCAGGACAACATGGTCTATCATATTGCTTTTGTATTTGGTGTGGTAGAGGCAGAACGGGCACCGTAAATCTTTTGGGCCCTCTTCAGGGGCACTGGTATGTCCAGCCTCCACATGAATGGTGAAGGTTGATCTGAGAGAGGAGAAAACAAGACTGAGTGAAGGATGGACAACTTACTTACACCAAATGCAGCCTTTCTATGATGTTATGATGTTGTTCTATGATGTTTCTATGATTTGGAACCAAGGTTGCCTATCCCTGCTCTTACTTGTAGCAGGTGAAGAAAGAGCAGTCCTTGCACTTGAAGAGCTTCTTTCCCCCATGGCGATCACGGTAGTGCCTACGTAGACTCTGCATGTAGCCAGAGCTGAACTCGCAGAACTCACAGGTGAGGACGCTGTCTGGACGGGACTCTGGTACAGCACCAGAGGCTGCAGGGGGGCTACAGGAGGTCTGGTTCCGTGAGGCAAGCTGGTAATGGCTGAGTTGCTGCTGAACGTCAGCAGGCTCCAAGTAGCCTGGTTCTAGGATGGAGGTAGATTAGATTAGATTCAACTTGATTGACATTTAGGACAGGGAGGCAATGAAATGCAGTTAAGGTTAAGGTAGAGGCATGTCATTTCTTGGTACATGATAATTTCCTCAAATCAAACTTGATCTAGCCTCATTATAATTTAATTCCACTCTTCATTCTGTTTTTGCTGTATGATCTCCATGTCATGTATAATATTCATTTGCATTATTTCCCGATCTTAAAAAATAAACAGGTAAAAACACAAATACTCTAACAGGGTGTGTCTGCTGGTGTAAAAATGTCTCTTTCAGCAACATGCCAGCCAGTGCAGAAGCAGGCAGAAAAAAGGCATACCTTTGACTTTTCAAAATGCACATGATGCAATTCTGACTTTGCAAAGAGTGGAAGAAAAATCACATGAATCCATCCAGATGAGACTTTGATTTATAATACGAATGCATCATTCACAACAAAGACAGTATGTAAATGAGGGCAGCCATTCCAATCTGCATGGAGAGGAGTAATATGTCTCTCTAAGTGTTTCCAGCACCAAATGTATCCAAGTATGATTTAGTAGATAGAACACCCAAAACTGATGCAGTCTACAAGGGTCTGAGGCAACTACAGAAGGGAAACAGATCTTCTCTCACAACATGTTCCTTATGAATGTGACCAGAGTTCATTACACTAATCAATGCATTAGCAAGCTTTTCAAACGCGTCTAAGACTTAACAGCATATTAGCAATAGGAAGATCTAGGACTTTAAATAGCCATGCACTCAGACTAACATTTGTTTTTGAAGAAAAATTTGACGGCACAAATATCATCTCCACTGACAACAATTCAAGCTATCAACATCTGAAAATAGGGCGCTACATCCTGCAATAGATAGGGGTGGGTGTCTTTCGGGATTTATTTTACACCAGTGGTTAATCGACATTTTTAAAACGGTACCGTTGCCTAAACCAGTACTTTTTTATGGACTTTCCCAAACTGATGGCCACACTGAGATGAATTTTAACTTAACATTGAACTATATTCACTATTTAAACAATACCTACAATTGCATTGCTTCTAGTGATAAATAATTCAGCTCCTAAGTCGCAAAACCTAATCGAACAGATGCCTTCCCCTACTTTCAAGTTTATACAGTATGTCCTTAAATGCTTCATCAAATTTGAATGTGTTCCCCACTTTACACACAATTGTTTAATAGTTGTTTTCACATCATAGTGTTGACATCTTGATTCATGGGCACAATTTACAGATCATTTAGCTTTAAGCATCTCAATTGTGTTTAACGTAGCTACTTTACATAGTAGTTGACAACCTGTCAGAGTAGATCAAGAAGTGAAATTAAATCCACCTTTTTTATTCAGTCTGGTTACTACGGCAGCACTATTGCCATATTCCTTGTCATGTGTCACTGAAAATTCGCTTCAGTGAGTGGCTTTGGGTAAAAGCATCAGCTAAAGGACTAAACGTAAATGCAAAGTAAATGCAATACCACTTGTCTCTGCAATTTATTCACAGTCTAGCCAATGTTTTTACTGGTTGTGTCTAAGAGTATACAGACTATGGTGTGTATATAGACTTCAGACAATGAGCCAATTTGCCCCTTACCTTCCCCTTCCTGTGTCAAGGTCATGGGATCAGTGCTCAAGGTTGTCCGTGGGGACCGCAATGCTGCCCCTGCCCGAAGTTTGGGGAGTGTAAGCATCTCTCCATGGACCCTCAGAGAGTGCTCCTTCAACTGGCTGATGGTTATGGTGGAGAAGGAGCATGATAAGCACTTGTAAGGGTTCTCACCTGAAAGAGAAATGCAGAAGTTGAATAAGCAGCAGAATGGAAAAAGGAAAATCTTAATAGAAACAGGAAAAACAAGATAATTAAGGAGAAAAGTACACCATGGCAATAACTGTTTCTCTTGTGACAGAAGGTTATTTCCAAAGTAACAAGGTGGGAGAGTGTTCAAGGGCATAGTAATTGCCATAATATGGTGAGATGTGAAAATCTTTCAGTTCGAAAGAGTCTGAATAGAGCTGTGCTGCTATTTTCTGCTGTCCTGGCTTCAATGACTTTGGCACTTTGAGAAGACCAGCGTTTAGGTTTTAGCTGCAACTGATTCCATAGAGCACAGATGATTTCTTTGCAACTAATCTTCTTTGTCAAAAACCATTTAGGCCTTGAAAATGGTCTGCACAGTACAACTGAACACACACAAAATACAATGTGATACTGGGTGGTTCTGGGTAAGTGATTTATCTTCAGCAAATCATACATGATTACAGTGACTCAGGTGTCTGGCCTGTTCTTTCAACAAGAAACCATACAGTATTCTTTTTCTGGTTAAACAGGTTTTACACTGGTCTGATGTAGTTGACAGTTCACACATGTATTCAGCTTGTCTCATTTTATCATTAAGACATTGATAAACTAATAAACTTTGAAAAATTGAAGAGGACATTCATTTTATGAATTTCTTGCAGTGTGTTGTACAACAAAGTCTTGGGAGATGGTTTTCTTTTAAGCAGGTCAATGACTCTTGGAACATGACTAAAACCAAGGAGTGACTGTACACTCAATATTCTCAAATGACAGTCAAACCCTAATCAAATCCTACTAATAATATGTGACACTACAGTCCATACACCATCCCATCAAAATGGGAGAAACTCTTGTGCAATACCACTTAAATGTCAACTGCTTCAGAACTGCATCACCTTACATTACTTATGGCTAGGTTCATGGCAAACATGCTGGATCCCACCTGGGCTAAACAGCTCTTCAACACAAAACTGCCAAATTAAACTTAGCTAAAGAACATGACAAGAATAATAATGAATATTAAGCACATTGTTTAGTCAGATGCGACCAAGTGTTGTCCAGCATGTTACAATACAAATATGAATAACATTCAGCCAGATCTGTGCAATACTACAAGAAGTGAAACGCGACTACTGATTTGACCGGAACCCAAAGTAAGGCACTAGGTTCAGAAACAGTCCTTACTGGGGCGGTAGTAGTGTAGTGATTAAGGAGCTGGGCTAGTGTGCAGTAGTTTGAAAGTTCTGGGTTCAATAGGCTATAGGCCTGGTGAAGGCTGTTCAGGAGTTCATTTGTTTCCAGTGGAGCCAGGTGTGTTTTAACCTGCCACTACTGTTAATGTAATTAGTGTCTACACAGACACGCTTGGTTGTTGCACCTAGTGAATCAGTACGTTACGATGTAAAAGGATTTTGCATGTGTTAAAATTGCTATTATTGGGCAAACCATATCTTCAGTGTTGGAGTGAACATGTAAGGAGCAAAATATAACAAAAGATGTAGTGTTAGGGCCAATGTATCCTTTTTTGTTTTAGTTTACCTAATGACGTCTCCCCCTGCTGGTTCTTACAAGACAAGCCACGACACACCTGCAGGAAGACCATATAGACAGACAGGAAGTGCGGCCTTGGCAGGTGCTTGATACGTTTTTTTGAAAAGTTTTTTTGATCACGCTATTTCAGGATATTTCAAGATATTAGAGGAATTCATATTAAGTATACAACAAAGATACTTCATTTACATTGATTTGCATTCATACACTGTCGAGGATAGTTTTCAGCTAAGTTGAGAAGGATAGAGAATCCTATTTAAGTTTAAAGTTTGTATTATTATTTATTTGTTAATTGTATCAAACGTTAAAAGGTAAGACAAGCTGCCAACACACGCAGTTACAACACAGCTAACGCTCCACAGAAACAAATGAGCTCTTGAACAGCCTTCGGTGCATACAACCAATTTCAGCCTTCCACTGTTGTGTCCTTGAGCACGGCACTTAACCCCAAGTTGCTCCGGCGACAGTGTAATCCCTTGCAATATAGTTGACATATGTAAGTGACTCACTCTACATTTTCAAAGTTTACAATACTTTGATTTGTCTGTAGGGACCCTCTCCACACTTTCACCCAAGTTTAAGGCTATTTTGAGTCTTGTCAGTGGTTTGAAAATAGTGATTTATTTTGACATGGCTCCATGCCTGCTGCTGCAAGCTATTAGCCATTTTGTTGCTAATTCAAACTCCTTCAATTAACATAATTTTCTCAAACTTGAACTTGTTACCATCCATAAATAGACCCTCGGGTGTGTGCACAGCGAGCCATCCCTTTCGCTGGTCCTCTAATAGGCATTAATGTATAGGCATTATATAGTTATTAACAATATTTTTAAGTAGACAAATAACTTCCTTTAGCCAGTACAAACATACTTACAGATTATATATATCAATATTACAGTAATGTCCTGTGTATTAGCCACATTGTGTATAAGCCGCAGGACAGTGTTTTATGCCAGTTAAAAGAAACAAAAGCATATTCAGATCATAATAACTCTCTCCGTGTACTAACCTCATAGCTGAGGACATTTTGCAAAATCAAGGTATAAGCAGCGGCTAATAGTTGGGAAATTACAGTATAGGTCAAAGTATACACACTACATTGCAATTATTCACTATGAAAATACTGATTTGGAAAATGCATTTAAGTATATTTTGTAAACTGGAAAATGGTAATGACTCTCATTGAGTTTAATACTTTTGCAAGACACAGTGTGTTCTTTTCATCAGGTCTCTTTACCTGCATGCGACTTGAGCAGATGACTCTTCAGTCGGCTTAGATAGGCAGACTTAAAGGGACAGAGTTTACACCGGAAAGGCTTGTGATGACCATGATGAGACTGGATATGACGATCCAAACTAAGAACAGGATGAGAAAGAAAACATGCACTGAGGAAAGAGACAGTTTTAGCATGAATGTTACACCACACTCAACAGCCAATCAAATTACATTCCTCGCATCCATGTTCCTGAAGCCTCTTATTCCTATATTTCTTATCATTACAGTGCATGCAAAATTGTGTTCATTTTCTCACCTATTTTTCAATTTAGTCTGAGCTAGTCTTGTGTCAAATGTCCTTGTCACAGTTGTTGTCAATATAATTGAAAAGCTTAGGTTCCAGTCTTTCACATGCCTGTGATATCTGTATGATGAGTAGGCCTACTCCTCAAATCAACAGTGAAGGAGGGGTGTGAATTTGACCATCGGCCTTGTTTAAGTTAGGAAGTTAGTCAGCCACCAAAACTAAAATGAACAGTGGGAAACACTGGTCAAGTTCTGCATGACAAACTAGATACATTTCCCATGTCCGACAGTCCACAACACAAGGTATGCTAGCATTTGAATGATTCAGGTCAAACCACTTTACATACAAACGTAATCAAAACACCAATGCATAGGTCCTATATAGGACATGTGAGCAATGCATTTTCATTTTTTATGGCAACTGATGAAAAAAAAAAGAAAAGTCTGTGACAATCATGGGAAATCCGAGGGAGTCTATGGTAGTCCCAGTAGGAATCATTAAGTGTGTTTAGGTGACAGATTTGAATCCTTTGCCATCTTTTCCGCTGCTGAAGCTATTCAGATTTTGTGGATCTGAACATATGTGACATACATCGCTCCACCCTATTCCATCACATTAATGTCACATCAACTCTCGCTAAATGCACTCCTTCCGAGTGTATTACATTAGGGGGACAAAATCAGTGTTGGGGCGATGTAATTCTTTTTCCATCTTTTAGTCAGTTTTCTTTTTAATGGAAGATCTATGTGTCTCTTTCCGCTTCAATTGCATACATTGGTAGTTCCTTCAGGAAACACATCCTGTTTCAATTATTATTTTGAATTCTTTACATTGCTGTTTAACCTAAATTATAGTTAACTTTCTGCTTTTTACATTTCTCCTGCCTACAGCATATTACATTAGAAAGTTGGTTCAGCCTCAACTCTGCCCTGAGGGCAGCCTAAGACAAAAACACAGAAGTCAGAGGATTTTCCTTAATCACCAGGGTTTTACCTCTTGGAAAGCGGCATTAATATATGAAACATGGAAACGGCACACTAAAGAGAATTCAATTATGCAAAGTTACACTGAACAGAATGATTTTCTTACTTGTGTCTAAAGGGAGAAACAAATTGGCAGTACTGGCAGCTGTACTTGTCCTCACGAGAGAAGAGCGCCATGGCTGAGTGACTTCTCTCGTGAGACCGGAGACCCTGCATGGACATGAAGACACGGTCGCACTGGGCACAGGGGTGACCGCCTGTCCGTCTGTCCTTTTCCTGGACAGACACAGGTGCATTCACAACCACAGGCTTCTCCCCCCTTTCTATGGGGACATCTCCAGTGGAGGCCATATCAGCCACAGATAAGTCCATCTCTGAAGACACGGCATCTTCAATGGGCAACGAGTCCTCTGTGTTGCCATTGGGAACGGCATCCTCTGCACCAGGAAACGACACTTCTGTGATATCCTGCTGAGAGAAAGCAAGAGGGGGAAAGCATTAATGTACTACCTTTGCTAAAACCATTCAATAAGCCAATCAACTAAATAAAGCCAATTCATGGGATTTGTTCCAGTTCAAATGATCTTTGGGTTAATTTACATTATGCATATTATTGATCATTGACATTATTTTTTGCCCAGACCAAATGGGCAAAAATTACATCCACCACATCCCACACTCTTTATCTTGGAAAAGTTATGCCTATGCAGATGTGAGACAACAAGTTTTTCACTGCCAACAGGAAATTCCCTAGAAGGACCTGCAGGAAATTCATAAGAAGAGGACTTGACCCACATCATAAATAACTTATTGTCTGCTTATAGTTTGCTTTGTCAGCCTTCTCTCACCACAACAAGTCTCTCATAAGTAAAGATGGGTACACCACATAATGACAAAAAAGGAACAAAATGTCTTAGAAACTCTGTGAGATCAGAGAGTTTGCTTTCCTGGTGCTACACAGTGAGTAGGGTTTAGGATCGATACTGTACATGTCCATATACAAAACAATCATTTTTAAAATGTAGAAGATGTCTCACAACTGGTGTCAACATGTTTGAGTGAGATGAGTATCCGTTATTATATGTTGTGATTTGCTTTATCAAATACAAATGCACAAGCTAAATCAAATACAGCATAATAAACTGTAGAATAGTCTGATATCAGCAATATATAGCAGAAAGAAAATTGCTGTAAATTGATCATTCAATTGATGCAGACAATTTATATCAGACTGTTACAATAATATAGGCAAACTAAATCAGAAATGTAAATTATTCCTGAAATGAAAATATAACTGTAATATGTTACAATAAACATATTTTAAGCTTTTGTTGTGAAACTTAGTTTTGAAACTCAATAGTAATGTTGTGTCACCTTCAACTGGCCTTCTTTGGCCTCACCATACTGCACATGTTTTCGCAGGTGGTTGCAGATGGCTCTGAGGGTGGGGTGGACCTCCACACAGAAATTGCACCGATAGCCTATTGGGGTTTTATCAGTAGTTGCATCCAGCTAAATGGTAGGAAAACAATCACTAGAATTAGTTGGCATATGCATTATGTTAAACAAAACACTACATATGGTGACAGTCAAGTTCACCATGTTCAAGTTCAAAAGCATTTTTAATTTGGACACATTTTTAACCCAGAATCTCAGCAGTGAATCATAGCAGAAAATAATAAAAAATATCTGAATACTGGTGTTAATAAAGATTAAAACTTCACAGTACCTTTTCTTGCTTCGTTTCCATTTGCTCATTGACCCTCTGTTTGTTCTGGAGCTGCTTCCTTCTTTCTTGTCTCATTGCTCGCTTCTGAGTTTCCTCATTGTGATCCATCAGATGGTTTGTGAGGTCAGTAAGGGCCAAGAACTTGAGCTCACAGTGGGCACACTGATAGAATTCGGAGTTCCCATGCTCAGGGTTTGCAACTGTGATGAAATCACGCCTGAGGTCCCTGCTGTGGTAGTCATTGTAGTGCATGCAAAGCAGATCGGCTGAGCTGAAGCATAACTTGTGGCATTTCAAACATTTGAAAGGCAACCACTCAAGGTCCCTTTCCTGCTCTGCCTCTGGTTTGACCTCAACAGACTCATTCTCCTCCACAGCAGAGGATTTGTCCATTTCTTTTGGGTAGATAATGGTGAAATATCGTCCCAGTTTGCTTGAGTGTTGTCTCTTGGGGAAGACGCCAGGATGGCGCTTGATGTAGTGTGAGACAATACTTTTCCTACTGAATGCCTGAAATGAACAAAGGGAACACTTTCTTTGCTCCACAGCAAGTTTCAGTTCTTCACTCATTCCATCCCCATCAGCTTCAGAAGTCAAGGGTACCACCACCTTGTTGGGCTTCTCAGTCAAGGCCTTGGATGCTGCCAGACAGTGTGTGTAATATGCATCGATATCATGACGTTTCTGGTAATGCGCTGCTAAACCTTTGCGGATGGGATTGGTGTATGAGCAGAGGGCACACTTGAAAACATTGTTCTTTCCTTCAGGCTGGGCCCTGACATTGTTGTGCTTTATACGGTAGTGCCGAGCTATACCCTTTCTTGTAGAGCAGAAGTATTTGCAAAGCTGACACCTGAAAACAGCATGCTTCTCTCCCTTCTCAAATTGAGAGAGGCTCAGATCAAAGTCACATACATCTTGGGCATCTGTGACATTTGTAGCACTGCATTCTGCTACTTGTTCTTCTCTGTTGGTAGAAAACTGAGTCACAGCAGGGTTGAACATGTCTGAGGCCGGTTGGTTGTGATACTTTTCATAGTGTATTTTCAGTTTCTCTAGCGTGCCATGGGTATAAGGACACATTTTGCACCTGTAGGCACCATAACCTTGCCTCTGCGTTTTGCACTTTTCCTCACCTTCGACTCCTAAATCCTTTACTTGCTCTATGTCATCAGCAAAATCTTCTGCAGTGACCTTAACCAGAGGATGTCTCTTTTGGTAATGGGTAAGAACACCATGGATTCGAGAGTTCACATACGGACAGTGTCTGCACTTGTACACTGAGCTGGGATTGATGTCAGATTCATGAGCAAAGTCAGCAGCTTTCACTTTCATACCTGGGTGTTTCTTGCCATAGTGTGTCAAAAGTCCATGAAGACTGTTGTATTCAGACAGACATACAGTGCATTGATATGGGTTGTTTGAAATGGATGTAGTTGTGAAAGACAGGTGGGACTGTCTCTCTTGAGATGGTCTGGACACATCCATTGTGCCTTCTTCATGATCTGCCTGGTAACAGTCGAATGGATTTGACATGCCAGGATTGTGTCCTTTTGACTGAGTTGAGTGCATCTTTTCTTGTGTTCGATTACCTTTGATAATGTCCAGCAGCACAGACTCGTCTACTTTGATTGCCCAGGGATGCACAGTTTGGTAATGGTTGGTTATGTCCCAGATAGAACTTGCCTCATATGCACAATCCCTGCATGGATAGTGCTTTGTTTCCGAGTTTCCCCCTTGTTGGGAGGCACAAGCATCAGGACCAGCCCACAGTTTGCTAGCCATATAGGTGTAGTCCACATTATGCTCAGGGTGTCGTCTTTGGTAATGCATTAGCAGCCCACTTGGTTCAACATGGGAGTAGATGCACCATTCACAGTGATATCCAGCCTCAAGGACACCATCCTGATAACCCCAATTGAGGATGGTAATGGCTGTTGCTTTGACAGTAGGATGATCTTTTTTTAAGTGTTTCCGTAGAGCATACACATATGGAGATGTATAAGAACAATGCCTACACTTCAATGATCTCAACTTTTGTGATGCGTCCTTGTCAGATGTAGAGACTGTGGTAGCTCCTGCTGGAGCAGCCGTTTGGTTCAGCTGGGCACGCTCCCTCTGGCTGCGTACCACAGCTGTGTGCCTGCGCACCAAGTCTGCATTAGCTTTCACGTCTTTGTGCTTCTTTTGGTAGTGAATAAGTACCCCTTTGACTGTCCGATTTCCATAGTCGCAGTGTTGGCAAAAAAACAGCATCTCTGCCTCGCCTTTCTCAGTGCCTCCTTTGGTTGATGAAGCATCTGTCCCGTTGTTGCTAGATGGTTTGAAGAACTGCTTTGGGGGAGCAATCTGTAACTCATCCATTAGCTTCATGAGACCAGGAGTTGGAGGTGCATGTTTAATGTATTTTGCTGTTACTTTTATTTCTGGATGCCTCTTCTGATAATGGACAAGTACACCAACCACAGAACGGTTGCTATATACACAGTGTTTGCAATAGTAAACTTCATCATCTAAGCCTAATGGCATCATGTTAGCTGATTTTGGGGTGTTGGGAAGGTTGTAAGAGTTACTAGGTGCCTGATTCCTATCAACTGAGATCACTCTCATGGTTTTCTGAATACGGAAATAGGAGGCCTTTTGTTCTGGATGCTTCTTCTGGTAGTGCACCAGGACTGAGTGCATGTTGGGACTGGCAAACGAACACATATCACAATCGTAGACAACAACATTTCCTCCTATGGTTTCTTTGAGGGTCTCAGCATCTGATGTAGACTCTGATACTTTAGAGATGGTTTTGAGGGAAGGGCTTGATGAGGACCGTGACGCTGGTGTTGAGGATGTGAAGCTCTTGGGTCCTGAATTTAAGATCTCCCTTAGTGTTTGAGACTCAGCACTTTTCTGAGGCTGATCAACCATGTAACTGGAGAAAATCATGGCGTTGTTAATTTTCACTGTGGGATGCATTCTTTGGTAGTGGGGCATCAAGCTACGCACATTAGGACTGGTGTATGAACAAAAGCGACACATATAGATAAGATTGGGTTGGTTTAAGTTCAGAACATTACTGGCCCCTGGATGATGTTCCATATAGTGCTGGTTCAGATCATTAAAGTTGGTGTATTCAATGTAACACTCCAGGCAACGGAAGACAGCACTCTGATCCTCTGGGTCAAGGATGTACCTAAAACTAAATTTAATGTAGGGATGCATTCTCTGGTAATGCGTACTGACACTACGCGCAGACTTGTTTTGGTAATCACAGTGTTTACAATAGAAAAGGTTCCCAGGTTCTTCCGAGTACTCAACAGTCTCTTGGAAAGTATTCTGACCATCTTGACTATTTTGAATTTGAAGATTTTTCTCAACAGAGGCACTGAAATTATTTTCATTGTCCTCATCTTCAGACACAGCTACTTGAACAGGAATGTTTCTCACAGAAACTTTTGCCTGAAGGTTTCGTTTTCTTTTCCCTGACCTGCGCTCTTCTTTCACCTCTCCTGATTCTCTCCCTGATCTACGCTCTTCTTTCACCCCTTTTGATTCGCTGTGATACAAATTGTTTGCATTATACATGTAGCTGTGATTGTGAACATCTGTCTCCTTATCCATGTGAAAATCACTTTGTTTCTCTTCATCTTCTTCATCACCAAGGTCCTCCAAATTGATAACCATATCCTCCTGTTGTTGGGTCTGACTAATCTTGCTTTGGAGATTGTTGGCAATTTCATCAATTCTTGTACGTTTCTTAACAGGGGACAGGTCTAAAGGTTGATCATTAATAGACTTCCTTGCAGTTTTACCAACAAGGTGTTTTTTTGAGGCGTTTCCCCAGATTGATGTTTGCGTTTTTTGTACAAAATTTGCTGAGCTATTTGTTTCGGAGTCTGTGTCTTGCTGTTCATTCATTGAACCCTCTGTGCTATCTGCTATATTGTCACAGTAAGAATGCTTATGTTGCTGATGCACTCTCAGCCCTTTCAGTGTCATGGTAGAGAAGGTGCAGAGAGAACAGTGATGAAGATTTTTCTCATTGACCTCATTTCCAGGATTTGATTTCTTGCCATTGATCTTTGAGCCTGCACTTTCCCCATTCAAGGGATCTATTGACTCATTTTCATCCTCTGGGCTTTCACATGTTAAGTCCATAGTATCCCAGTCTGAAGACGAACCAATATGATTTTGCTTGTGACTTTCCAACTTGAGTGGACTGGTGCATATGAACGCGCAGTCATCACATTTGTACACTGTTGCTTTGCCAGACAGGTGTATGTTCTCTATATGACGAGAAATACTCCGTCGATGCATTGTGAGAAAGGAACAGAAAGGACACTGAAACCTGTTCAAGTGCCGTCTGAAAGGGATCCCTTTTGTTTCAAGCATTTTATTATCCTCCTCTGACAGAAGCAGCTTAGTGGAATCCTCAGCTGACAAGGGGTCTCTGTAATTGGGATCATCCATGTCACCGAGTTCATCTTCTGAGCTGCTTCTGGAATCGTTGAGCAGACTGGTATCTAAGTCTATGGCAGAATTTGACATATCAGACATGACGAAGGTTGACCTTTCTGATAAAATGGAAGAGCCTGTACTGTTGGGAACTTTTGCTGAAATTTGTGAATACTGAAAAGGTGATATCCCTGGGGGGGTTTTCACAACTGCATTTCCAGAGGCTTTCTTTAATGCTGAATCTTTATTGCCATTTAAATTATTTGCCTTCAGGTTAGATGTCGGAGTATGTCTTGGAGATGAAGATCCTGATTTGGAAGATCCACTATCCTCCTGAAGTGATGACATAATCTTTAGCATATTACAATGTTTTTTTGTCATGTGGTCATACCACAGCTCTTGCCTATGGGTCTGATAATCGCACCACTCACATGTTAAGTTTCCACTGGATTTAGAGATACATTTATACATTGAGTCTAAGATTCTGCGCATTGCATCATCCTGTGGTGCTTCCTCATCAAAGTCCTCAGATTCTGACTCCATTGTAACAGCTTCAGTGTCAGCTTCCTCTTCAGCAGGGGACCCTGGAGAATCCAACAAAACATCTTCATGATACTTCTTTTGATGCTTATTCAGTCTGGTCCTACTAGTAAACTTGAATGTACAATACTGGCAAGAAAAGATTTTCCCAAAGACTTCATGCATGTGTACGTTATAGTTTGTCTGCTTGACAGTCTGTGAGTTTCCTGTGGTCTCTGAGGCAGCTCCAACTGTTCCATGATTTTTTCTGGTGTGTTCAATTAGGAGGGATTCAGATCTGAAGTAGCGGACACAAAACTTGCACTGGAAAAATGGGTTGGACGATTTACTTGGGGAATTTTCTGCCTGACTGCATAGCGTTGATTTTGAATTGGAAAACTGGCCCACGTCTGTGTCCATGGAGTGCAGGCCTTCAACAGAAATCACAAATATTTCTCAATTAAATATTTCTATCAATTATAATTTATTGTTTCGGATTATTTAACAAAGACACTGTATTTTGTTAAATTTGTACTCATAACCATTAAGGGTACATTATGCAGGTTTAGGTATTTTTGGTCACTGTAGAGCTGCAATTTATTTATGCTTTACTCTGCTGTTGTAAATGGCAAACTTCTCCCGACTTACCCCCCTTGTACACAATTAAAATGCTTTAGTTGTGGAGGTGAAGGATCTACTGATATATGTTAAGATAATGTTTCACGATTCTGGCGAGATTTGTCGGGCTGCCATTCTTGAATATGCCTGGCAGGTTTTCTCGGTAGCGACTCGCTACGTCTATGTTGTAGCTATGCTAGGTGAATGATTAGCCTTACCATCAAATTGGCTTTGTAAAGGTGAAAATCTTGCATAGTGTACCTTTAAGTATGTGGACACTTTATCAAACTTTGGGGATGCAACATATCAGGAGAAGTCTCCAACCTGCATCATCAGTCTCAGTAGAGAAGTCCTCTTCCTCATCTTCTGCATGACTGAGGGAGTTCAGAGATGCAGACCTTGACAAATCCTGTGTACCATCAACAACTTCAGTGGGTTTCAGGAAGGCTGTGTGGACATCCTGGATATGTGTCTTGAGTTCATCGTATGACTCAGCTCGGAAATCACAGCCATCGCACTGTAGCACCTCCATCACTGAGGACTCCTGGGATGGACTGAAGAAGAAAAAAAAGATATGTTAGCAATGATCATTTCTAAAATATATTCTATATATTATGCGTAGCTCTAACAATTAACATTTTCCTTCTCCCTGTCTTCACAAATTCTAAACCATGTAAATGGGGAAAAGGTGTCTCTTTGACAATCAATTTAATTTCACTTATAGAGCGCCAAAACATTACACATGTCTCATGGTGCTTTACAGAGTGTTACACATTCAAAGAGAGCCCATAAGTGACAGGGGCGAGGAAAAACTCCCTTGAATTGGGGATACATATAGGACTAGTATGAGCTTCGTTGGAAGTGATGCCATAGTTCAGAAGAACTGACACCACATCACTCATATCATACAATTTCTTTACATTTACTGTAGGCAGTGTCTCCACATATCTGGTTGCCCAGTACTTGTAATGACATGTTGAGGTTAGTGGTGAAAAACACAGTCTACTTTTGCTACCTGGATATCATCATATGAATGCATTGTAGCGGTCTAGTCATTTCAGCTATTAGCATGACAGCTAATTCAATACTGAACCATTGTCACTGTTTGTCCCTAATGAAAGAACCTACAGACATCTAAGTGGGATTCTCCTTTCATTCATATGATGACATTTATGTTCATATGATCTAGTGTTAATCTAATCCTAATCCAGCTCTATAGTTATTTAATCATGACAGAGGTCTTTGATGTGGTGTGGAATGATAAAACTTGCCACTTATGAATTGGTCTTAGTAGTCGAGAGTCCTATACTAAATCATCAAAGACCTGGGGTGCTACTCTCTGCAATAAGAGGTTTTGTGAATGACTTGTCTGGACACATTCTTTGACTCACTTATTATTTCTAGGAGACACTTTCAGGCTTAAAAAATATGTGAATATGTAAAATGTCATATGTAGATCTGAAGTAGAAAAGTTGGGTTAGGGTTAGGGTTAGTAAAGTTTGCCACAAATTTGGTTAAAGGGGATTGCTGGTTTAGAAGTAGGCTAGACTACAGAATAATGTCACACATTGGAAAATAATATTGCTGTATTTAAATTTTTCGAATTTGTCAAACTAATCATTTTGAGGCTTTTGCATGAACATATCAAATTGTATGTGGTCTCAGACCCCACTGTGAACATAAATGTTAATTATTTAGAGAAAGAGAGAAAGAAAGAAAGAAAGAAAGAAAGAAAGAAAGAAAGAAAGAGAGGGAGAGATAGAAAGAGAGATAGAGAGTTTACAGCTTGAAACCTCAAGGAAAATAACACATTCTAAGACCTGACAGTGACAGATGCACAAAAGAATCTTTTTTTGCTGAATGGTTGGTTCAAGAAACAATAGTTGAGGGGGATTATGTGGGTGATTTGTTCTATTTTTTTTATTACCTAAGGATAAGCCGCTGATGAAGAGCACCAGCGGGCTGCTGTATTTACATCAGACAATTCCATCAGATTGCATCAAGCCCCGGATGTGTAATACTCTGTACACTGAGGTTGCCATGCAAATGCAGAGGATTATGGGAACCTTGACTTTGGGATGGGGACGTCATTACACCATGCCCTGTGTCATCATTAGTGTGACATCAAATCACATAGCCAATTTCACATATATCAATCCCAGAAAAAGACAAAGAAATCAAACTATCAAAAGGTGATCCAACATAGGTGATCCAACACTGGCATTGTTGAACCATATCACTAACTAATGAGCATTGTATTAGCAAACAGGAACATGTATTTACTCCGTTATTTACAACCATTGAAACTGAAATTTGTTATCATTGAATTTCTGTACTGCACGTCATATGATCAAAAACGTGACCCATATTTTCTATATATATATAAAAACATAATTTTGCAACCATGATTGTTGACATACAGTGCCCTATGATATTAGCACAACTGGCAATTATGCAAATGGATATGAACATCTTCACAAAGGTTATCAGAAAGATTTAAAACATGACTCAATAAGCCAACTTATTTGTTGTGCTATTTGCAGATACACTATATTGCCAAAAGTATTGGGTCACCTGCCTTGACTGGCATATGAACTTGCGGCATCCCATTCTTAATCCATAGGGTGTAATATGACGTCGGTTCACACTTTGCAGCTTTAACAGCCTCAACTCTTCTGGGAAGGCTTTCCTCAAGGTTTAGGAATGTATTCATGGGACTTTTGACCATTCTTCCAGAAGGGCATTTGTGAGGTCACACGCTGATATTGGACGAGGAGACTGGCTCTCAGTCTCCGCTCTAATTCACCCCAAAGGTGTTCAAATGGGTTGCGCTCAGGACTCTGTGCAGGCCAGTCAAGTTCATCCACATCAAACTCTGTCATCCATGTCTTTATGGACCTTGCTTTGTGCACTGGTGCACAGTCATGTTGGAACAGGAAGGGGCCATCCCCGAGCTGGGCTAGGTCCCTTAGTTCCAATGAAAGGAACTCATTATGCTTAAGCATTAACCAAAATATTTTGGACAATTCCATAATCACAACTTTGAGGGAACAGTTTGGGGTTGGCCACTTCCTGTTCCAACAGTAGGTTGGGTTGCATAGCCTACTCATATGTCAGTAAACCAGGTAGTCCTACATGAAGTTACTTTCATAGCCTAGGTAGGTTAGCAACAACGGGCTGAGAGATGCAAGCAGATCATTAACATTAGCCTTCTATTTAAATAACATCAAATGGGTGCAAAAGTGAGTATGGCATATGCGGCTCACTTTTCTGTGCGAGGGACTGTTGTGGCAGGTGAAATTTCACAAGAAAACTACGATGATTGGTCAAATTTGCAGAAAGTGATATTTGGACAAAATTGCAAGGTCACCCAGAATTTGCAGGGATTGGTTGAATTTGCATTAATTGTTGCGATCACAACATTGTAAAATCCTGGATGGACTTATAAATAAATAGCCATGCCTATACACTTTGCTACTGATAAGGGTGATAGCCATGGTCTGTTAGAGGTGTGTTTAACAATGTGCATTTCAACTTGGAGACCTATGTGTTGTGGGAACATTACTTTATGAAGATTCTAGACCAATAACCAGAACCATGTTTACTCACCTGAATTAATAGAGCTTATTTGAATTAGAGCTGACTTTCTGTGGTCAATCACAATTAATCGCATATTTATATGATAAAAAAATATTTTCTTTTTTTACCAGAAGTCTATTTAAAGCATTAAGCAAATCTTACCAGTGTGTATCTTCATTGGGAATCAAATGAATGAAAAGAAAGATGTGCAGCGAGCCTGAGGCAAAACGGTGTATTTTTCAGAAATATACTGTAGCTGATATAAACTGAAATAAATGCTACAGCTATGTGCATGTACAAAATGTAGCCTAGGCCTACAGCACATTTCAATGAAATGCATAACAAACTGAAATAGCCTAGTACATAATAATAATATCTTCATTAACTATGTTCAGTTCATGTATAACAGTGTAGGAGTGTTAACAATATTTAGCTTGAAGATTATATCTTAAAGTTAAAGTGCGTCGGTGATATTTTAATTCCATGCCGACTGAGCAGACACCAGCACCAACATAAGTGCATGCACTGTCACTTGCCATGCACTGGATAAATTAAAGTTTAACTCCAGTGTAAAACCAAGCTAAGGTCTATTTACAGTGGTCAACAATTTCAAACTTTTGATTGAGAGCAAAATTATTAAATGGTGCCATTTTGAGCAAGAGCAAGCGTTTATTTGAATTATCACTGAATGGGCTTACAGTGATGCTATCAGGGCAAGGTGCCACGTCTTTATTGTATACCGCTAACAATGCTCAAAATATAATTGCACTTCTGTGGTAGTGTGGTGAGGATTTCTACAGACAAACCAAAGTATTGTAAACTATGAAAGTGTACTGAGAGCGCGGCGCGTTCGATCTAGCAGGGCTGCACAGATCTGGCTGAATCATTCAATACAAACATGCCTTATGCTTAGCCAGATCTTAAACGGATCCAAAAAGGATCGTTAATAACAGAAGTGATTGTGTAAAATAAAGAAATCTTTGGCAGCATGTTGCCTCTTCTCAGTTTCAGTTCCAGCCCCATAAAGCATGATCTTTTGGCAGTCCAGATGGGCACAGAACAACATGCAATGCCAACTTCTACACTGACAAAAAGAAGATCCACAAATGAGAAAAGCAAGAGTAATGAACAAAAAAGATTTACATGCAAACATTTTGCTTCTTTGTCATGGCAGACTCACAAGGTGGAATGTGTGAATCGGTAAGCAACGCAGATCCTAAGCATCAAGCAGAAACATTTTAGGTGGAAGCTATGTGTGCTTAGGTGTTCATATTATGGGCCCTCAGATCCACTTCACTGACTGTCCAGTCACTGGAGAACTGCTGACAGAAATCTATCCACCAGATGTACTGTGCCCAAGCCCTCTGCCTGCGTAGCTCAGCGAAATGGAGGACAGGGGGGAAAAAACGCTCACACTTGCCAGCCTGACTTAGCCCTTTCATATCTTGGAACAATATCTCTTGCATCTTGGGATTAAAAATTATTGAGGTCTCTGGAAAGGGTCAGGGTGACAGTCTCCTCAAGACCAACCTGGAAAAAAGACAACTGCCAACTAAGCTCCACAAGGAGGTCTAAAAATGCAAGGCATGTCTGCATTTCATTTTTTTCAGAGCTCAGAAAACATCTGCAGCCTTAGGCTGAGCAGCAAGTGAGTGGGAAAGAAGGGAGAGATTTGAAGGGGGGGGGGGGGGGGTGTATACAGCCAGTTTGACCCAACCACCTGGGAGACCTTCCACCATGTACAGAGGACAAAGCCATCTGACTCTGCACCCCAGATTCCAAAGTCTACTGACATTTGTTAATCACCAACCGGTCTCTCTGCATCAGCAAGCTCTACCAGCAGTCACACCCTCTACTCAAACTGCCCGACAGCAGCTGCTCCTCTGAAAGAGGGCCTTTGAATAAGCCAACATTAAGCTGATTAGATGCACAGAGGTTTTGTCCTTATCCGTTGGACTACCATCTCTGGCCACAGGGAAACATAGAGAAGGGAAAATGTGGGGGGTTGTGCACATATTACATTGTATATAATTATGTGGATTTACATTCATATATGTTTAAGAAGACAAACCATCAACCTCTGCAGATCTCTGCCCAAACAATAAAGACCACTTTCAATACTCTGATACACAAAGTTAGGATCATGCCTTTTAATAGAACCAAAATATAATATGATTTGTTTTTATGCATTTACAAGCTTTCACAAATCTTGGACATCACCCATAAATACCTTTAATGCAACCATCTGTGGTTACATTTTCAGCAGTAAGTGTCTTAGTCATTTCTTACACTATTCTTCATTTGAATTCAGCACAGACCCCACTCTTAATCCACACTTCCATTAACATTTACAACACACCATTAACATTATAGGCATTATTCCTATATGTGGGTCATTCTGTGTCAAATAAGGCAGAATCCAGACAAATGGTTGCCGCAGCATCAATGATTACAGACCATTATGAGTTTTACTGCATGCCCATTGTTTTAACATAAGGCCTTAGTGTTTTCTCTGAATGTTTTTTTTTATTATTATTAAGAAATTAAGTATAAAACTACATGTGGTTGCATATTTGGGTTATTTTCATAGAACAGGAACATGAAAATCTATATGGGAATAGTTCAATATTTAATAATAAGCACAGGCACAAACGGCTCAAACCCACACACTTGAAGCACTTCCGACTCCAACGGGCAGCAGGGAGGCTAAAACCCATGGTATGGGTACTATGTCGTGGGCCGTAACAGCAAGGCAAGTACTTTTTGTATTGTGGTATTTCGCTTTTAAGTAGTCAACGTGCAGGTTTTGAAACCAAAATCCTTGCTGGAGCTTTAAGGCCATCGCCCACCAGAAGCGTACGCGGCGCACCGCGCCACGAAAAAACTTAAAATTCCATTGTTTTCAATGGAGCATCGCCCACTGGAAACGTCTGCCGCGCAGCAGCCGCACAGAGATAGAAAACTATTCTAAAATCCTGCGCGGCAAGCCCAGACCGCCGAACACCGCTGAACGCCGTTTCTGGTGGGCGTTGGGCTTTAGCCTCATCCACATTATTTTGTTTATGTTTGCAAACAGTTAAAAATAAAATGATCGTCATCCATTTTAGTGTATTTAGCTTTGTACGTGTTGTGCGTGTGAGTGAAAACTATGTTTTCATTTGCGCTTTCAAAAAGGTTTGTATCCACTTGGCATCATTTTCAAATAAATCTTCATCTAGACGGAAACACAACCAAGTGAAAACGCTGTAGTGCATACGCTCGACCAGTAGGTGGCGGTATAGAGGTTTCACACAAATGCATGAAGAAGAGCCTTCAACATCTGCCTGACCACTCATTAAAAGGTACACTATGCAAGATTTTCATCCTAACCTTTACGAAGCCAATTTGATAATAAACAAACTTGTGAAAGGGGAATCGCTCACCTAGCATAGCCATACAGCACAGCCGTAGAGAGTCACTAACGAGAACCAGCCATGCAACTTACCCTTTGCAACTTTGTGTTTGCCCATCTTGGACCACCTCTGGCAAAACCTCAACAACCCACCCTTCCATTTAAATGTATTTATTTAGAAGACAATTATATCCAGAGTGATTTGTTAAACATGAAGATTTGGTCATGTCAATAGTAGCCTACAATGCTGTTGTGCCAGTTGAACCAGATAAACAAATATTCCAGCACATCAGACCATCTTAAACAAAATCTAAATTTGATCGATTAATTTGATCTCTATTAAAGGTAAACTATGCAACGTGTTTCAGTTAATCAATTCGTTCCATACTGTTATATATAATTAAATGAGTAATTACCAGTCAAACAATGTTTTTTTCGGCCGCCCTAGTGGTCTGTAGCGGTAGAACCACGCTTGCAACTTCAGGAGACCACGGGCACGCACCCATGCTCTACTCCAGGAAGTGTCATGTAAAGTCTAATGAAAAGGCACGGCAGACTGACCGATTGAGGAGTTTTGTCAAATATACACGCTAAAGCTGTAGCGGAAGCTCTGCAGAGAAATATGCAAGCATAAAACGAGCGAAAATGAAAAGTGAAAGCGAAACCGGCGATGAAATCGCCAATCCTGCATAGTGTTCCTTTAATGTAATAGATTTCAAACAAGCAGTTAAAAGTATTATTTAAAACTTAATCTTAAATTGAACCACTCAAAATCAATCACAACGAACATTGCTTAAAATGCATAGCTCACAGAGGTTTGGTCTTTCAACTTTACTTTGACTACTGTAATCTTTTCTGGTCCACAAGCAAGGAGAAACTCATTGGCTTTTATCTCACAGCAAATCCATTTCCAGGAAACATATGGCAGCAGAACTAGGTCAACCATTTACCAACTAGCATGAAGCATCTCTGAGAACACCAACAGAAGCCTTTTCAAATGAACAGATTGTTTAGCCTCATAGCCATTACAAGATTGGAGGAAATGTCAATGAAATAGTGTGGTCAAGTCAAATATGTCAAATTACCCAACAAAAGGCAACAACAAAGTAAAGACTGGTGGGTGTTTATGTCCCACTGTGTTCCCAGTTCAGGAATTATTTTCTATTCAATTCAAAAACACCTGTATTTGTTTTTCACAATATTCATATTTGGTAAGTGAATACCAAACCCTGCTAGACAAGATGGAGACACACAGAACATTCAGTTTTCAGGGAGTAATCAGTAACTGGGTGATGCAATTTCCAGAAAACCTGATTTGTCTTCAAGTCTAAAAAAAAAAAAAATCACATGAAATAAATTTTTCCACAAAAACAAAAGTCAGACTGGACCTTAAGATAGTCATCAAAATAATAATAATTATTATTAATAATAATAATAATAATAATAATAATATAGAAACAAATAACAATTTAAGATCTGGTTCTGATATTCTACCATGCCAAGCAAGAATCTCTTTTAAAATACTATTACAGTGGTGGGGACATTGTTAATCCTTCAGTGAAATGATAATTTGCTGTTTGATGTCTGGCATTCCTTATACTGCAAGGTCAAAACATGCTCTTAGCAGGTGGCAACCTGAAATCACCCAGAGAGCCTACTTAACACGGTCCCATTGCTTTCTTCAGAGTCCTCCTAACTACTCAGATTCCTGCTCAGTCAGAGAAACTACGAATTTTAGGGACATTATGGATTTACTTCGGTCTCCATGTTAAGACCTAGAAAACCACTGACCTACAGACCTCATCAAATATGGTGTTCAAATAAAAAGACGAGAAGAGATAACCAACAATTCTTTTATCCATTCTTCCATCCTCAAAATAAAAAATGATACCCATTACCAGTCATTTGAAACTATTTCTACTCCATCTAGAAACACTGAAATTCACTCCAGAAAGACAGTGGAGAAACTTTCAACATTCCATGTAGAAGGCCATATTGCTGAAACTGTTTCAGTGGAGTCCCCTCACTTGGCTGCTCCCTCTGGTCTGACAGAATTATCTTCTGCGTCGCCACAGCAGAGGCTGTGCAGAGGCTGTAGCTACACAGAGGACTCCATTTTACTCACAGCCACACTGCAGCGTCAGTCAGAGCAGGCAGTCATTGGTCATCCACCATTTTGTGCTCCTCAAGGCCAAGGCAATGAAGTATTTTTTCACCCTCCACCCATTTTCACCCCATGTTATCTCATTACACAGACAGGAATCTAGTTCAGAGCAATGACCTACACAAGTTCCCTTACTTGTTCTTGCTTCCCATCTTTTTTTATGGTTGCTACTACCAAAAGAACAGTCCCTGTTGAAGGCCACAATCCAGCCATGACCTTAGAAAATGTTCACAAGCTGCCTAAGAAGATCTTGAAACTATTCTTTACAGGCTACTGGAGAGCCCACTTTGAACCTTCTTTTGAAGTTTGGACCTTCTAGATATCTATACCAAGGCAAACAGGCATATATTCTGTTTACAATTTACAAGTACATAAGTAGAGCAATCACCTAAATGCTCATCAAAATGCATTTAGCTCTTGGGCCTCTGAGAATGATCACTATTTTTTGAGAGAGAAGGTTGGCATTCCTTTGAGTTCTAGAAGTAGGCTACATTCCTTTGGGTGTGGTGAAAACATTCATTTTCATCATCTAGCTTGATCATAACATGACACTATTCATGCTACAAAAGCAAACAAAACATCACAAAGGAATAACAAATGTGAGTTAAGCATAGCCAAATGGATGTACTCAAGAAAATGTGCAATTGCAAATAGGCCATGTGTACATCTTTCA
Source organism: Sardina pilchardus (assembly GCF_963854185.1). Taxonomy (NCBI): domain Eukaryota; kingdom Metazoa; phylum Chordata; class Actinopteri; order Clupeiformes; family Clupeidae; genus Sardina; species Sardina pilchardus. The sequence goes on from NC_085007.1 coordinate 31,861,525, forward strand.
AAGGCTGAGATCTACAATATCACTTTTGCACATTAAATATCCCTCCTTATGAACTGGATAATCATACATTTAAATGTGAATGTTCTCCAAATTGCTTCTTTGTGTGTGTGTGTGTGTGTGTGTGTGTGTGTGTGTGTGTGTTGTAAGGTCACAGATATTAGAAGAGATCGTAATGTTGACATTTAACTTGATTTATTGCTATTGAAGCCAACTACTGAAAACTTTTGGTTCTAGGCAGATGGCTCCCTACAGCTTGGGAAAAGCTTTTTTCATCATGCAACACAAAGGTCGGTGATTGGATAAAGGAAGCCAAAAGTACAATCCCTAAAAACGAGTTTGGTTACTGTCACTGAGGTCAGCAATGGCCTGTATTCTGACATAAGATGATACAAGACGATAAGCAAAATAGGTATCAACAGTACCACCATGGCTATCCAGGTCAAAGAACTTTGAATCAATTAATTAAGATCTAATTTAGATTGTATTATAGCCAGCCAAATAAATATAGCCTCAGGTGACAATTGGCTTTGACCTATTGAGTAGAGTCACCAGGCAAACACACAAAAGGTGAAAGCTGAATGTTTCAAGAGTAACATAATATTAAGTAACTAGGGCCACACCAGGCTATGCTTTTGGCAGTCAGTATAGACATATGTTCAAACCTACAAACACTTTGACCAAAAACTTGAGGTTAATATGAACAAGACAACAACGCATCCAAATCTTGGCCTATTCCATTTGATATACAGTAGCTATGTGTTTCACTCATCGATCAATTCATGTAACATCACTGTTGAAACCTTTACATGGGAATTTGTCATGATATTCAATGTAAATACAGATTTGAATGTCATTGCAACATTAATCTGGTTCCATTTTTCTCTGATGAGTGTGTACGTGAGTTCCTACTAATACATAATATTAGGCTACATAAGTTAGTGTGTTACTCTGAAGATGTCAGTATGTGCTCATCCAGTGTCATGTGACCAGGGGCAGCAACAGGTTCCACAAAATTCAAATAGTTGATTTAGGCCCCATCCACATGAAACCAGCAGGTATATTTTTGCTTACTGCTTTCACATCTTTAACAACACTGGTAAAAAATTCCATGCGAGGAGGTGAAACCGACAGAAGTGTAGTGCATTTGCCAGGCCAGTCGATGGCGCAGAGGCTTCACAATAATTCCAAAGGAAAAAACAAAAACATTACAAAAGCAGTCGGAGGAGATAAACAGACTACTGAAAATTCAGTTTTCAATTCAACTGTAAAAGAATAAAGTAACTTTTCAGCTATATATGTGGACTTACTTTTGTAGAAAGCTAATGCTTAACTAAGTTTAGCTAACGGTGTGCTTCTAACTTAGCCAACAAAGGCAGATACGGATGGGGTCGTGTGGACACAAGGCCTAACCGATAAAAAAAAAAACCTTCACTGGTATCAAATACACCAGCATCGTGTGGACGGCCCTCAATCTAGCAATGAAACAATATCGTCAACGTCGTCAACGATATAGCAGATACACTACTACAGTAAAGGAATTTGACTGAAGTGATATGCTGATCTGAGGGACCTGGTAAAAGGGTGCCTGAAGATAACATGGGTCTTCTTAATTTCCAGTCTGTGCAGTAGTAATGTGTAGCAGTAATCTCACAAAACTTTACTAAAACTATATTTAAAAAATGAACTAAATATCAACAGTAGAGTTGACAAAGTCAGGGAAATAAAATGCCCTTTATCTGACAATTAACTTTTCATTAGTTTATTTGAATATTTTTGAAAGATAAGCCAAGCCACCTCTAACTGTGACACCACTTGTGGTAGAAAGATGAGAAACCCATTAATATTAACTTACTGGGGAGAACTCCTTCCATGTTCTTAAATATTTAATCTACCTTGGACAGAGGTTTGGCTGATGCTGTGCTAGAGAGAGCTAGGATCTCCCCTAGAAAGACCACTCCTGTTCTCCTCTCAAAGACAGCCTTGTCCTGCTCTAGTTCATTGGCAGAGGAACAAGCACCAGAAGTTTCTAGTTCTGAGCCTGTTTTATATCTCCTTGTAAACAAATTGGAAACGTCATTAAAACTGTATTTAATGACAAGGCTGATCCCTCATCATAATGTATACAACAGGAATGTAAGCAGCAAATGCAAAGCTCTATCTTTCTCTTTTGCATATAGAAGGACACCAATACAGTTTAGCAGACAAAATGAGACAGACACCCTTTTGATGTAATCACCCAATGCCAACATATGTGCAAAAGTGCAGCAAGTTTAAGGCATGGATCAGGGATTTTACACGATTTCTAGCCCGTAACATTTTTGTCACATTCAGCAAACATCTCCTCACGACCACTAGCTGTTCACTCCGTGATTACTGTACATCATAAAAAACCTTGGTCTCTGTAGGCAGCCCAGCTCTGAAAACTGGTAACAAACAAAGCGGGAGCACCCTTCCCCAAAACAAAAATGAAACCCTGCATGTCATTTCTTTGAGAATGCTGGTACCATTCAAGTATGTTGTTTGGTCCTTGGTTAAAATGTAACATATATGTTTTTGCACAAAAGTATCTGCTAATGAAAGTCAACATAAACACAAACAAATGTGACTTCCCGCGAAATCCCTGACTGCACCATTAATATGGCATTCTATTCTGTTCTCACTTTTAAGAACAAAGGAAGGAATACTTTTTCAAGATAACAATCTGAAAGAATATTTTAGTAATGTAATTTACTAATGATAGTTGTTTTTTGCAAAACAATAATGGCCATGCTTCTCATAAGTAGAAGACACTTAAGTATAACAACTGTGCATTTCTGTCTTTTTTAAATTAATTTACAGTTTGTCTTTGTGTTAACATCAATAATCGGTAGATCACAGTTAATCCAAATGCATCTGTAGGACACAAACTGCGGATACGCAATATTTAATTTAGCTAATGCACCTGTTGAACTGAACAGGCAGGCTTCATTTTGTAGGAGATAGGGACAATGTGTGAGGGTTTTATTGATCAGTGTTGATTTTACAGTTACATTTTGAACTCATCTTTTTTGAAAATACTGATTGTGTTTCCTTTAGTTCAAAAGTAAACTCCAGCCTTTTTCAACTGGGCCCCATTTATAGATCCTTTCTATATCCACATTTTCAACTTCAAATATTAAGTTAAAATGCTTAAACCCTCTGACACCTAAGGCTGTACAATAAGCTTATTAGGCATGAGAGAAACTTTAAAGTAAACCTCATGTTTTGCCACCAACTAGCTTAAAATACTGCCTTGGTCACATTAAGATCCCCATCAATATAACAACCTCTCTGTCTACCTCTATCAGTGTGAAACATTATAAAAATGCCTGTCAATGCCTTAGCCTATACCTCCATCTTCTTCCAGGTCTCTGACCTATAGAATTCAGTCCCTGTCTGTCCCTATACATTTTAAATTTGCTTGACAATATTATAAGTTTTATATGATAAGTTACTATAAGTGTAGAGCAACAACTTTTGAGAAAATCTTTAAAATCTTTTAAAATGTTCAAACTTCATTGAGACATGCACAAAGGAGCAATGAAATTGAATTGAATTGTGAATTTAAACCTTTTACATATTTAAACGTATGTTGTATGTGCTTGGGGGGGAGAGGGGTCCTATTGTAGGACTGCAATATTTACAACATATATTCATATTATTTTAATCAAACTCAGATTGTCAGAGAGTGCCATTGCAGAATTCCCCATAAGCAACTGCCTTACTTTGTGAATGAAGCTACTGGAGCATTGCAGTAGGGTATTGTGTGTGAATAGCCCCAGGTACAGCATAGGACACCACCACCTTCAACTTTCCTTCTCCGCTTTTGTGTCAAGATGTCCATTAAAGCAATTTCCCTTGAATACTCCATCAAGATGGATGCTTTCATTCTATCATAAAAACTTTCCCAAAACAGGCAGGACAATGAACCAAGTGAAGGTCCTTGCTCTTGCATTAGGCTACTAAGATGTCCCTCCAAAAGGGACAATTCTACCTTGAAACAGTTTTGCAACACTGAACATGAAAATGAATCAAACAACATATTGTCCTCAAATGAAATAATGACCCTAATGAACAATTAAAGATGGGTGTTTCCATTTTAATACACATATTCACGTTTGCGTGTTATCAGCGTGTTATATCCATTAGCATTACTTTGATTGTGGCCCATAATTTGAGAACAGTGTGAAGTGATTACAACCTTTTTAGTGAACATCATTCCAGACATTTTCTGTTCTAATAAGAATTTGGATAACATTGTACTAGCCTGCATACTCAAAGTACTTTTAAAACTGCTTAGGTGACAATCACATTTCCTTCATGCATTATATAATTCAACTGTGTAGACTGTGAAATAAGTATGTTTACACAGGAATAATGTGGTGTGGTAAACAGTGCCAGACTGATTATCATATGCAGCCTTGTTAGCTTAGGGTCGCAAACTTAGGGCAACTGCATAACAACATACATCATCATGGTTTGCAGGCACAACTCTGATGTGTCTTACATTTGTTAATGCAGGTACAGCCATTAGGCAACATTCAACATGAGCTACAGCATATGCCAGCCTTTCAGCATTTTATCCACAAAAGCCCATTTCCTTGACTTATGGGATAGGACACCCTATACCCATGTACAAATGTATCTACAAATGTATCTATGTACAAATACTGTTTGAAGATACACTTTATAATACCTTTACAACACTACCAGAAGTCCAGACAAAACTTGCCAGAAGACTGAGGCTTACATTTTGTCACTGAAAGGTAAAATGTGACATTGACATGTGAAATACTAAAACACTATAGTAAAATATAATATGAAGAGATTTACTGGCTATTTAGTGCTTCAAGAACTTTACTAGAGCAATGCTGAAGAAATGCAATCACATAGGAGAAACAATTCACATGTCATGTTGGTAACCAAAAGAATCTCAACCCAACTCAACCAAATGTATAATGGTACTCAAGTAATGCAGTAATGTATTGTCCCAATATCGTTCATCATAAAATTAGTAAATAATAAATAATCTTCTTTAACTTAATGTTCTACTTTGTAGTTTCTGTAATGTACCAGAACAAGCCTCTATTCTCTATGACATCTGCTATTTGTGCCTTCACCTGAAGATGAGGAAAATTAAGAAAGTCACTAAATAACTTGAAATATGTAAGAAATAAATCCTCTAATACGGTAATCTCCCTGTTTCCACAGGACATTTCAAATTAAGTCAACACTGACTTCCAGCTGACCAAATTTCCAGACAATTTAAAAATAAAACACTTTTGTTAAGTAATGTCATCCATGTTTTTGAAAATATGAAAATATAGCTACTGGAAAGAAAATTGAATTGACAGCAACTAAATTACAGTATCAAGAATTACTGTTGGAAACCTTCAGAGTGGGCCTATTCAGAAATGACAGTGTAGGACACAGCCTTTAAAGGAAAGTAAAATCAAACAGAACCTGCAGGATGACTAAGTGCATAAAATGAACATAACCAAATGAAACAACAGCAAAATGTGTCAGTGCCCTCATGGAGGAGATACATTCAAACTGATAGGAGCATGCTTAAAGGTACTTCAAACATAGAAAACTTAACATCCAAGGTAACTTTTAAACTTTGATTGCAGCACGGCTAAAATAAACACAATCAAGCAATGCCACCACAAAAAGGACAACTGACCACAAGAGACCTGTTTGGCTTGACAAGCAAGCAGCGGCACCATTTTAAATGTTCCTAGCTTGGAGTTGTCGCAGAGTGAGTGTCTAGCGCTGTCTCCCTGTCAGCAAGATTCCACAGTGGCTGGAGTTGCAGAAACAAGCAAGCTCATGCAAACACACTGCAAGGGAGGAGGAATCTGGCATTTCCCCATGAGGTGACCTTAAGCAGAATGTCTAGCCTATAAAGTACACTACATTGACAAAAGTACATGTACAAAAAAAAAAAAACGTTGAAAATTAGACACTAGGCCTACTCAAGTATGTTTTAATAATATGTTTTAATGTCAACGAATAGTAGGCTAGTTGTCATTCAGTGCATCTTAATGGTTTTGACATACAGTAGGCCATTCTACGTAAAAAAAAAAAAACTATTTTTTTGTATCATTTCAGTACTGTTAATTAAAATAAAGATAGGTGATCATGTCATCTGTGAAACAGATATTGACAGTAAAACCTTTTGAGACTAAACAAAATCTATTTTTAGCTGCGTGTTTAAATGCGCAAGAGGCAGAGGAACTTGAAAACTTCTTCCTGGAGTTAACCTCGTTGGTAAGTGGGGGCCACTTAGTAGAACATTAACAACCTGCCGACTTTCTCGCTGCATTATTTACTACAGAATTCCGACCTCCATGTTCCGCTAATCACCAGTCTGTCTCAGAGTCTTCCAATGTGACAGTCCATCGAGCCCTAACGCCCCCCGTGTTCCACAAGAAGAGTTAAGAAAATATGGCTTTCTGGGAGAAGACAAGAATACCAAAACTGTTTCAAAATACAACACCGTTTTATCCCAAAATGAATGCTAAATTCAAATAGGCAGCTCCGGTAACAGCTGTAGGCTACATAAAAGGCAGCTTTCACTCTCATGCAGATCTTCCGAATAGCCGGTGCAAACCACGCTAGAAGAGTCCACCTTTGTTCCTGCGTAGCCAACGAGATCTAGTCTGCCTCCTGGCTCGTTCCTGTGAGACTATCTGCCTTCCTCCATTTTATGGTGAAGCCCACAATGACATACCTGACTTCAGAGCACTGACAGCACAGTCGCGCATGCACACACACACACACACACACACACACACACACACACACACACACACACATTCAACAGCGATGGCAAGTGGGAGCAAAGGAGGGAAGAATACAATAAGTGACTTGGAAAATAACTCGCGTGTCCCCCCTGTAAGATGCTTATATTCCCACAGAGCATATTAAAATCCATCAAACTAGATTTTAACAAAGCACAGAGAGTAAAAAATGGAAGGTTTTTTTCCTATGGGTCTGGACGTGGACCAGAGGCTATGCCAGCCAGACCGTCGCTAATGGAGGCTCAGCTCCCATAGCTCTAGCGCTAGTGGAGAACAAACCGTGCAATGGCTTCTTCTCCAAGCGAGCACAGCCTAGCAGCAAGAGGGTCGAGAGCTAAATCCATGATCAGACCAGCCAAAAGAATGCTTTTAAATTGCAATTTGTGTTAACAAACTCAATATAAACCCTTCCTATGTTCATTTCCGAGTCCCAGTCCACTAACAACAGAACGAGATGTCTAGATAGCCTACAAATGGAAGGTCGGTGGAGTATAAGAACACAGCCGAGTTGACTTGGTAGCCTATATTTGGGTGCCAGTTTCAGGACATTCTCACCATATTCTTTCAACCGCTTTCACAGTCACACCCGACCGGTTGGTTCTACAACTAAGAGAAAACGAGAAAAAGCTGTTTCCAGGTCATTCACGCGGCGCTCTCCAAATTATTCTGTCTAGCCTTGACTACGATGTTGCTTCTGGACCATTAACCAAGCTGTGGTCTTCATGTTCAAGGAAATCAGTTTTACTCACGGGTTCGTCCAGAAAAACGACCTTCTTAAAAGTTGTTCCGTGTCTCATGCGTGTGCCCGGTCTAGTGGATGATCGCCATCTTTCCTGCTTCTCTTGTGCTGCAGCTGCAGATGACCTGAGATCCGTCTGTCTCTGAATAATGAGCAACCACAGAGACAAGGAAGACAATCTGCAAAGCAGGCAACACAAAGAAGTTTTGGAGACTAGCAAGCACCAGAGGGTGCACAAGAGTTTGCGATGAGACGACAGCGCAGCAGGATGGTCAGCGTGGTATGTTTCCCAAAACCCACTCATTCTTGTTAGAGGGAAATTTACCAGCGTCGCTATGGAACTGATTCAGGCTGACTGGATAATGCTAGATATGGCATATTATCCATACGTCTACGTCATTTTGGGGTTATTTTGAGTTCAGTAGCCCTGAACATTCCAACAACGGGCGCGCGATTGGAACACCATGGCCCTGGTTGAATTCAGCCTGATAGCACCAAAACTGAAGAGAACTAGCTCATCAGCCTAAACATGCAGGCCTGATATTAGCATATGTATTACCGGCCTAATGGCTGTAGCCTTTCGCTTTACGTTTGTCACATTAGCTTAATTGTCATGAAGTTTATGGGTCACATGTTGACTGTTCCCTTCCAACGAACCACCCAAAACAGGTTTGAATAATCTTAGATTGGTGAGGATCCAGTTCTGGCAAGCAGGCAATTGGCTGGACTGCTCAGTTGAGGCTTGTTCTTTTACTCAGGGGTTTCCAACAGGTAGCGCCAGCTACCAGTAGCTCTCCACCTGTTCTCTCCAAAAGGTTTGAGGAAGATGTTCCTAAATCATGATAACCCACCAATTGGGAAACATGTTGATACCTATTAAATCAAATTCACAGTCTACAGAGAAGGTAAATTAGTTGAAAGGAACCTTTAAAAAGCAGGCCTACAAATCTTATTTAGCGGTTTTGGGTGGAGATCAACAGTATGTGTATACTGTAGCATGCTACTACTAAAAGCTCTCGGTCATCTATTTTGTAGCTCTCTGAGGAAAATTGGCTATGTCCATTTTCTCATAGTAGTAAAAGGTTGGAGACCCCTGCCCTAGAATAATGTTTGATGCCTTCCTGATATGTTGTTGAAGGTATAGGAGCATGGCACTTCCCTCAGTTTTAGACAAATTTGGAACGCTCTCAGAGCTAACAACTGGGTAGGCTTGTATTGCTATAATACAGGGGTGGGCAACTAATTTACTCAAGGGGCCACATGAGACACTGGGACTGTTGTGGAGGGCCAGACCCAAAACGCCAAACTCAAGTCTAATCTCAGTTCTGTTCAATTCTATTCTGTTCTTGTACAAGATTAAGTAAATCGTATGGTTTTGGTTACTAGGCCTACTAGCAGTGTTGGGGAGTAACGCATTACATGTAATTGAGTTACGTAATTTAATTACAAAATAAATGTAACAGTAATATATTACAGTTACTGTAAAAAAAATGTAATTCAATTACAGGTACTTTGGACATTTTTCAAAATTACAATTTGAATTACATCTCAATATTGTCAGCAAAACTTTGCAAATAATATTGTATGTAAAAATAACTGTTTCCCTCCACAGCCATAGTTTGATACGGGACCTTCTGATAGGCTCTATCACGTCTACAGCGCCATCAGCGTAGGCCTACATGCCTGCCTGTAAACGTGTTATGATTATCATTATATTATCCTCACAAAAAAATGTATGCTAATTAATGTATTGAATGCCCTTGCTGCCTTGTGCACTTGTACAGAACTGCTCGGCAGCCTGTAGACCAAGGCCGAAATCTTTGCATGGATTTGGGGACTATATATATCATTCAAAAATCGGAAAAGTAATCAAAAAGTAATCAAAAGTAATTAGTTACATTACTCAGAAAAAGTAATTCAAATAGTTACACTACTATTACATTTTAAGCAGAGTTACTTGTAACTGTAACACATTACATTTCTAAAGTAACCTTCCCAACACTGCCTACTAGTAAGAGTAGAGATGAAAATGTGAGGGAGACCAAGTCAAAACGGCAATCATAGCCTATATATGTCCAGTATTTAAAATAAAAATTGTTTGACATTGACATGTTGTTGTTTTTCAGTATACAAATGTAAAAAAAAGCTTCTAATGCTAGCCATGAAAATGTGATGGAGTCATCAGTAGCCTACACACTTATCCCTGTGCCACCATTATTTCAGCAATTCAGCAAAAAAAAAGACCATCTTTTAAATTAACTCTACAGAATTAGACTATGAAAATGTGGAGCAGAAAATAGTAGGCTAGTTAATCAACATTCACAAACGAATTTTGAGAATTAAGGCTATGTGTTTGCTTTAACTTTATACAAAAGACTGTGATTGGTCAAACTCGCCCTGTGTGTTAAGCCGGCTGCTTCAAGCAACCTGTGGGTAGTAGGCTATATACTACAGTAGGCTACTAATTCGCTGACATAAGCTTTGCAGATAAACTCAAACATATTTTGGTTACAATGACGTTGTTATCATATTGTAAACTGCCTGTCAATACCGTTCTGAAATCAACACTTCCTATCGCCACCAATCAGCCGCAGCATTCTGACTACTGTTGCGGTGGTCGGCGACGCAGACACCGGAGACACAACTCGGAGGGTTTTTGCGCCGATGTAAAGGCAGCTGCATTTATCGACGCAAAACTTTATTCACCAGCACATCGTTGAGGGTGTTTACGTCGTATGCATCCACACACGCACAGACTTATGGGCATAAAAATAGTCACTTTCAAAATAAAAGCAACGATGGTGATTTGCCTGCATTATCTCTATGCTAGGGGCTTGACTGGTGTTTCTTCACGGACCTTACGCGGGCCAGTCAGGGAAAGCCCGCAGGCCGGATGTTGCCCATGTATGCTATAATAAGTTGATATTTTATGGGAAATCATTTTATACACCGTGATCCTTTTAAGTATGCAGTCCATGATGTTAAACCTATAAGCGGCCGACCCATAACCTAAATTACTGAGATTTTCATGGAACATTTCAAAGCTACATAAAAATGAAATGTTCAGAACAATAAGATAATTAATAGGCTACTAACTTCAGTAGCTTCAAGAACCACCACTTAGGCTAGGCCTACTAGCTATAAGCCAATAAAATCAGTGTTGCCAGATTGGGTTGACTGATTTCCGCCCAATCACCCCGCTATCTTGACCAAAAAAACGGCCATTGACGTTTTTCTCATAGAGAACCATTGAACTCAAAATTTTATTTACCCGCCTACAGCTTATTTTCCCCTGCCGAACGATGTAAAAAGAAGCCCAATCTGGTACCACTGAATAAAATTTGTGCATTCTGATAAAGCCGGTCAGAAGTTTTTATGGTTATACTCACTAGCCACGTTTACATGGACAGTTTTTTGTCATTCCGATTAAACTATTCGGATTGAACATAATTATACACCGTCTGTTTACATGGGCTACTTTCTATTCTGATCAGACACTTAATTGTAAGAGCTTTAGAATCTTTGATCGGAATAGCCGTTGTTTGCTACTTTTCATTGGGAAGATATTACGGTCAATCCGAATGACCGTATTATGAGCGTTCATTCGGAATAAGAACGGACTACACCACCTCTTCTATTCCGATTACAATTCTGATCGGATCAATTGAGGTGTTTATATGAGGATTTGTATTCCGATTGAGCTGTTTTTCCGTTTCTAATCGGAATAGAAGTGTCCATGTAAACGGGGCTACTGACAGCTTAAAATGCTCTGCATACAAGTGTTGACATGAGTGGGCCTTTAAAATTCTAAATTCTAAAATGCATAATTCTTATCTCGCCTTATGTCGAGTCCTTTAGGGAAAACAAGTGAGATCTAATTTGTAATTCTGCTTTCCTATGGGTAGGCCTATACTTATTTGATTTGGTTGTTGTTGACTATTAAACATTGATACAACAAGACTTCAATATATACCCCGATCAGCCATAACATTATGACCAGGGGAAGTGAATAAAATGTATTATCTTGTTCTCATGGCAGTTGTCAATGGTTTGGAGATATTAGGCAGTAAGTGAACATTTTGTCCTCAAACTAAATGTGGAAAAATGAGCAAGCGTGAGGATTTGAGCAACTTTAACAAGAGCCCAATTGTGATGACTGGATATGTCCAAATCAAATACCTATCAAAAGTGGTCCAAAGAAGGAAAAGTAGTGAACCAGCAACAGGTCATGGGCGGCCAAAGCTCACTGATGCACGCAAGGCCTCAAAATGGCTGAAATGGCTGGCCTCAAATGGCTGAAAAAGTTCATGCTGGTTCTGAGAAGTGTCAGAACACACAGCACATCACAGTTTGTTGCGTTGGGGCTGCACAGCTGCAGACCAGTCAGGGTGTCCATGCCGACCCTTGTCCACTGTCTGATGAATCTCATTTACTTTTTACATCACGTGGATGGCAGGTGCATGTGCGGCGCTTCACAAGGCACCTGGATGAACACTGCAGAGGCAGTGTGATGCTTTGGGCAATGCTCTGCAGAGAAATCATGGGTCCTGCCATTCATGTGGATGTTCCTTTGACACGACCACCTGTCTACCTGTTGCACCATATACACCCTTTCATGGAAACAGTATTCCCTGATAGCAGATTTGAGGAGCACAACAACGAGTTCAAGGTGTTGTCTTGGCCTCTAAATCCGTAAGATCTCAATTCAATCAAGCATCTTTAGAATGTGCTGGACAAACAAGTTCGATCCATGGAGGCCCCACATCGCAACTTACAGGACTTAAAAGATCATCTGCTTCGTCTTGGTGCCAGATACCACAGTGCACCTTCAGAGGTCTAGTGGTCCATATCTCGATGGCTCAGGGCTGGTTTGGTGCAGGTTTAGTGGCCAAAGTGGGACTTGCACAATATTAGCCAGGTCATAATGTTATGGCAGGTGGTCTTAATGGCATGTACTTAAAACAAATCTAAACACTGTGACATTTGTGACTCTGCAAAGCGAAACCAGTCGCTTCAGTAAAATTTAAAGCAACACTAAAGCACTTTTCCTCTGTCACACACATGCTATTTGTTTATCCAGCAAATAACGAATTTGACAGACAAGGTAGAATATGTTGCATGATTTTATGAAAGTATGATGTATTGCGATACCGAAGCAAGTCAAATGTGTAGTTTCTGATGTCTCATTTCATTGAACTACAGATACACTACCCGATCTGGTAAAGTTACATAGTGCGGTTATAGCCGATAGAGGGCCACGAAGTGAAAGCAGAAGTGCCGTTCACCCTGTTACGAGTTGATGAACTGCTGAAATGATTTTGGAAACATTATTTTAAGGTACGAAAAACTCTTTAGTGCTTTAAAAAATTAACTTACATGTGCTCACATGAACGGGCATAAACTAAGATATCCAACGATATGTATATCGAGGGCATTACACAAACTATCGCTGAGATAACCGCATTCTAAGTTGACATGGTTCTCCCGGCACGATATATGCCAGAAGGGGAGAAATCACATTTTTAAGTGGCGTGGACAACGGGAATGACTGTAAATGTGTTGAATCTTCACCGGGTTTAACAGTCAAAACGTATGTTTTCCCGTGAAATTTGTTCACGATATGAAACTGTAGACTGCATACTGTTGAATTATGCGAAAATGTGAAATTCAACATTTTAACCCGGAAGTTTGTTTATTGTGGATTTTCTCAAAATATAATCGTGCGCAAAGCAACTGGTTTCGCTTTGCAGGGTCACATTTGTGCTTAGTCTATGCAAGTTTCTAAGGCTTGGTAGGGATATGTTTGCGTGTAGCAAGACCTCCAATAATTGTTGAGCCACAGAAGGCCTTTTTTCACCGACAGAGAACCGGCTCCGTTCCCGTTCACGAACCAATATTTGAACCGTTCGTCGCGTTTTCACCAAACAAAAGCCGGTTCGGAACGTGGCATCGGAAGTTGAACCAAAAAATAGTTGTTTTTTCCTGCGAACCGGAGTGTCATTGCGTCTTTCAGAGGGAAGAAGGCTAAAAGCATGAGTTTTCCGTCCATATCAACTGTTGCCATGAGTAAACAAAACGATTCAACTAGCATTACACTGCAGACGTTGACTAGCATTTTAAACTGCTAGTTTCTGCCGTTTTTATGGGACAACTGGTCATATCATTCTCCCATTTATGCATCTCATTAACTTTTGATTTTACATGCACCACCCATTGTTGATGACACATCCTTGGTTCTGTTCAGAATTGGTGTAAATGCGGGCTGGTACACTAGATAGCACCACGGTTCAAAGAATTCTGAACGGCACCAGTTCAACACCAGGTTCGTTTTCGGTGAAAAAACGCCTAGAGACCTGCTGGTAAGCTTTGTATTACAGTCATCTGAGTCATCTAACAAATAAGAACAAAGCCAGTATTTTATAGTTTATAGCAGGGGTCGGCAACCTTTGAGACATCCAGTGCCAACTTCAACATTTCTAGTCAAAGAGTGTGCCACTATCATCAATTTTTATCTGGGGTTCGTAGTTTGTCACTTTTAATTGTAAACACGACTCGGAATTGTCCGTGGTCAAACGGCTGCCGATAGGGCTGAGCACACTTTTCATATGCGAAAATACCTGCTCACACAGGTATGTTGAGCCGAACACTGAAAAGAGGGATTGGAAGATCCTGCTGTCAGTCTGAGATTTTTTTTTTTTTTAGCTGATGCTGGTGGCGCGTGCCAGTGATTATGCCTCGGCGTGCCAGCAGTGGCACCCGTGCCATAGGTTGCCTACCCCTGGTTTATAGAGATGTATGAATGACAAGTAAAGATAGTGACTCCTTTTGAAAGAAAGCTTAAAATGTCTCTGAAACACTCTTTCAATGACACAGCAACAATGGTCTGAAAGGAAGAGGACATCCTGCATGGAAGTGTGGGAGTCTGAAGAAAACGAGGTGTGTGTGTGTGTGTGTGTGTGTGTGTGTTTGAATGGAAGTTTTGGAACCAGTTTTACTGTGAGTAAGTATTTCCTCATAACCAGAGTCAGACCATTGTTGATATGAGATATCTTTTTAAAGCATCAATATTTATTGTTCCACAAACAATGCCGTTTCATCTGTGAGAGAAGACTTATCCTCTCAAATTAAATACACAATTGGCTAGTGAGAGACAACATGTAAAACAGCATGGCACTTTGACAACATACGTATTGTCAAGGAATTCTAATCACTAAGATGATCTGACGTGAATCTTTTAGCTGTTGAGAAACATTTGAAGGTACTTATTACATCAGACATCAAATCGATAATGTCTCACATTTATAAAAGACTCAACTCAAATGTCTACTACCCCTCCCCCCCCACACACACACCCCACACACACACACACCACAATAGGTAGAAGATTTCAAGGGTGTCTGCCGGGTGCTAGAGTTTATCATGCTGTTACAACATATGGCCTGTGCGGCAAATCTGATTAATTTGGGAGGACCGGGACAGACTGCACCAGGAAAACCCAGCCGTTTCCATGTTCCTCTCTGCCAGGCCTTCCTCCAGAGTTGCTAAAAACAGACAAATAGACGTCAGGGACTCAGATGTTCCCACTGTGGACAGAGGGGAGGGGAGATGTACAATTTAAAGCATGAAGATTGACCAAATGCTAGCTGAAAAATAATGTCTTACATGGGTTGATTTACAACCTTTTGACTTGAGTGACACTTAACTGTAGAAATGTTTTTTACCATTATCATATCTGAGTAATTATTATGGAAAAATGGGTCCAAAGATCATGGAACTCTGTTCTAAGTTTCTCAGAGGTCTGCTCTTCTAAAATGTATTATTCTTTTAATATAATTATTAACTAATATAGTGTCCGATGCATAAAATGACATTGTGTATGATCACGATAAATTGAAACTTCAGGTTAAACTCAAACAAGACAAAACAAGGTGGATAACTAGGTGGATTCACTTTTTTCCCCTTTAAATGCATAACTATTTGTTTTGTCTGTTTGAGTTTAACCTTAAGTTTCAATTTATTGTCATGTACTCAATAAGTAGGCTAATGGAATTATTCAGACTCACAGCCAGCTAAACTTTACGAGTAAGTAAGTAAAAGTAGTAGTAGTGATAATAATATTAAACAATAATTAAGTTAAAGCAAGTAAGCTATTTTCTCTTGTAGAAATGTAGGTCTATTGCCTATAGTTAGGTGTGTTTTCCTTTTCAAAGTGTCATTTTGCACACTACACTATGAACCAGAGTGAGGAGGAAGTATTTTGAAGTAACCAGGAAAGAAGCAGGAGAAAAGCTATGCGTGTGCTGAGGACACACGTGATCAATGGTACACTGCTGTGGCCACCAATGTCCCAGTATAAAGGGGGAGGGGGCCATTGCATCTACTCTTGCCCTCTTTTATTGACGGATGGATAAAGCCTTGGACTTTACCTTATTGAAATAGGAGAAAGCGCCTGGGGAGCCATGAAATCCATAGACCCTGCTTAAATGGGTTTGTAAGAGGCTTCTGTCGAGCCAGCCATGGCTGAGAGGGCCCATTAAATACTCCCCTCTCCTCAACCAAGACCAGAGAAGATTCATCAGTGTGGGAAGTCAAAGATAATGATAGCTCATGGCCAGATGTGAGATATTTGTTCCATCACCCAAGCCACAGGGGAGCCTGTCAATAATAACACTGCTTCCTCCTTTCTTGCGTTGCATATGTGACCTCTCATTTTTCATTTTGTCTCTCTTTTAGGCCCCACATCTCTTTTTCTCAATCTCGTATCCACTGAAAAAAAAACCCAGTTATAATGGCACACTTGACATTTTTAAAAGATTATGCTCTCCTCTGTTATATTGTCTTGCAAGTCTGTAACCAGATTTGCAACTCAACAGGGCCCAAAACTCTTGGATAGCCTATAGTCACACATCATTATAATCATACACATTCAGCTGCAGCATAAGATGACATTCAATTCAAACGATTTCAAAGTTATGTGTGTGTAATGAGTTTTCTGACAGTATTACGAATGTCTGGATCGATTGATTTAATACTCACTAGCTTTGAAGTACGTGAACTTGAAAATAAATAAATATATATTTGATGCTACTATACGTAAGTGTCCAAAATAATCAGCTATTTTATAGTTTCGCCAATGTAGAGCAATATCTTTTCCAGTGGTTTCTCAAACATCCCAATTTGAATTATAATGTTCGTCTTATGGTTTGGTTGTGAATTGTTAATTGAGAAATATGTCTAGCTCCAAAGATGATATCTGTTTTGAAGGTAATGACTACAAATGTGCGACTGGACCAATTTGGTCACACTGTCCAGGTCTGTCCTCTTTCCCCCCCCCCCCCCCTACATCATGTAGCTTAATGAGTTCCCAGGGCCTTTGCAGGGAAAACAGAGCCACAACATACTTATCAGGCATGCAATTCTTCTATGTATGCTTAACCCACCTTGAGTGTTTGTTGCCAAAAAGCTCAATTCATCTGACTAAAGATCACACAATTCTTAGCAAAGTCCCAGTAGCTTTTAATACTTTCATACTGACAGGAAATACTTTTTTATCTAGCCATTCACATTTTGTAAATTTGCCTTCAATTTTGTAATTTGTTTTCTGAAAGTCTGTTTGACCCTTCTGGGCCACTGTTGTCCTCTGATCAAAACTCCACAGAGAAACAGAAGGATGAGTCAAAGAAGAGAATACACATGAGAACCAGAGCAACTGGCATATGGCCGCTGCTCACTTCATCACTGTTGTGATTTGCTTTCGAATTGTGGCTTGTACATTTGAAGAGTTCTTTTCCAAAATGCTATATGCACCATTTTAATGAACTTTCATAAATATTTTTTTTGTTGTTGTTTTCCAAGTATTTTCAGTGGAACTGTAATTGGGTTATGTTTAGTTGATTTATCTTTACTCAATCAAAGAAAAACAACTGCATTTTTATTGATATTACCTGAAATACACTTAAGCATTATCGCACGAGTGGGAGTGGTGTTGTTGGCCAATTTCGCCACGATCACGAGTGTGATAATGCTTTTATACAACAAAAAAATGATACCAGAGTGCATTTTTAGGAAGGATCATTTATTATTTGCCATTGTTTTGTTTAGCCCAGTTCCTCCGCTATGCGAAGTAGACCTAGCTCAGAACGCGTTTGGTTGCTATGCAACTGCTAACTCAAAGAACATGGAATCAGAGATGGAATGCCGTCTCGGTTAAATCAAAGCAAAGAATCAACCGTCGCGGAGTGATTAATGTTTTCAAAAATGGATTTATAGCGTTTTGGAAAAGAGCTCTTCATTTGTGCTGTGGGTTTTGTATTTGTGTTGTAGATTTTTTATGTTATGACTTTATACATTTGTGTTGTGACTTTTGAACACAGGAAGAAGTGAAGCATGCTCAAGGTGCACTGCAACATCGGGATATTGTTGGACAGGTGCAGAATGGAGGAGTGGGTCTTGGACTTGGTACCAGTTGGAGAGCATGGGGTAAGTCCACAGCACAGGATACAAGACAGATGATGATCAGCTTTGTTCATGAACATGAAGAACAAGCTAGATATTCAACAGCGGTATGGATAAACTGGTGTTATGTTGAGAAGAGGAAGATCTCCTGGATGGAGTTATCTGCCATGGATGCTAACCACATCAAATTTGTTGTAGGAGCCACTTGGACAATCTCGCTTTCAGCATCAATCTCATACTCTTACGCAGACGCAAGAAATGTGACGCCAAAATCCACTCTTCTTTTTCTTCAACCCGTTTATTATGGGGGGGGGGGTAGACGTAGCAATGGGGACGAGCAATGGCAGCCAAGACCGAATCACAACGACCGAGTCTTTTAGGAGGCAAGTCTGAGTCGAAACCGAGTCTTTAAAGAGACCCTATGCAACTTTTTCATAGTCATAAAATCGCTTAGAAATCGTTGTTTTGCTTGACTGACCAGTTTTATCGAAAACAGTCACATTTCCTCCCGCCCCTAGTGTCCCTATCCGCTAATTACAACCTTGCAACTTTCTGATAAACGATCGTTTGCTGTTTACATCTGGAAGTCAGAGACGCGAAAGGAACAAGAAGAACCACGCTTGCAATTGATATATTTATATATAGCCTATATATGTATAAATATACACGCTAAAGCTGTCGGGGAAGCTCTGCAGAGAAATATGCAAGCATAAAACGAGCGAAAAAGAAAAACGAAACCGAAACCAGAGATGAAATCGCCAATCCTGCATTATTCCTCTTTAAGGAGTCAAGACCGCATCAAGACCAACCAAAGAAAGAGATTTTCATAATTTACTGTACATCCCCCAAGTATCATATAACAGTTCAATTTCCAAAGGGTAGAGTGGGGATCGTTGGCTACAGGAGCAGTCTAGCAAACTAAATAAACTTCTAAATAACTTCTTTTCTGATTTACTTTAAGACATTAATAGCTATTTCACAGTTTTCTTCCTTTAGCCCAAAGGTTTCTTTAAGGTTCTAGGGCCTTTAGCCCAGTCTATTGTTAGGCTTACAAGTGGCTATCACACTGGTCTTGTTCATGTTGTTTTAATGTTTTTTCAGTATTCCATTTGTGAATTAGAAAAAAGTAGCCTAGGCCTATAGGTTATTGCTTGAAAGAATGATAAAATGAAAAACATTTTTCAACTAACATATCCTAAAGACTTGATTTTTTTTCACCGCACAAATGTCAAATGTCGGAAAATTAGAGTTCCTGCACTTATTTTTTCCCACTTCAAGCACTGCCTAGAACCTTAAAGAAACCTTTGGGCTAAAGGAAGAAAACTGTGAAATAGGCTGTAGCCTACTTCTAACATTGACAATTTAACAATAACTGGCCAAGAACAGAGATTCAAGGTCAAAAGTCAGAACAAGTGGGTAAGTGTGACTGTAAGTGTTCTTTCTATTGCTATTTTGGGTCCTGAAATGGCATATCAAGCATCTGCCATGGTTATATGAGGGGTCTGAATACAACTTCTGATATGAAAAATAAATTATTTTGAAGTCGGGGAAATGGAGAGGTATGAAAAAATGCAGAAGTTTGATGTGATTTCCAAAAAGGATTTCTCGTGATTACCGCTATACAGAGGCATTCTATACGCCGTTGGAATCAGTATAATCTCCTGTTTATTTTGATATGTAGTTTGCCATAGGGCAATTACGAAATCATCAGATATTTCACAGAGAAGAATGGGTGTGAACTGAATGACATTCATTTTTGTATGTAACTGTAATTTTCAACGCTTATTATCTCGCAAACTGTTCATCATAGAAACTAGCGGCTAGCGTCATTGGAAAGATCAGGTTCTGTAGTTTCATATGATATGCCTGTTATACCTGTGACCTGCGATTTTCTCGCGCAGCAATATGACCGAGAAGAATGGGTGCGGCCACGGCCGCATGGTGTGGTCTCTCGAAGAGGGCAGAGAGGGTCGGCCGGCGGCCCGATAGTAATCTTCTCGCGGCCCGGTAGATTGAGAAACACTGTGATAGGGCACTGTCGTGGCTCATGGGTAATGTAGGCTAGGCTTTCATCGGTCTTGTGATATTGTCTATTATTATATTATCGGGCCACTGTCACTGCGTCGGATCAGTTTCAGTAAGTACCGGAACGCAGAATAAAGTGGCGGAACCCAAAAGACGAAAATACAGAAGTTCCAGAACTGCGTTCCGGCCCACTTCAAGCACTGCTTATATGATCCCAGAAAGATTTTCCTCGACATGTTTTGAACATGTATTTTATCTAATGACACAGAAAGCAAAATTAAATGCTTCCACATATCCTTGTAATGCACTATCTGCAACTTTTTTTTCACTCGCGTTAAACCTTGAGACTGAAGGCTACCCTCACGTATAGCGACAGGCACTCAGTTACACACACCACTAATGCACACTCAATTAGATGTACACACCACTTAAAGAGACCCTATACAACTTTTTCATAGTCATAAAATCGTTGTTTTGATCGAAAACAGTAATATTTCCTCCCGCCCCCAGTGTCCCTATTGCAACCTTGCAGTTTGTGCAGGAGGTGATCGCTCCTTGTTTACATCTGGAAGTCTGAGACGCATAAGGAACAAAAAGAACCACGCTTGCAATTTATTTACGGTATCCGCCGTTCATTCCGACATACCAGCACTCCGACATTGACGTCCAATTGTCGTAGTGGAGGCATGTCTCCTTATGGGAAAAAGTCCCACCACTCCGACATTTTTTTTTTTCATGGTCGCAGTGGCGGTATTTCACTTTTTTTTCAAACAACGTGCCATTCCGACATGAGGTAATTAATAGGCTATTAATGTTACAGTTATTATTTTGCTGTCACTTCGTCTTTTTTATGGCCTAGAAGGTTGTATTTGGTATCTGTGGATAGCTCTAGCTCTCCTCTTTTATCTGACATGCAAGTCATATATTTTTGACCAGGCGTTTCACGAGTAAATCAAACGAAAGTAGCGAGCCGAAGCTATATGACATTCTTATTTGTTTGTCACTTCGTCTGTTTTTATAACACAAAAGGATCGATGTGTTTGGTATCAACGGAAAGCTCTGTTTCTCCTCTTTCATTTGATATGCTTGTCATGTCTGTGCGATGCCTGGTCCCGGAGTAATCCAAGCGAGAGCAGTGGCTGTGTGCGTGAACGCAGAGCAATATAGACTGTAAATATGATATACTTTGATTTAAATTCATGATTTTATTTTATACTTTATACTTGATCGTACAGACACGTGTCTAGTCTCGTTGGAAAGCCCCGGTTCTGCTCTTTCGTGCAATATAGGTCTCATTTCGCTGTGACTAATAATCACGGAGCAATGTAACAGAGAAGAATGGGTGTGTTTTTTGACGCACTTTGCATCCGTCGGGCTCATAGGGTCCGTTAAATTGACTTGGAAAAAAATAGGATTTGTAAACTGTCGGAATGGGGGTACTAAAATGTGTCGGATTGGCAGCATGTCTAAATAGCAGCATGTCGAAATAGAGGCATGTCTAAATGGAAGCATGTCGTAGTGGTGGCATGTCTGAGTGGCAGCATGTAACCTTATTTACAGTGCCCTCCATAATTATTGGCACCCCTGGTTAAGATGTGTTCTTTAGCTTCTAATAAATTATTTTTTTCCCCAAATAGTATAGGACCACAATTAAAAAAAAGCGTAAAATCCAACCTTAATAAACAATTATTTTACATCAAATCATGTGTGCCACAATTATTGGCACCCCCGATGTTAATGCTTTGTACAACCCCCTTTTGCTAATAAAACAGCACCTAATCTTGTCTTATAATGTTTCACAAGATTAGAGAAAACAGAAAGAGGGATCTTCGACCATTCCTCTTTGCACAAAATCTCCAAATCATCCAACGACCTGGGTTCTCTCCTCTGCACTCTCCTCTTCAGTTCACCCCACAGCTTTTCAATGGGGTTGAGGTCTGGGAACTGAAATGGCCATGGTAGGAGCTTGATACGGTGTCTGGTGAACCATTTCTGTGTAGACTTGGTCATATGTTTAGGGTCATCATTATCTTGCTGAAAGACCCAGTGACGACCCATCTTCAGCTTTCGGGCAGAGGCCACCAGATTCTGATTTAAAATGTCCTGGTATTTCAATTCAATTAAATTCAATTCAAGTTTATTGTCATATTCATATACTAAGAATTTATAAGTAATGAGATTCATTGTGTTCAAGTGTCCAGAAATAAATTAGAAAAGAACAAAAAAATAAATAAGAAGAAAAGTGCCATCTTAAGGGGGTTTCCCAGGACGGTTCAGCATCCTGATGGCTTGAGGGTAGAAACTGTCCTTGTATCTGCTGGTGCGGGTCCTTAGACTCTTGTATCGTCGGCCTGAAGGTAGGAGGGTGAAGAGATGGTGGCTGGGATGACTGGGGTCAGAAACTATACGCTTGGCCTTTCTTCTGCAGCGCTGACTGTAGAGGTCCTGGATGGATGGTAGCTCAGTCCTTGTAATACGCTGTGCTGATCTGACGACTCTTTGTAGCGCTTTTTGATCCTGGGCAGTGCTGTTACCATACCATGTAGTTATGCCACCAGTTAGAATGCTCTCTATTGTACAGCGGTAAAAGTTGGTCAGTAACTTGTGGTCCATGCCAAATTTCAGACGTCGCAGAAAGAAGAGCCGCTGTCTTGCTGTCTTTGTGATCACACCTATATGGTGTGTCCAGCTCAGATCCTCACTGATGTTAATGCCCAGGAATCTGAAGCTTTTGACTCTCTCCACTGCTGCACTCCCGATGTGAATGGGTGCGTGTTCTTCTCCCTGCAGCCGCCTGTAATCCACTATCAGCTCCTTGGTCTTTGTTACATTGAGCAGTTAGTCCAAGAGCATTAGCTCAAAATAGGGTCAAACCCGGAACAAATTAGTAACAAGCTGAATTTTTCAGGATATGTTCAGAATACCTTTAGGAATAACATACTAAAAGTCCCCGTGAATCCCCCTTGTGCTCTCTGAGATATTCAAGATGGCGTCCAAAATGGCCGCTATTTGGAGATTTTTCCGCATCTCAGGCTTAAAACTAGCCTGGCTAACGCCTCCCACTTCTCAAATGAGACGTGGTCTGGCAACCAGACGTTCATTTTCTCGTATTTGAAAAAATGCCCAGATCCGTTCATTGGGCGCCACGGATGTCTATCAAATGCGCATAGCTCACCCAACTCGTTCGTATGCAACGCTAAGGGCTGCCGTAAATCCTTTGGCGTCGAATGTAGACGCAAGAGGGCAACGGAAACTTCTCGGATGTTCTGTGATTGGTTCGCCAACATCAGGCGAACATTAGGGCGTTAGTTTCCAGACTGGCTTAGCAGCGGGATTGAAATCACCGCGCAAGGCAGTATGGGAAAACCCAGGCTAGCTTAAAACCTAATACAAATGCAATTAAAAGGTCAAAATATATGTTTTTTAAGGTAAGTAAGTCAAGTTCATCATAAGTTTCTTGAATGGAGACATTTCATAATAATACAGTTACCTCCATAAGTATTGGAACACATGCTAAAGTTGACTGTATAAAATCGTCTTTTGGAAATTGATCTTAATGCCTTAAATGGAAAAAAATAGGATATAGGCCTATCCAACCTTTAAGGACATCAATTTTCTTTGTGAATAAGTATCATAATGGTTTTATTTCAGTTAAGCTATTAGCTGGTTTCATTCTCATTGAGCTCAATGCAATTCAAACCAGCTAATAGGCTAACTGAAATAAAACCATCTCTTGGTATGGTGAAGGGTATGTGATGATGTGGGGTTATTTTAATTCCAAAGGCCAAGGGGACTTTATCAGGGTGCACAGTGACCTGGATGGAACCATGAAATATGTTTTCTCATACAAGGAATCCAAATTCACCATTGACACACTGCTAAAATTAAAGTTAACCAAGATAACAAGATCATTAATGTGACAATGACACAAAATGTACATACAAATTTGATAGTCGACATGATTGTGAGATGGAACATAATATAACCGTGCCTTGACACCAAGAGTGACCAAAGCTGCGAAATCACCGCAAGCAATTGACTTTGAATGGAGACGAGCGGCTAAAGCAACAAAAGCGACCAGCGGCAAAATTTGGGCGACTAGAGCGACTAAAAAAAGTTAAAAGTAGGGATGTAATGACACACTCAATCCACGATACGATAGGCTACACGATATTAAGGTCACGATACAATACAATTTTATATATTATTGTTATTATTATTATTATTATTATTATTATTATAAGCTATATAAAATAGCAGATTATCTTACATTTTCTAACAAAAATTGAGTGAAGAGAATTGAAATTGAAGGTTAGAATCTCTCGTGTCATGAGCAACTTCATAATTATTATGTAGCAGCTGCATTTTACAGCTAGAAAAGCGATCTGGCAACTTTGGTAGCTTTTGGTGTGAACGCACAGTTAGACAAACAATCAGACAACAATTTTCCCTCTATAACCTTTGTAATATAATAGTACATAATATATAATGCTGACCTCATATAGCATATAATATATATTTTTTTATTTTTTTTTTTAAGATTATTTTTTGGGGCTTTTTATGCCTTTAATTGGACAGGACAGTAGAGAGTATGACAGGAAACGAGCAGGAGAGAGAGTAGGGGTGGGATCCGGAAAGGACCACGGGGCGGGAATCGAACCCGGGTCGCCGGCGTGCGGTGCAGGTGCCCCAGCCAGTCGCGCCACGGCTGGGGCCAGCATATAATATTATAGTTGTACATAACGTCCTAAACATCAAGTAATAAAGCCATTTCATAAACATACAGTATGCGAGATGTATTCATTATGCAAATAATGACTTTTTTGTAATTTCAATCCTTGATTGTAATTTCTTCTTGGAAACCTACACGCATTTACAGTACTGTGAACATTCTTAAATGTGAACTTGTGAAGTCCTGAGCTCAGTAGGAGTTCACATATAAATTGTCACGGTCACAGAGTCTATAGATATTAGATTTTTGACATCAGAGTCATTCAGCGACAGCGACGGAGTCATGCATGATCTGTAAGGAGTTATGCACGGATTATGTGCAAGTTGGATGCAAAGGAAGGCCAACTCTGTCATCTTTACTAGATGATGAAGAAACTGAAGAATCAAGACCAGTTTCTGATGATGAGGATGATGACTGAAGTGATGTACAGTCCCCTCCGACCATAAGTATTGTAACACATGCTAAGTTGACTATATAAAATCATCTTTTGAAAATTGATCTTAATGCCTTAAATGAAAAAATGAGGAAATATCTTTCTGAATGAATAATGTATCGTAAATAAATAAATGTTTTCCTTAAAATACAGGGGTCATAAGTATTGGAACGCCTATAGGCATTTAACATAGATGTTAACCCTATGTGTTAAAATTCCCATAGAGGCAGGACGATTTTTTATTCATTTATTTATTTTAAATAAATGGATCCATCCAGGACACAATGCACCCTGATAAAGAACCCTTGGCCTTTGGAATTAAAATATCCCCACATCATCACATACCCTTCACCATACCAAGAGATTAGCATGGTTTTATTTCAGTTAGCCTATTAGCTGGTTTGAATTGCATTGAGCTCAATGAGAATGAAACCAGATAATAGGCTAACTGAAATAAAAACCATTATGATATATACTTATTCACAAACAAAATTGATGTCCTTAAAGGTTGGATATTTCCTATTTTTTTCCATTTAAGGCATTAAGATCAATTTCCAAAAGACGATTTTATACAGTCAACTTTAGCATGTGTTCCAATACTTATGGAGGTAACTGTATTATTATGAAATGTCTCCATTCAATAAACTAATGATGAAATTGACTTATTTGCCCTATAAAATATATATTTTGACCTTTTAATTGCATTTGTATTACGTTTTAAGCCTGAAATACGGAAAAATCTCCAAATTACGGCCATTTTGGACGCCATCTTGAATATCTCAGAGAGCACAAGGGGGATTCACGGGGACTTTTAGTATGTTATTCCTAAAGGTATTCTGAACATATCCTGAAAAATTCAGCTTGTTACTAATTTGTTCCGGGTTTGACCCTATTACTACTGGACTAAGTAGACTATCCTGGCACCAAGATGTCATTGCTGCCACCTCTGCTCTGTAGGCACACTCATCACCATTCTTGATGCAGTCGATTATGGTGGTGTCATCGGCAAACTTAATGATGGTATTGGAGCTGTCAGTGGCTGCACAGTCATATGTGTACAGTGAATACAACAGAGGGCTTAACACACAACCCTGTGGAGCACCAGTGCTGAGTGTTAGACTGGAGGAGGTGATGTTACCTAGCCGTACTGCCTGTGGCCTGCCTGTTAGGAAATTTAGTATCCAGCTGCACATGGAGGGACTGATGTTCAGGTCTTGCAGTTTCATGATGAGCCTAGATGGTATTATGGTGTTGAAGGCGGAGCTGAAGTCGATAAAGAGCATCCGTACATACGTGTGTTTCAAAGCATTCATGATGCCATGCACCCTAACAAGGTTCCCAGGCCCACAGCATCACCGATCCTCCCCCATACTTCACAGTGGGCATGAGGTGCTGTTCTGCATACTCATCTTTTTGTTACGCCAGACCCACTTAGAGTGTTTGTTGCCAAAAAGCTCTAACTTTGTCTCATCTGACCAAAGCACACGGTCCCAGTTGAAGGCCCAGTACCGCTCCAGACGTTTGTGCTTATAATTTTGAGTGAGAGTTTTTTTTCCGTGCATGCCTCCCAAACAACTTGTTGACATGTAGGTAGCGCCTGATGGTTGTTTTGGAGACTTTGTGACCCCAAGATGCAACCATTTGATGCAATTCTGTAACAGTGAGTTTTGGAGATTTTTTTATTTCTCTTACCATCCTCCTCACTATGCGTGGTGGCAAAATAAACTTGCGTCCTCTTCCAGGCTTGTTTACCACTGCTCCAGTTGTTTTAAACTTCTTAACGATTCCTCTGACCATAGATATGGGCAGGTGTGCGAGTGGCTATTTTCTTGTAGCCATTGCCTTACTTGTGAAGGTCGACACACATCTGCCTTACTTGAACAGTGTGTTCCTTTGTCTTTCCCATGTTGAAGAGAAATGGCCTCTGTATCACGTCATATTTATAGCCCAGGGAAACAGGATGTTAAGAATTACTAAATAAATGTTCCTACATACTCTGATTGACTTTGTAAACTACTGTAGAAACGACAGAAATTCCTAGGAATTGTTAGGTGTGCCAATAATTGTGGAACAGGTGATTTTATGAAGAATAATTATTTCGCAGTCAATTATTTCCCACCTTAAAATTCACTTGAGTTGAAGGTTACATTTTTCTACAATTTTCAGTGTGAGAGTATGCTTCTACAATAAAAATTGTATTTATTTTAAGGCAAGGCAAGGCAAGGCATGTATACAGCCTATATATGTATAAATATACACGCTAAAGCTGTAGGGGAAGCTCTGCAGAGAAATATGCAAGCATAAAACGAGCGAAAAACAAAAATGGTTGCATCTTGGGGTCACAAAGTCTCCAAAACAACCATCAGGCGCTATCTACATGCCAACAAGTTGTTTGGGAGGCATGCAGGGAAAATAACCTTTCTCACTCAAAATCATGAGCACAAACGTCTGGAGCGGTACTGGGCCTTCAACTGGGACCGTGTGCTTTGGTCAGATGAGACAAAGTTAGGGCTTTTTGGCAACAAACACTCTAAGTGGGTCTGGCGTAACAAAAAGATGAGTATGCAGAACAGCACCTCATGCCCACTGTGAAGTATGGGGGAGGATTGGTGATGCTGTGGGCCTGTTTCTCTTCCAAAGGGCCTGGGAACCTTGTTAGGGTGCATGGCATCATGAATGCTTTGAAATACCAGGACATTTTAAATCAAAATCTGGTGGCCTCTGCCCGAAAGCTGAAGATGGGTCGTCACTGGGTCTTTCAGCAAGATAATGACCCTAAACTTATGGCCAAGTCTACACAGAAATGGTTCACCAGACACCGTATCAAGCTCCTACCATGGCCATCTCAGTTCCCAGACCTCAGAGGAGAGAACCCAGGTCGTTGGATGATTTGGAGATTTTGTGCAAAGAGGAATGGTCGAAGATCCCTCTTTCTGTTTTCTCTTGTGATCTTGTGAAACATTATAAGACAAGATTAGGTGCTGTTTTATTAGCAAAAGGAGGTTGTACAAAGCATTAACATCAGGGGTGCCAATAATTGTGGCACACATGATTTGATGTAAAATAATTATTTCTTAATGTTGGATGTTTTTCCTTCTAAATAAATGCATTTGTATTAAAGGTTGGATTTTACACTTTTTTTCATTGTGGTCCTATATTATTTGAAAAAAAAAAATGAATTTATTAGAAGCTAAAGAACACATCTTAACCAGGGGTGCCAATAATTATGGAGGGCACTGTAGATAATATCACACTTTTTTACAGTCAGTGAATAGCACCGAGTGAAAGTCAACGTTGGCTTTATATCTAGTGACAGTGGTGATGTCGTTAGTTTGAGTAAGAACAGTAAACTTAGTCAGAAGATCTAAAAATATAAAGCATCATGCTAGCTTTGGTATACTTGCCACCTGTGAATCCCCCTGTTGCAAGCCGTTGACTAGGCAGTGCTGTTCCATGCAAACTGCGGTGGTGGACTGCGTTTTGATCGCTGGTCAGGCCACCCCGGACCAGCAAATGTGATGTGATTTATCTATGTCTATATATCTATCTAGGATATCTATATCTATCTATGTATTTATCTATTTATCTATAATCTGCACTTTTTACTGCTGAACAGTCTTGCCCATTTCTCTTTACTCCTCTCTCATGTCAATCTCAAGGGGGCTTGTTCGGTGGACCCCAACGTGACGTAATAGAGTGCATTGAGGGGGAAAGGAGAATCATTGCAAACCTCTGTAAAATAGTATACTTTTGCGTATTATATTCCGTTTTGTGACACCCAACAACATCAAATACTATGGATAACAGTTTAGATGAGTAGTACCAACAAGCTAATAATGCAAATTTGTTGGAAAATTAAAGAAACCCTATGCAACTTTTTCATAGTCTTAAAATCGCTTAGAAATCGTTGTTTTGCTTGACTGACCAGTTTTATCGAAAACAGTAACATTTCCTCCCGCCCAACCTTGCAGTTTGTTCAGGAGACGATCGTTCCCTGTTGACATCTGGAAGGCTGAGACGCATAAAGAACAAGAAGAACCACGCTTGCAATTTATATATTTATATATAGCCTATATATGTATAAATATACACGCTAAAGCTGTCGGGGAAGCTCTGCAGAGAAATATGCAAGCATAAAACGAGCGGAAATGAAAAACGAAACCGAAACTTAAGTTGAAATCGCCAATCCTGCATAATTTCTCTTTAACCTTGCAATACGGCCTTTAACACAGACTCTCACTTTTACAGAAGGTAAAAGTGGCTATAAATTTCACCGACATACTCCGTTATGTTTATTGACATGGCGCGTCCGGACGGGACTAAATTCCCTGGTAATTATTGCTTTACCTGATGTCACCCCATAAAACTTATCCCGTCCGAATAGGCCTTAAGACAGACTGGAATTAGCTGTGGACCAATTGACACAATTTACCCAACATAAATCAGTTGTGTGTCATTTATTCAATTGTTTGTTTATACACTGAGATACATTGTTTTTGAACTGATATCATTGGAGAAGCAGAGGATTTTATACCGTATCTAAGGTTTTGAATATTGTTTTAACTATTGTGGGATGTTGTGTGTTAACATTCGTAAATAATAGAAAAACGATTCATCATTTTGTTGAGAGGTATAGCTTGTCTGTTAAAGGTAAACTATGCAACCAGTTAATCAATTCGTTCCATACTGTTATATATGATTAAATGAGTCATTACCGGTTGAACAATGTTTTTTTCAGCCGCCCTTGTGGTCTGTAGCGGTAAAAGCACGCTTGCAAATTCAGGAGCCCTCGGGCACGCACCCATGATCTACTCCAGGAAGTATCATGTGAAGTCTCATGAAAAGGCACGGCAGACTGACCGATTGAGGAGTTTTGTCAAATATACACGCTAAAGCTGTAGGGGAAGCTCTGCAGAGAAATATGCAAGCATAAAACGAGCGAAACCGGCGATGAAATCGCCAATCCTGCTAGTTTCCCTTTAAGAAAATATAAGCATTGCGAAAATGTATTCACTGGCTGCCTACTGTGTGAAAACGACATGAAATGTGTGAATGGTATGGCCACAAAATACTAACTTTTGCTAACTGTGTTTAGAGTTTTGAAAATGTGTCAACTGAATGGACAAACGCTTGTTAGCGATTGAAAAAAACTGTAATGGGGTCAAATACTTATTGCCCCCTAGCATTTAAGGAAGAACATCTATTTATTTACGATACATTCTTCAATCACAAAGAAAATTGGTGTCCTTAGCGGGTTGATTTTTACTCATTTTTTAAATTAAGGCATTAAGATCAATTGTCAAATGATGATTTTATATTCTTCTTTTTAGGCAACTTTAGCATGGTATCAAATACATGTTCTCGCCACTGCATGTCCTTCATTTGCAAATCTATTCTGCAGTTACAAATACATTTGAGACATATTTGACACAGGAATTCAGGTTCACTGTCCAATCACAGAGCCAGTTAGATGTTAACAAAAAGCACAATTATTGGCATTCATAGAAAATACTATAAAATGTAACAGAAGCTTTTATCCATTTATATTCAACTTCTTTAAATTAATCAGAATATTACAAGGTATAGAAGTATACTTAGTATACTTAAAGGAATAGTTCGGAATTTTGGACATAGGACCTCATTTCCAACTTAGTCGGGGTGATATAGGTCGGTGAAGACCATTTTCAGTGAATTTCTGCCCTTCCTTGAGTTGCAGCGTTTATCTCGTGCTAACCTGGTGCCGAGATAACACAAGTCAACGGTAGCATCCAGCCTGCCACTGAAAACACTCCACAGCACACCCGAAACAAATAAATTATAACGTCAGACTATCGATGCACATGCCTGTGTTGATAGAACAATGTTAGAAATAAAACTAACCTTGCATCGCATTGCAATAGCCTACTTTGTTCCCTGTATGGCGGTGGCGGATTGATATTGAGAAACTAGTCCCTCAAAATGTAATAAATCATTGAGTTGCAAGGTTAGTTTTATTTCTAAAATTATTCTATCAACACGGACATGTATATCGATAGTCTGACGTTTTAATTTACTTGTCTCGGGTGTGCTGTGGAGTGAGTAAGACTGTTTTGGATGTTACCGTTGAAATGCGTTAGCTCAGTGTTAGCAAAGGGGAATGCTGCAACTGAAGGAAGGGGTTAAACGCGATAAAAAACAGTCTCCACCGACCTATATCACCTTGGTAAAGTTGGAAATGAGGTCCTATGTCCAAAATTCCGAACTATTCCTTTAAGTATAAAACTTAAAGTGGCACAGAGGTCAAATCATCATTTTTCAACATGGTAAAGGGAAGATCATACACTTATTTCAACTAAAAGGAAAGTGTGTTGACCTTTGCAACCAAGGTTAAAAATGTGCACGATTACAGTTAGAACAATAATTCAGAAAATCCAATCAACTGGAAATGTGTCCAAAAAACTTCAAAAGAGAAACCTCCATGCTGACAGATTATTTAGAGAGCATACCAGGAAAAAGCCCTACCCATCATTTATTTACAAACCAAATGGCTGCATGGAGCTGCTTAATTCTACAGGGACATTGTCTGGAATTGTTCATTTTTTGTCAGATGAAATTACATATTATAATCAAATAACAAATATCTGTCAGTGTCTGCTAAGACACTCCATGTGTGGGTCATGATTGGATCATTCAGCAGGTCAGTGAACCAAAACATATGCCCAGGACCAGATCAACACAAAAATGGTTTACTGAACACAAAAGCCTCTGCCATAGTCATCTCAGTCCTCTGATCTGAACACCATTGAAAAACAGTGGGGTTAGTAAAGTGAAGGAATGTACAGTGGGAATTCGGACAATCCGGAGAGATTTTTTAATGTGGAATGATCTCAGATTCCTTGCTTTTTTTTGCAACCTTATGGGATGTCATACAACCCCTGGCAAAAATGATGGAATCACCACTCTTGGGGATGTTCATTCAGCTGTTTTATGAAAAAGACAAATTACAGATGTGCCTCAAAAATATTTTCCGTAACAGATGAACATTCTGGTTTTGTGAAACATTGCTCCAATAAATTAGCAACATTTTTTAGATATAGAAGAAATGTATGGAATCATCCAATTCTGAGGAAAGAAACATGGGATCACAAACCTAAATCACAATTAGTATTTTATTGCACCTCTTTTTGGCTTTTATGACCCCTCGAACTCACCGTAAGTGTCGCACATGTGGTTTTTGTGGGGTTTTTTTTTTTATTTTTTTTTCATTGTGAGACCAAGATAAATTGCAGATTTTTTTTTTTTTTTACACCTCTCTGCCAGGGGGTGTCGATGTGGAGGGTGCTGTACTACATTACTGTGCGTCAGGGTTCTGATCATCCTGTCTATAATTATTTTTCAAGAATGATCAGCGGGCTATACGTTACAGAGTCCTGAACAAGAAATTTGATCTTACAGTTCCATTTGTGGGTGCAAAGCAACTGATTGTGTCTAATATGTGATGTTAGGTGTGTGGCATTTCATAAAAAATCAATATATCAAAACATAATTTCCACCAAAGTTTCCATCATATAAAGTATCAGTATAAAATTGTTTAAATAAAATAAAGCTGTTACAATTTTAAATAATCAAAGCTGTACCAACTTAAGCCTGTGTGGGCACATGAAGACACCAAGATTCCTCCCAAAGTAGTATCACATGCCCTGTAACAGGCCCTAAGAAATTGGAGGAGATCTTAACACTGTCCAGAGATGGAGCGGTTGTGTTGGGGGGGCGAGGGTGGAGTTAGGGTGAGGGCTAGAATACTGAATGGATTGGAATATTAATGATGGGGTGTTTGTGCATGTGTGTGTGTGTGTGTGGGGCGGGGGGGGGGGGGGGGTCCCAAACAGGGCAGTTGGAGATGTGTCATTAAGTCGGCATTCCACCTGCTCCTCCTGTCACGTACCCTGCTGGTGACAAAAAAAGGAATCAGAACCTGCCTTGACATCTCAGCGATGGGGAGGGGGATACAGAAGGTGGTATTTCTTGAAGGGGGACAGTGGAGAGAGACAGAGTGTGTGAGGAAAAGGGAGAGGAGGGAGGATGACAAAAAATATATGCATACCATTGCGGATTCTTGGAGCAGGGAGCTTGAGATGCAGCAGTTAACAACAGGGGCTGGCAGGTATGCAAATGCTGAGGATGTAGCAGCGAGGCAGCAGATTACATTCACCACATTTGCTATTCATATATTTGCAAGGTGACTCACTTCAGACAAAGCAGGTGATCAAGAGCTCTCTGGGCCCTGTGAAGCGAAGGAAAGGGAGAAGAGACATGATTGATCCAAAGCCTCAGCAGAAGTCATAAGCCTTGCAAATGCTGGAGCCACAATTGCATGCCACAAATTTGATATGTATTCCATCAGCAGACCTCTTTTTAATCCATTTTGCTGTCAAGGCCCTCCAGAATGGCAGCCTCAGTACAACTGAGCTCAGGGAAGAAAGAAGGAATTGTAAAATATCTACAAGCATTTTTTTGATAAAGTTGTCATTTTTTTGTGTTTGTATAGTGATCTTGTTGTGTTTGAAGACATGGTAGAGACAAACATAGGCTACCAGAAAACATCAATTGGTTAAGCATTAAGCTGGTAAATAATATTCCTGAAAAAATATGTTAGATTCAACAAAAATCTGAAATAGCACAAAATACAGGCTTATACTGTGTATGCATCCACCTTGAAAGAAGGCTATCTTTCTCCTGCTGTTAGTTTAATGAGAACTCACCAAATGGGACATCATCAAGCTTAGGTCCTCTGCATACAAATGCACCCTCCTCTACAATGAAGAAACGTTGACAGCAACAGACATGGCTATATACCGGTATGCATTTAGGAATTGGGTGTCCCAGATTTTCAAAACATCACTTTCGGCTTTGCTGTCAAAACTGAATTTCATCCCAGACCCCGTGAAACCCTTCAAAATGCTGTGATGCACAGATAAAGAAGCCATTCATAAATCTGAATTTTAAATAATTATGACCGCCGCTAGCATAGCTAGCAAAGCGGTCATATAGTTGTTGTCAAAGTTTTTTTTTATTTTTTATTTTTTTTCCCCGTCATCGACTCTGAATTTTCCGTCAACGATTCCCGGGACACCGTATCACCGGGGCACATGAAACTTGGTGGGCATGTAGCCCCAGTAGACTTCTGCGGAAAAAAATTGTTTCGTCCCCGGGGGTCACTCCCCCCCCCCCCCCGCGCTGCCCCCGCCTGAAGGCCAAAAATTACAGTTTTTCCTACATAACTAGCTGAACCGTGGTACCAAGGATGACAAAATGTGTATGGTATGTTGGTCTCATGAGCTTAAATCAGCTTAGCTTTTAACCAGTCATTTGTGATTTGAAAAATTGAAAATGCAATGTAATATTGCTTTAATTGCC
The DNA here is from genome assembly GCF_963854185.1 of Sardina pilchardus. Taxonomy (NCBI): domain Eukaryota; kingdom Metazoa; phylum Chordata; class Actinopteri; order Clupeiformes; family Clupeidae; genus Sardina; species Sardina pilchardus. Next base: position 31,896,126 of record NC_085007.1, read on the forward strand.
CCTTTCTTCAGATGAGATGTTATGAACTGCACCAAATTTCATGTGTATGATTAACCTGACACGCTCTGGGAGTATGCCAAATTTTGTGGAATTTCATCCATGGGGGGCTATAAAATAAATGGATTTATGTGTACATTCAGGACTGTATACCCATCGGCCTGTAGATGGTGGTATTAACCCTCTGGAGTCTAAATCCCCCCCTGGGGATTTGAAAAACTGTTCCAAACACACATCTCAATCTCTGCTAGTTTTTGTCCTAGAAACATGTAAGTGACACCATTAGAAACCTTTCCAAATATATATGTTTTAATAGAGAATGGTTGCTCTGGGTGCAACAAACATACAAACATGCAGGGACATACACACACACACACACATAAATACACACACACACACGCACACACACACACACACATACACATACACATAACTACACACACACACACCAGCACATACACACATGTACATAAAAAATTACACAAACACATGCACAAACACCCTTACACCCCCCCCCCCCACACACACACACACACACACACAGATGCACAGTACACACACACACACACACCTAAACACACCTCACACACACACACACACACACAGATGCACAGTGCACTCACACACACAGAGAGATGCACAGTGCACACACACACACACACACACACACACATCTTTGAGTACGTTTTCTGAGATGCAGCACTGTGTGAGACCACCGGAGCTGAGAAGTGTGTGTGTGTGATGTACTATAGCCTGTGTGTGTGTGCGTGTGTGTGTGTGTGTGTGTGTGGGGGGGGGGGGGGGTTGCGTTTCTGTGTGCCCATGTGTGTGTTTGCATGTGTGTGTGTATATGTGTGTATTCTGTGTGTGTTCTCTTTCTCTCTCTCTCTCTCTCTCTCTGTGTGTGTGCCTGTGTGTGTGTGTGCATGTGTGCGTGTGATCTGATATTGGAGTGACAGTGACGGCAGAGAACACAGTGAACATATACACGTAGGCCTGTCGCGATATTCAATAAATCAATAAATCGCACGATAAAAAAAATGAGCTCGATAACTTTTCCGGCCGCGATAATTTCCATTTTCATGCTTGATTGCTTTTCTTCTCTCTCTCTCTCTCTCTCTCTCTCTCTACGAAAGAGAGGATAACCACGGTGCTTCCTTTAGCGCAGCCTAACGAGGAGTGAACCCTCATGTCAGTCAGTTGTCAGACATGTATCTTTCAATAACATGACGGACAACTTTACTTTCTTACATTCATTTGATTAACAGGCTAGACGAGGCTTTGGCGATTGACCTAAGCACACTGAAGAGGCTTTCCGTTGTAGCTTGACAGGTATGGGGGTAAAAATAGTGATAATGCAGCTCAGAAAATCATGCTTATAAACTACGTTTTTTCATCATCTGATAAAGACACACTCCGCAAAGTCTGCACTCCGCTGAGAGCTCAAGAATCAGCCAAAACAGCCGGCAGCTCCGGTTAAAATGTCGTAAGCTAATTGTCAGCTGTGGTGAAATGTGTTCGTAATCAACGTTATATGTCATAAACGTAGCATACCTATGAAAAGGCTTTGCAGTAGGATTATCCGATGACCAACTTATTGCTTCAATTTGTGTTTTATGTGACGTGCAGATGCTGGGTTCATGCCGTTTTGCGCAAGTTTCAAATGTTTAGCTGACTGCGTAGGCCTAATTGATCAGCTATGATGACATTTAGTTCCGTGCATAAGGCTTAGCAACTGTCACTCTACACGCCCCCTGTTGCATGTCACGTTTTAATTTGCTGGCCCTTAAACAGAGTCTTAGTAGAGACTGAGAGTCCATTGTATTTATTGTTTTTGGTTGTTTTGTTCATTTATTGTGGATATTTAAAAATGTCTTCCCATTCCAGTTCCTTATTCTTTAGAAATACAAGTTATTGATCTTTGAAAAGGTGTACCTGCATTATTATGCCATTATCATTATATTAGATAAAAATGATCTCAGAACGGCAATATTATCGTTTATCGCAATAATTTCTGGGAGCATTTATCGTCCAGCAAAATTTGTTATCGTGACAGGCCTATATACACATAGAGACACATACAACACACACAAGCAGACACACACACACACACACACACACACACACACACACACACACACACACACTCATAGACAGAGAAGCACTCATACACAAAAACAAGCGAACACATGCACACACTCATTTACATACATAAAAGTTGCAGTAGGGGATGGAGTAGGCGATGGAAACAAAAGCGTGATTGATATTTGCGGAGAGAATGTGCAGGACTGAGCGGCGGTCATATTGTGTATCGCTTTGCGGTACATCTAGTTTTTCATGGAATGCATGTCTTACACCACCACATTCCAATCTTAACTTTTTCCCCTCTTGCCCTTTCTGGAATAAGATATGGATGTTGATATAGGATTCAGTCTACAAAAGTATAGAGTGTCAATGCATTGAAATGTTTAAATTAGTCATTATAGGTAGCCTATCATTTTGACCCTCCTGACAAAGAGGCACTGAGACACTTAGGCAATTAACTTAAGCTTAAAATGTAACAGACAAAAGACTAGTTATTATACACAGGTTAAGGTTTTAAAAGCACTCCTCAATATAGAAAAACAAGTATTAATAACAACACAAAAGCACTGAACAGGGTAAAGAAATGTAATGTTGGCATTTAATTTCTTTGTGTGAATACTCAAGACAGGTCTTCGTGTCAGCAGAATCTGTCAGCCCAGAATTCACAGGACAAGAGACAGTGTCAGCAGTTTCCCCGGCTACAGTATTAAAGGACATTGTGCCTGTCAGCCCCTCCAAACAAAAATTATAAGGACAAATAGTGCTGCCTGTTGGCACCTAAATGATGGGGAATTTCACGTAGGATGGTCTACTGGATGAGGTCTTTCACTGTCAACATTGTGTTTTACAGAGGTTGCAGGAAAAATGTAAGAGAATTTGTGTGTATGTTATGCATTTGACTCTAGGGGCCCTAGTTTGACATAGAAAATGGCTGGCACAAATGACCTGTTCCTTGACTTCAACTCCACCAAGGTCTGAGCTTTGGTTGTAGGAGTGGCAACATTCTCTGACAGGGAACATTCATTCACAAACCATCACTGGCAAAATAAATATAAAAAAAATACAAGCAAAACGGTGCAATATGTTTACAGTACATAATAAGTACTGGTGGGCCGTTATCGGCGTTAACGTGCTGCGTTAACGTGCAACTCTTATCGGGCGATCTATTCTCACAGTTGGGCTCGGAGCTGGGTCTACCACGCAAGCTATCACTTTCACTTGATATTTTAGCGCGAACGCCAAATGAATGCGCCTGAAAAAAGTCTAGGTCGCACTGGTGCTGGTGCACCTGACGCTGCTCGGCTGCTTTCTTTCACAAGTTGTCATTGTAGAGTAGCTTAGACTATGCGTGCAGCTTCACCAAACCGAAGTAACCCCCCTCTCCTTGGATTCCTTTTCTCTTGCTCTCCCTCTCCCTCTCTCTCTCCCGTGCGCGCTCAATGGACACCCGCCCCTCGATATGTACATTTAATCCAAATAAAACGTTCACAATCGTGAAAGCAATGATGCATAGACGTTAGCTAAATTAATTTGAATTCCGGTTAGCATCATTCCTGCAGAAAGTTGATTAAAACTCTTACATTCGTCACTCTTGCACGAGTTGATTGATGATCTCAATACCAATGTTTTCCAACTCCAAAACTCGAAAGGAGAACAAGTGTTAGCCCACATTGAAACTTACAGTAAACACACGTGGGGAAACTGAACAGTCCACTAGTAAACTCTGAGAAGCCAACTATGCTACGTTGTTTACATTTTGAGGCTTGAAGCAGACAGCTGAATTAAAGAGGCGGAGTTGTAATATGAATAGTAGGCTACAATCAATCTGCATAGTGTGCTGTCATGAATATCAGAAATTTCAGTATGTAGAATAGGCCTATTTAAATAATTTTGTAAAGAATATATTCTTTTATTGTGTATCAAGCTTTTTCTAGGCTTTTTGTTGTTCAAAAATCATCATATGAAATGACAGTGATAGAAAACTGACCTTTTAGTGTTAAAGGCGATGCAATGAAAAATGTGGGTGCACCTACATTTTGTACTGGTGCACCTAAAATTAATCTAGATTAATTTCAAGATTACAGTGAGATTAATCTAGATTAAGAAAATTAATCTATGCCGACCTCTAATTTTTATGTAAGATTTGGAAGGTTTGAAGAAGATTTTGGTGGATATGTAAGTGTAACGGGTGCTAGCTGGTTAGCTATGCTGTTGAACGTTAGTAAACCTCACTCCCCGACGCTTCAAGAGCGCTGCTGGCATGAAAGCTAGTAGCCTGGGCTTTTAGCTGGATTGTTAGCGCGCTCGACTCCCGATCCGAGGTGCTGCTGTCTCGCGGGTTCGAGTCCGGGCGTGTGCAGGGCTGGACCGCGGTGGTTCCACACAACGCAGGTTACATTGGTGCCGTGACCCGGATCGGGAGTGAGGTTTAGGGGGGTGAGTGTAACGGGTGCTAGCTGGTTAGCTATGCTGTTGAACGTTAGTAAACCTCACTCCCCGACGCTTCAAGAGCGCTGCTGGCATGAAAGCTAGTAGCCTGGGCTTTTAGCTGGATTGTTAGCGCGCTCGACTCCCGATCCGAGGTGCTGCTGTCTCGCGGGTTCGAGTCCGGGCGTGTGCAGGGCTGGACCGCGGTGGTTCCACACAACGCAGGTTACATTTTTTTTTTTTCTTTTTTTTTTTTTGGTTATCAAAAAATCCACGGAAAAAAAATCCACGAAAAACTGCTTGCGTTGTCAAAGTCTCTGCAGTCAGTTACTCAGTCCATGAGGAAAAAAAGATGAGAGAAAAAAACGACCAGTGTACCAGTCACAATCCAAAGAAATACCTGGATACCGTTTTGATGAGCGAACGCAGTTCTCCCCGGCGAGCGAGCTGACGTCGATCACAGGATCCTTAAAAGGTCACGGCACCATTGTAACGGGTGTAGCATGGCCCTGCGCTGCCTCAACTACTCTGCGATGTGTTGTGCACAATGTGGAGCTGGACACGGGACACTCATGGACCATTGACAGATTTATTCTGCGTAGGCTCTCTCGGTCAAGTTTAACAGCAACTGACTTACTGAATGAATATACAAATAACATGGGACTACAGTACACCTTATTAGCACATACCTGTGTATAATGAAACATAGAAGGAGCAGAGCACATCGTCATCCATACAATGCCTAACACAAAAGAAAACCAACTTAATCATGTAGTACACGAGGATGAAATGGCGGCATCATACACACTGAATGAAAACTTCGTAGCTAGCTCGTTCTCCCCCTAAAGTCTCAAAATTACCCCCCAGCTGGAAAACATGGACAGTAATCCACACAGATACACTGCTACTTTCTAATGAAGGAAATTTCCTATCAGTAAGTCCATTATTTTATGAAATAATCTTATTTTCACTCGAACCATTTTAGTACGTACCTCTCTCGGTCAAGTTTAACAGCAACTGACGAGAGAACGGTAAAATCAACAAAAGGAACGTAGCTGACTTTCAAAATAAAAGTCCCAAAATGAAAATACATGAATAAATGATAATGCAAAGAAAAATACACTCTGTTGAATGGTTTTGGTGGGATTTCAACCTTGAAAATAGAAAATACAATTTCAACCTGGTTACATTAGCATGCACAGTAGGCCTACATATAATAGTATTGGTGCTTGGTTACCTCTTCATTTGTTACCAAGGTACAGAAGAGGACACACAATACCTGTCAATGTTAGTGTTTAACCTGCATTGTGTAGACACACAGTTCCCCATCGGACTCAAACTTGAGACTGAGATGTCGCAATCCCATCTCAAGCGAGGTTTAGCACAGCGTTACTGGCTAGTGGTTACAGTTACAACCTTTTGGGAACCATTTATCATCTTTAGATAATCACGTGCTGACACTGTCCAGATCACACAGCAATATTGACATCTTCTTACACTGTAATCTCCCCAGATACATTCAGTTTGAAGGGATTGCTCAACCGCCCTGTTGGTTGGGTTTAACCATAACTTCTGTCTGGCTCTGCCCAATTAGTGCCTTTGACCCCATTTATTGCTCTCTTTGAAGCATGTCTTTGTGTAACTAGTGCATGTTTCTGCCAACAGTTTTTACCAAGGTCTGTTATAATACATATATTCATGTACATACATTTATGACCGGCAATATAGCCAATGTTGGACTGATTAAAGCTGACGGCTAGCTTTTCACATGTTGAACAAAAACTACTATTAATCCTGCCATCACCTTTTTAATCTGACAATGCTAATAACTGATTTAAACCTTTTCATTAGCCACATGTTAGATACAGAGCAACCTCCCATGGTACACTAGTGATTTGATACAAAGCACCACATGAATGATTGCAGGGGCAAAATTAGGCCAAATGGGGATTGAGATTCAACTTAGGGGACACTAGATCTACAAATAATTAAGTGCCTGAAGACCTGTGAAAGTGTTACATTTTTTTGGGAGCATGAACATAGAATCAGACAGAAAGGAAATGGAAATCAGGTCACCATGGTGCCTCATTAAAGTTCTCTGGTCCTTGGCAATAGAAACAGTTCTTCTGGGCTTCACACGCTTGTTATAAATATCGATCTGGTACTGCCATTCTGCATATGGTTTTGGTTGGATGTTAACAAGAGGGATTTAAATCCTTCTACATATCAGTACAAATACTTTCAGCCTTTTGGTTTATTTTCTTACCCTTGACTGCAATGCTACTAATGGGGCTAAAATGGTACATTTGCATAATTATTGCAGAAAATCAATGTTTACATGAACTATTGACCATATTGACTTGTCAATACTGTGACCTGACAGCACCATCCTGGATGGCAAAAAGATAGGACATGGATGGTAAATATGATGAAATGAACACCATTAGTTTAAAATCTTTGTGGTTCATTGTATTGCTGTGTTCAGGGTCTGTTAGTCATATAAACATGCAAGTGGTGTTGTTAGAAGATGGACCATGATTTCTCATTTAAATAGTTTAAAACTAGTGATAACAGCACTAATATTGTTAGGAATATCTGTTAACATCACAAATTGACACCCACAAGTATTTCTAGGCTAAAATATTGCAAAGTAATTTGGCCACTTTATTTGTGATGCTCTTATCTTATTATCATATTTGATCTCCTTCAACAATGGAATTCTCTTCTCTGATTGGCTGATGGGGTGGCCATTTACTTTGTATAACCTGCTACCTTCGAAGTAGGCTAGTTCCCGTATCACACTTGATTATTAATTCGCCAAACTCGTTGCAAAGTTTAAATGAACTGTCACGTTGCATCCAAACTGAAATACAGACGTGCAGAACCATAGTAACATTGTAGCATATGACGGAGGTGAATTGTAGCTAGTTGGATGCCATGTAGGCTATAAAAGTAGCAATCTTTCAAAGTTAAAGTTAATCAGAATCCTGTTATGCCCGCTTGACAACGGGAGATAGAGTTCTCAACGGGCCGGGTCGGCCCGACCAGAGCCATATAAAGAGAGAGTTGCGACAACTCCATTGACGCTAATGTTCCATATTTTCTCAACAATAGTTCCCGGAAGTTAGGATCGAACACTCGTTAACAGACAGTAAAAGACGGTTATTTTATGATTCTAACGAACAGTCAAAATCGCTTCCGGGAACTATTTGAACTACTTGAAGTTACACGAACCACGTCACAAACCGAATTTTCTGTACCCGGGTTGTCGCAACTCTCTCTTTATATGGCTCTGGGCCCGACAAACCCGACGGGACCCGCGGGTTCGGGCCGGGTTTGGGTCGAAAATAATAAGCAGATGACTCGGGTCGGGTCGGTCCTCGGGCTAAATATTTTCCACTCAGTGAAAAAAACATGACTAACATTTATTAGTCATCGTTGCCGTTTACCGCGAATCATCATGAATTTCTCTATGGGGATCAATCTATCTATCTATCGTAAAGGAAGTCTGGCTGCTGCATGCAAGGTGCATGCAATCATGGAGCGGGGGGCAGACGTGACGCTACTGTGTTGGGAGATGGAAGGACAGAGCTTGCGGCAGCTCCATCATGTGTTGCACCAACATTTATGAGTTCCTGTGCAAGTTCTAAGAAGCTGTCTCCTTGAACAAAATAAAATGGCAGTAGGCCTAGCCTAATTGTTGCTGGGCTATACGTCTTTGTGAATAGGAATAGCTAACAACTCATCATGAAGCGCGTGTATGAAGCGGTTATTGAAATATCTCTGTGGATGATTCTGCCTTTTTTTTAATAGCAAGAACAGTACGTTTTCCCATTTATAACATGTTTCTATTTTGGAAAATATCGTTTCACTAGGTTTTACGTGGGTTAGGTAGGCCACTGCACATAATTGTGCCCTCGACCGTCCGTCTCCATAGATAACATAGGAAAACTCGACCGCTGGCGTCGGGCCGCGGGCCGGGTTCGGGTAGATAATTTAAATGTATGTGTCGGGCTACATCGGGCTCGGGCTTTGAAAGCCACGGGCCGGGTCGGGTCGGGTTGTAATTTTCAGGCCCGTTGAGAACTCTAACGGGAGAGATAGAACTAACGACTGGCTTTTGGCCATAGAGCTCCACAGTCCCGCCCCTCCTCCGAGAGAGCTGCTTGCCCGGAAGTAAATTTCTCATTCATTTCTCCCATTGACTTCTGGAAAAATCAGGATATAAAGAGTTTTAGACCATGCCTTAGGCTAACCAGCTACGATGTGACTCATAAGCATATGACTTATAATTTCGAGTGAAAAAATGAACAGAAAATGTAAAAAAAGTGAAAGGTACAAGACTGTGTACATATCTTAAATTACGAAATAAAGAACTCAAATCCCGTGATGCTTTGCAAACGTACACACATTTCCAACATTTGCAGCCTAACGATAGTTTAACATGGTTCCATATTAATCTGAGAAAAGAAGATGATTACTTCCTACCGTTATTGAGTAAATTCAACCTTCAAGATGAGAAAACCGTTCTTTTTCGGAAGACCACACATCGGTCCTGACAGCCCTGCAGCCATTTTAAGTTTTGAAGTTCCAGCGAGACGATAGGCGCGGGAAAAGTTGAGTACAGTTTGTTTGGGATTGCCATGGCAACGGCGATCTCTACCAATCAAAGGCTCTGCTTTCACCAGTTTTACACGTTAGGGTGCTGGGTAGTGTAGTACTCTCTCGTTAAATCGTGAATGAAAATGTTTTTTTCTCGAAACAAGGTTGATGCCCCATTAACTTTTGACATCTATATGAGCAGGTATAATCGCTTAGTCACATCGTAGCTGGTTTTAAGTCTACCATTTGACAGCGAGCGAGCTTCGCATATCGCCAGAGTTCTAGACCTCCACCTAGCCATTATTTCCATCGAACCGGTCACCTCGTCGGCCGTTATCATGTGTTATCAAGGGGCATGTGAACACTTTCGGTCAGTGAGAGCGATCTGACTTTCAGTTGTGGGTTGTGGGTCAGTTGTGGCTAGCAAGACACATTTAGCCGTGCTCAATCAAAAAACACCATAACAAAAGAGGTCATTGCTGAAGTATCAACCCTTCTGCTGTCCTCAGTTAGTAGCGCTCTATGATCTTTGGTTAAGATGGTCAAGGCCAAGTTTACCGAGTAGGCCTACAGGCACCGACCAAGTCAAATATGTGCTGCTCCTCCATATCTGTTATCAACTTATCACCCTCACTCTGCCCCCCTCTCCCTCTGATCCAACAAGCACAACCTGCTTACTGTACCCCGCACTCACCTTAGGACTTGTGGCGATAGGGCGTTTTCTGCTCCAGCCCTCAAACTATGGAATGTTCTTCCCATGGAGGTTAGGTCTGCGGTAAAAACCCACCTCTTCAGGATGGCCTTTTTAAACCTGTGACATTAACTTTTAGTTCCTTTTTAGCTCCCTATTTATTTATTGCCTTTTTCTTTTATTATTTTCTTCTCTTTTTATTATTTACCTCCGCCAAGAGGTATATGTTTTCATCGGGGACCGGCGTTTGTTTGTCTGTCTGTCTGTTTGTCTGTCTGTTTGTTAGCAAGATAACTCAAAAAGTAATGGATGGATTTTGATGAAATTTTCAGGGAAGGTTGGACATGACCCAAGGAAGAAACTATTACATTTTGGGAGTGACGTAATTCCGTCGGGATTCCAGAGGCATTTACAGTGCCTATAGAAAGTCATCATACCCTTTTGAAATAGTTACTTTTTTTTGTCTTACAGGCTGAAATCAAAACGCATTTAAAAAAAAAAATCTTTTCCAGTTTTATCTACAAATTTAGCTGTACAACATCAACATAACGAAAAAGAAGTCAACAGTTCTGAAAATTAATAAAAAATTAAAAACTAGAATAACAGGGTTAAAAATAGTCATCATACCCCTGACTTAATACTTGGTAGAGCTTCCTTTTGCTTTCATTACAGCCATCAATCTGTTTGGATATGTCTCTATTATTGCTTTGCACGCCTAGATTGGGGAATATTTGCCCAATCTTCCGTGCAGAATTGTTAATATTCAGTCAAATTCTGTAGGGAATGGCGATGGACTGCTCTCTTCAAGTCAATCCACAGATTTTCTATAGGATTTAAGTCAGGGCTCTGACTTTGCCACTCAAGGATATTCACCATCCTATCCTTAAGCCACTGCTTTGTTTTTTTGGCTGTATGTTTAGGATCATTGTCGTATTGGAAGGTGAATGACCTGCCCATCTTCAGCAGTCTAGCAGGGACGCAGGTTTTCCTCAATAATTTGGGTGTACTTGGCAGCATCCATTTTCCCTTCTATCCTGACCAATTGCCTAGTCCCCGCTGAAGAGAAACATCCCCACAACATGATGTTGCCCCCACCATGCTTCACAGTAGGTATGGTATGTTTTGGGTGGTTTACTGTGTTTGGTTTTTGCCAAACATAGCATTTGGAGTTCAGTGCAAAACACATCTGGAATATTCTGCTACCATGTGGAAAAAGCTTTTATGGCCAGATGAGACTAAGATCTAAGAACTTTTTGGAGACTAAGGGCGTATTCACACCAGGAAGGTCCGTTAGTTCACTTGCTTTGGTCCGGACCATTTTTTTTTTCTTTTTTTCTTTTTAGTGCGATTCGCTTTCACACTGTGATTAATTAATTGCAACCGGACAATTTATAAACAAAAGCACATGTGCTAAGGTCGTTCAACCATTGGCTGGTAAAGGTGTAGGCGGGGTGAAGAATAGGAAGCCAAAGTCAAAGTTGGCCCACGTAAATACTATGTTTGCGTACTGTAGCCTACACGTTATTATCCTAGCAATATATTTTATAGAGTTACAGCTTTGCAGAAGTGCTTGAGCGTCAAGACCGTTTGATGCAAGTTTAACAATATCATGCTCGTAATTTTGCAACGACGAAGACGTGCAGCAAAACAGCTGAGAAGAGCTCTCATGTGTGTCCAACATGCTAACAGCAGGCCTACAGAAGACGGAATGGGTAGGAGATGCAAAATCAAATTATTGTTGCCAAAAAAGCGTAGCCCACTGCTGCTTACAGCTGTTGTGCGTCACGGAGCTATCCTACATTTCCCATAATGCGCAAACACTACGGGAGCTCGTCAAATCCAAAAAAGGTAGATTTCTGCAACTGGGTCGGATCGAGGTCGGGCTGCTTTCACACCATAAACGAACCGCACCAGGGTTCGATAGGAACCGCTCCTAGACCACCTCCTCAGCTGGGTCTCGGTCCGCTTGTTTGGTCCGCACCAGAGTTCGAGTGATTGTATTCACACCAGTCAAAAAGGTCCGAACCAAGCAAGAAACGAACTTGAGTTCGTTTTAATCGAACTAAACAAGGCAGGTGTGAATACGCCTTGAGATTGGATTTTTTGGACTGACCCAAACACACCCAAAACACACCATACCTACTGTGAAGCATGGTGGGGGCAACATTATGTTGTGGGGATGTTTCTCTTCTCTTCGAGTCTCTTTTACCGTGACTCGAAGAGCTGTAAAACACTGTTGTAAGGCTGCATTTACAAAACCGCTTGGAGCTCCAGTGGAATTTTGATTAGCGACGAGCTAACCGTTGATGTACAGCAAAGATTCTAGAGTGGAGCAAGATGGATCAGTTCATGTTTAGGATTCCCACGGTAGCCAGCGTCTGTGACGACACCTGAGCTTACTAAAAGGGCGCCCATGGAGTCATAGAATGCACTTCAACATATCGTATTATCCGGCCTCTGATCTATCTTGCTCTGTTCTAGAATCTCTGATATACAATGTGGAAAGGCCGACATTAGGTGAAACACCAGGCCAACGCTATATTCCAAGCGTGGTAGAAGCTGAAATATCCAAATAAAATTGGATATTTCAGGAGATAAAAGCCCTGTTAAGAACCAAGCCAGATTTTGTTCAAATCTACACACCTACATGTATGGCTACTGAAAAATGTGAGGTTCATTTAGCAAATGTTATTTTAAAGGTAGGGTATGGAATGAGCTTTGTTGGCCATTTTTGCAAAATCACTTGAAATCCTATTCCTAACCCACTTATAGCCACTAAGTTGGAAGCACTGAAATGGAAATTAAACATGTCAATCATCTGCGGAACGGGCAGGGCTCGAAAAACTCCAGCCAATAGAATTCCTCACCCCATACCATCATTTCACAGCTCGTTCGTCAATCTAACGTCTTACTCCTCTTCCTGCTCCCCCTCCCCACCGCGCGCGACCCTTTCGAAAGCTGGTGACCGCGAGTCAGTGCTGAAACGAAACCAACTGCCTGCTGCTGCACGTCCATGTTCCCCTCTTGTTGTATCTGTCACTTCATTTCTATACAAACTAACTAAGGCAGCGGATACCTACGGAAACTCAATCACCCACGCAATAAATAAGCTATGTAGCAAAAATTACATTTTACCGTGACACGAAGAGTGCTGTAAACATGAAATCGAAACTTAACAGCTTGGAGCTACGGTGGAATAGGCGAACCAACGGGCCAGCACTAAACTCGGATATTTCAGGAGATAATCGCCCTGGTAAGAACAAACCAGATTCTGTTCAAATATACACACCTATGGCTACTGAACCATATGTACTACAACCCTTTGGAGGTGAATAAAGAATGTAATTGGGGAAGTTGATGTGAGTGATTGTATGGAGACTAGAGCTCATAGTGCTGTAGACGCCAGGCTGGCATTTCATTTAGCCTGGCTCGCTCTCGCGCTGCGCATTTGAATTGTCGCTCGTGCATGGAGGGCGGGACTTGAATGTTGTATATGTTCAAACTCTGCCGTCCGTTTTGCTAATTCCGTACCCAACCTTTAAGGTGTTAAAAAACATCGTTGTTTTAGAATTTTCGAAGGAAAGGGCCGACAATTAGTACGTTTACGTGGTATCTGTGACCAACCTTCTTGCGGATCAGTCAGGAAGCCGATTTGTGAAGCGGCAAGAACTCCCCTACTGATTGTGCCAGACAGGCTTAACTAGCCTATAACAAGCCTAAAGTGAGTGAGAACAGTACAAAACTTTTTTTTTTTCACATTAAACTAGGCTACGTTATTCCCTTAATTAAGACGATTTGATATAGGCCTACCTCTCACGTTTCAATGCGGGCACTCACTCTGGCGCGTTTAGCACGTACTGTAGGCCCAGTTCATTCATTAGGATTCAAACAGAGATGAATTCAGAAACGACCAAACATCTCCATGTTTTCCCTATTAAAATACAGTTACGCGAGTAGGCTAGTCACACTATGGTGAGTATGGTGAGACAAAATTTTGTTTTATTTTCATTGGATTGCTTATATTGACACTATTGTTAAGTAGCTATTCTCTTTAGTCAACACTATAGTACAGGGGTCGGCAATTAAGTTTGGCCTCGGGCCAGATATTTTCCAAGCCATTACATAGCGGGCCACAAGTTCACAACCAAAACAATGGCTAATTTAATTAATTAATATCGGAGGAGGTAAAAATGATAGGCGCTCTTGAAATGACAGAGCAGAGACATTCAAGCAGGCTGATGTAGGTTAAATTTGTCGACTGGTCATTGGGGGCGCTATTATATGCCTGTGTCTTTAAAAAATAAAAATAAAAACCACCAGAAAAACATTTCCACGCGTTGCTGTTAGCTGTCAAAAAAATGGCACTATGAAAAAATCTGAAGAGAAAAGTTAACAGCGAAAACAGAATCTTTAATGATGAATGGACAGAAAACTATTCATCCTCCCTAATTGTATTAATGCAAAGCCCACCTGATCTGTAACAACTAACGAGGGTGTCTCTGCATGCAAAGAGTACAAGACGGCACCACGAAACTAAGCATGCTAATTTAAAGGTTGCGTTCCTAAATAACACGCACGTTATGTTTGAAACTCGTGTTTTACTTTTCACAGTTCTATGTGCGTAAATTGCCTGTTTGATGTCAGGCCTGTTTAAAAGAAGTCGTGTTTTAATTATAACCATAAGCCTATGTCCGTTGTTTGAATGACAACATGTGTTCTAGGGACTAGCTTGGAATTTGAGAACCAGCGCTGTCCACTGACTTCATTTGTTTTGCATGTTGTGCGTTAACGCTGCACCTCGCTGCGTGCTTCTTCACTCGTATTCAGATTAAACAAATATCTAAGCATTTAGATTGCTTGAAATTCTTCTGTTCTGGAAAGTTACGTTTCAAAATAAATTAATAAATTGAGACAGGCAGGCCGATTTTTAAATTTTTTTTTTTTTTCATTCTCTGGTTCAAAAGATCTCACGGGCCAGATATTTTTGCTTGCGGGCCGCATCTGGCCCGCGGGCCGCCTATTGCCGACCACTGCTATAGTATGATCAACTGCTAAATTTAATTATTGTGTTGTTTTGTTGGTATGTCGCTTTGGACAAAAGCGTCTGCTAAGCACCACCACCATAACCATAACCATAACCATAACAAAATAAAACGTGGTGCATTTCTAAGCCAGGGGCGCCAGCAAGGGGTGGCCGTGGCCATCACAACATAAACTCTGCATAAATTCTGCACAACATAAAGTATATAAGTAAATAGGCTTTATACATTTTACAGTATGCTCTGCGTTCACCCACGCATCCAATATACTCGTTTCTCAGGAAAAACACGTATTAGGCTACATTACATAGTAACCGGGAAACGGAGTGCTGGATACGGAGTGCTAATAGAACTTTATTGTTGGTAACCGGAATAGGCCTACTGTTATTCGTCATGTAAACAGGGATATTAATAACCGGCTTTCTCTGTGTTCATGTAAACACCATATCCTGAATATTATCAAAATCGGGATAAGCCTCATAACCGGAATACTAAAGTGCATGTTAACGCAGTCAATGACTGCCCTGGCCATTTACCGCCCACCAGGCCAACTGGGTGGCTTTGTGGACACTCTGCTGTCCTCTGTCCCTGAGCATGACTGTCCATGCTGTCCGGAATGTATGTCCCTGATACAATTGAATTCAATTTATTTATATAGCACATTTCATGTGGTACATACAGACTCAATGCGCTTAAAATAGACAGTAAAACACATTAAAACTTAAAGTAAAATAAAATGAAAGTACAACATTCAAGTTAAAATAATAAATGTAGTGAAAAATAAAAAGTTTAAGCCTAAAATTTAACTAAAAGCTGATGCAAATAAATAGTTTTTTAGACTTGTTTTAAAAGAGGTCACTGATTGAGATGATCCTAAGTCTTGAGGTAGGGAGTTCCAGAGTGTAGGGGCATAGCATGGAGGTATTATAAGAACTGGAGAAAGTGAACAAGTCCCGCCCCCATTCATTTCAATGGGAATGCTAGGCTATCCACCTTATTCCTTAACCCGGAAATATGTATCGTTGCGATGGTTACGATACGGTTTTCAACTTCCGTTCATTCTGTTAACATGTGCGTTCTCCGTAGCGAACTAGATTATGCCTCAACTTAGATTTCTTTCGAAATGTTGACAATTCTGCCCTCGGCATGTATACTACATCATATATAACCGATATAAAATAGAAAAGTTTACTTTTATATGCGTTATGATATGTTAAGCACCGTAAACCGTCACGTTAAAACAGATACAATGCAGCTTCGCCGGAAATAGAAAACCGTTTCGGTGTCATGGCGACCCCCATTGTTGGCTGCGGAATATCGTGGATACACATTGATCATGTCAGAGATATAAGATGGAGCTCAGCCATTCAATGATTTAAAAAACAATATGAAGTATTTTAAAATCAATTCTTTGTTTTACCCGGAGCCAGTGTAGTGGTTTTAATACAGGAACTATATGATCATATTTTCTTGTTCTGGTTAGTACTCTGGCAGCTGCATTTTGAATTAACTGGAGTTTGTATAATGTTTGCTTTGGAAGTCCAGCGAAAAGAGCATTACAATAGTCTAATCGACTTGAGATAAAAGCATGCACTAATGTTTCTGAGTCATGTTGAGAGAGAAGGCATCTAACTTTGAGATAATAAAAGGCAGTCTTTGAGATGTTTGAAATACATTTCTGGAAGCATCTAGAGTTGCGCTTAGATTTCTGACATCCTCACATGGAGTTGTTGAGAAGGAGGTTAACAGAGGATGTAGCTTTTCTCTCAAAGCCTTTGGGCCTACTAGCAAGATCTCAGTCTTATTGTCATTAAGTTTTAAAAAGTTTTGAGCCATCCAGGTTTTGATAGCAGAGATACATTGGATAAGGACATTCAAAGGGCTCGGGTTATCTGCAGGGTAGGAATTTCGTTACTTTAGGGGCAAGGCCATTTGGCATTCACCTTCTTTTGTTTTTTAGGGGCACCAAGGCCACATGACAGGGCACAAAGGCCACTGACTGAATAAAATTCGATGGGTTTTACATTTCAGGATTATCTCGACACAAATACATAGACCTTCTAGCCGCTGTAGGCTTCGAGAAACACTAGCACAGCCTCAAACTTCTTTAAGTTGAGGCCCGGTTATGGCAGACTTTGGGGTCATAGGGCCCACTACACGTACCTCCACCCCTCCCCGATCAATCATTATCATTATCATTATCACAACTCTTATTATGCTATATTTTTAGATTTGCACTTTCACTTCAAAGCAGTAAAAGTAAAGTGCCAAAATTGTTCACAAAAAGTTTGTGAAAACTATGCACATGCACATGTCCTATGCACATCAGAGGTCTGCTTTACTAATGTAAGATACAATTAATAGTTCATTGCTTTTGCATGGTTGCATGAGAGATACTTCTGAAAACAACAGCAACTATATGGGTGCTATTGTTTTGGGATATTTCACTCATGCAAGCATCATAAGTCGTTTTCAGACAAGTTTTCTGCACATTGTAATTCTGACGATAGCGGACATTCAGACATGAAGCTATAGCGGAATGTACAGTAGCCTAAGCTATACGGCCACCTGTTGTTCACATCTAATTTAGAATTTCCGTTAATTGGGCTTTGGTTCGCTGGGCAGATAATGATGGCAAAATTATTTAATTATAGTTATGGTTTATAATGAAGTTTCATTTGAATGCCTGAATGTAAGGATTCAGGAAACAATACAAACTTTTGTCTATGCAAACGGCCGTGCAGATAGGCGTAAATCTGGAGATCTTTAAATGAAAGACAATCGTCTGACCATGTTATATTAAAATTTGACTAAACAATACTCAATGTTAAACAATGTGTTGTGCAGTCTCTGCTCTGTTTGAATGGAAGTTGCGAGAATCCACGTTGCTCTATTCAATGTCAAATAATTAAATAGCCTTCCGACAGGTTGAAGCGGAGCTTTGCCATCAACGTTATCGTTTAGTTTCAGTTTCTGTCAAGCAAACGAGCACACGCATGCATTCAACGAAAGCTCCTACCACCGCTTAATTGTAATACGGAACAAGACCTTTATGTGTCAAATACGGGATGATTCCGTATTATACGGAACGGCTGGCAACCCCTACAGGGGCACAAAGGCCACTGTGGCCGTACGATGGGTTTTTTTTCACAGGGCATGAAGGCCAAAGTGTAGGGCAATGGCGGCCATGGCCGCATGGCCGCGGTATAATTCCCACCCTGGTCATCTGAAGAAATAGAAATGTATAATTGTGTGTCATCAGCATATGAGTGGTAGGAGATGTTGTACTGCTGAATAATAGACCCAAGTGGAGGCATATATAAATTGAAGAGCAGAGGCCCAATAATTGATCCCTGAGGCACCCCATATAAAATGTCAATGACATTAGAGGAAAAGTTTTCAATAGAGACAGAGAATGTTCTCTCATTGATGCAACCCAATTAAGAACTGCACCTTTAAGACCAACCAAATGTTCAAGACGACGTAAAAGGATGACATGACAGTATCAAACGCTGCACTGAGATGTAAAAGCACTAAAACTGAAACTTGGTGATTGTCTGTGGCGATTTTAAGATCATTAACAACTCTGACAAGAGCTGTTTCTGTACTGTGGTTTAACCTAAAACCAGACTGATAAATGTCAAAAAGATTGTTTAGAGATAAAAACCTGAGAAGTTCTTTATATACAACCTTCTCTAGTAATTTGCCTAAAAATGGTAAGTTTGAGATTGGCCTATAGCTCTCACAGACAGAAGTATCAAGATTAGTTTTTTTCAGTAGTGGTGTAACAATTGCATGCTTTAGACGGTTAGGGAAGATTCCAGACTGTAGTGAGGTATTAACAATACCAAGGATGTCTGTAGCCAGACAGCTAAAAACCCTTTAGTAGTTGGTACTGGATCAAGACCACATGTAGCTGAACTAAGTTGTTGTGCAGTTTCTTCCAGCTCACACTGGTATACAGGAGTAAAACTGTGCAAAGTGCTAGTGGGCCTAAATTCATTGAGTGATGAATCACTAACAGCAACAATGGTAGATGTTATCCCTAATAGTTGTGATTCTTTCATTAAAATAAAGCCTACCTTACATTGCCAGACTTTGCAAAGATTTGGAAAAGATTTTTGAAAGACTACAGTCTCAGACCCTCTCACATCTAAAGACAATTCATTGAGTTTTTAGTCACAGACTAGTCACAAGCCAGTCTCAGATTAGGATTTTGCAAAGACTGTGGTCACTATTTACAAGACTGCTGCTAGATTCCTTCAAATTATTTCCATCGTGCACTAGGCTATACGTCATCATCAACAGGAACTCACATGATAGGCTACTCATATCAAAGTATTTCTTTCGCGTTTCTGCAGCATTGTTTGATAGTGTGACATCACTAACAGACATACAGTTGTTCTGTCACGTAGAATAGCCGACTAATAAATTATAAGAAATTAAATAACAAGTAATCATACAGGCTACAGCTGTCGCCTATTTTGCCCCTTCCGTTTTCGTGTTCGCGAGAGGTTACTATTGGTTTTTAATGTTCACGTCACTATTTGCATGAGCCACGACTGAAAAGACTTCCGATAATATCAAACATGTTTGATATTGTCGTAACGGCAAAACTAGAGAAAGACTGCCTCCGACGGACTTAAAACCGCTAAGATTGGCACCTTACACTAAACGATTTAGATGACGGGAGCGCGCTGCGATTCTAGCACAACTCTCAAGATTTCCGCCCGATTTTGGAAATGTAGTCGCCGACTGTTAAAACAGACCAAAATCGTGCAATGTAAGCCAGCCTTAAGTTGCAAATTCATTACACTTCTCATGAGAGTGGAGTTCAGAAGGTATCATTCGAGGGGGGTTGACAAGCCTATCAATGGTATTAAATAAGATTTTTGAGTTGTTCTGATGTTCCGCAATAATCTGAGAGAAGTACTGCTGTTGGGACATTTTCATTTCTTTATTATATTGACACAACTGATCCTTAAAGTGAATGAAGTCGGCCTGCTATTTGGTTTTGAACCATTTGACTTGATCCTCACTCGGCACAGACATATTCATGGTGACATCTCTCCATCTGTCAGATCACTTCATCATTCAGTTAGCCTGACAGAGCAAGCAGTGACTCCTCCTCTGATGTCACATCCTCTTCCTTCCGTCACATTCAGCCGCAACCTCCATAATCTCCAACCCACTTCTCCTCTGTTATTCACCTCTGGTCTACCTCCACTCAGCACATTCCCCTTTCTGCAGGTTAATGATGCCACAGGTTCACTCTGCTCCACACTGAGCTCATGTCTGAGCAAAACTGTGCCCTCTAACTGCAGCTCAATCCAAACAATCTCACCCATAGCTAAATTACACCCTCTGATTGCTGCACACCAAGCTCAAAACCACTGAGAGAAAAGGCACACATCTAAACTAACCGATGACCTCCCAAACTACCAGGCACTCCTATCCTCCTTTTCAGCCAGAATCACTGTTGCAAAGACGGCTTTTACAATGACAAAATTAGCAGTGTCACAGACAAATTCAAATCACTAATCAACCTCCTCCTACTAGGCTTACTGCTGATAATTTTTTTACAGACAAAGTGGCCACAATCAGAAGCCAATTCTCTAGTCAGTCCAGTATCAATCTGTCTCCTCCGCTCAAGGGCACTACCAACACTGTAACATGTAGCAGCCCCACTACATGTCTCTCTTTGTCTCCAGGATCCAACTGAGACAGATATTGTACTTTCACAACCTTTGATGGTTGTTGGCACTTGCATTTCTCTCTGAGAGTCAGGTATCTACTACATGCTCTTTGGACCCTCGTTGGAACTTACTTCAGTCCTTTAGGCTCACCATCACACCAGCTATCACATGTGATCAATGTTTCACTAACCTCTCGAACAGGTGGTCTCCAAACAGGTGTCTGAATTCCTCTCATGGAACGGATCTCTGATTGCATCTACATAGAAGAAGGCACACCACCTCCAGCCAAACCTCTCAAAAACGGAACTCTGTTTGTTAATATACGAGTCATTCCGTGTCAAATCAGATAAGGTTGTTGCTTCACCTTCTCAGATTTTGTTCAAACTTTGTCTATCAATAACCATTTTGGTGTTCTCAAAACACCTGTAACTACATGCATGTATTCTGTGAATGGGACAATATTGATACTTTGATAAATGTCCATACTTTGTGCTTTCCACGTAAAGTTTCATGGTCCTACTACCTACCCACATAGCATTTCAGTTGCATGAAAATGACACAAAAATACAAACACGTCTTGTTTTATCCTTATTATTGTCATGACTATTTGTTTTGGAGACTTCACGTTTTCAGACAACATTAATAGCTTGCTGGAGTCTATTGTCACCTCTTCGACCGCTCCCTGGCAGAACACTCCATTCCTTCAATCTGGAAATCATCTATCATCTGCCCCGTGCCAAAGAAGAGCAACCCCACCTGCGACAATGACTACCGCCCAGTGGCCTTAACATCCTTGGTCATGAAAAGCTTTGAGAGGTTAATTCTCTCACAGCTGCAGGAGGAGGTCAGTATGTACACCGATCCACTCCAATTTGCATACAAGCGGCAGAGGGGGGTGGATGATGCCATACTGACGCTGCTCCATGGAGCCTACACACACCTGGAAAAGCCCAAGTCATTTGTCCGGCTGGTGTTCGTGGACTTCTCCAGTGCCTTCAACACTGTGCAACCCCACCTGATGGGCCAAAAGCTTCTCCAGATGGAGGTCAATCCCCACCTCATTCTCTGGGTTCTGTCTTTTCTGACAGACAGGCATCAGAGAGTCAGAGTAAATGGCCATCTCAGCTCTGATAAGTCTATCTCCACAGGCGCTCCACAGGGCTCTGTAATCTCACAGGTTTTATTCACACTTTACACTAACGATTGTCAGAGCACTAACCCAGACATCACATACATCAAGTACTCTGACGACACTGTTATTATGGACCCCACCAATTCATATGATCAACTACAGTCTGAGCTGGCCTCCTTCGCAGACTGGTGTACACATAATTCTCTGGACCTCAACATATCAAAAACCAAGGAACTACTAATTGACTTCCGTAAGGCCCCCACCACCATCCCCACTCTAACTGTCAACAACCAGTCTATAGAGAGGGTTGATACATACAGGTACCTTGGGACAATGATTGACCATAAATTGAACTTCCATCATAACACAGACATCATCTACTCCAAATGCCAGCAACGTCTATTCTTCCTCAGAAAACTCTGTAGACTTCAGGTCCACTCATCAGTTTTGACAGCTTTCTACAGATGTTTCATTGAGTCCATAATCACCTTCAACATCACAGCCTGGTTTGGGGCACTGTCCAGTATTCACCTGAACCCATTCAACAGAATAATAAAGCTAAGTGGTAAAATAATTGGCCAACAACAGGAATCACTCTCCAGCATATACAAAAGACGAACTGTGGAAAAAGCAACATGCATATCCAAAGACACCACTCACTTTCTCCATAGTCAGTACTGCCCCCTGCCCTCAGGACACAGACACTCTTAGTCTTCTTTTATGTATTTATGTATTTTGTCTATTGTATTTATTATTATTTTTAGAGTGTGTGTGTGTGTGTGTGTATGTGAAGGTATGTGCTGCTTCTCCACATGTGAAGTTCCTAACGGAAAAATAAAGTTCTTTGATTGATTTGATTTGATTGAATAAATGATTATATTTCTAGAGAAAATAGAGTCTTGAAAATAGAGTCTTGAACATGCTTGTCTTCCATTCTATAAAGTTTAGTCTAGGAATAATACTTTTTAAGATATGAATACCTTAACATGGCCTCCAAGATAAGGTCATTTAGAGAGTGCAAAAAACAAGGGCAAAATGACAATGAAAACAATAAAATTGAACAAAAATATTTTACAGATTTTAGTTACGGAACCTAAACATTGTGTAGACAAACTTTGAAGAAAATCCGAGTCGGTGCTGCAACCATTTTCCTGGATTTTGTCTGATTTCACACGGAATGACTCATACACCATTACATCAACATCAACATTTACTCTCTCTCTGTTGCACCTACCAAGGCTGCAAGAAATTTAGGAGTCATGCTCGATAACCAACTAACCTTCTCTGATCATGTTGCCTTGATCGCTATTTTAAATTCAGTAAAGGAAAACCGAATATTGATTCTTCATTAAGGCTGCATGTATTCTTGTAGTCATTTAATCTAGTATTGGCATTGCGTAGTTTGTCCATTAGAAGGCGCAACGTCTTGCTGCAAGACACACATTCATTGCTTGACTTTAGGGTGACCATTTCCAAAAAGGAGGACATTATGTGGCATATCGGTAAATTATGTGATGCACATAAGAGTATACTCTCATTTACAATACAATTTTGTGTGGTTTAAATAAAAAATATGTTTGTGTAGCTGTATAGGAAAAAATATTAATGAAAAGTCGAAAAGTGTTCACAGTATTGTGTGTGGTAACAATGAAAGGGAAAGGCTTTGTGTCACAGTGTCACCTACTGGTCACTGAAAATACGCCAATGGCAGGGTGAATTTCTTGGGTCATCAAGTCACAAAACTGATTTTGTGATTCTATAAAAAGCCTGTCGTCCAAGAAATGCGAGCAATATTGCTGAATGTATTTCGTAAGTAATCAATTTACTATTTTGTGACGCATAGGTAGCTCTGTAAGCTGCTGACTCACAAAATGTATTGTAACAAGTCACAAAACTGATTTCGTGATTCTATGCATTTCGAAATAGAACGAAACGGAACGAAAGCAATGTTACTGAATGCATTTCGGAAAACTATTTTGTGAACGGAATGCCTTCTGTAACTGCAGTCATGGAATATATTGTCCCTTGTGTACACATCATAATTTCTGCAACACAACACATTGCTTTTTTTTTTTATTTTAAAAAGAATGGCACAGAATGGTGCATGTAGGTGCATCCCACAATTTACGTGGACAGAATTAATTTTGACCAAAACAAAGTTTATTTCGTCTGCTGTACATGAAGCATAAATGAATATATGTGTACATTTAGTGACTGTACACTACGCACATGCATGCACACACACATACTTGCACATACATGCAGGCACACACAAACACACACACACACACACACAAACACACACACACACACACACACACACACACACACACACACACACACACAAGCACATACACACAGACAAGCACAGACACACACAAGCACAGACACACATGCGCACATACACACATGTACGCACACACGCACGTGCACACACACACACACACACACACGAACCCACACATAAACACACACACAAAGACACACACACAGTAGACAGGCAGGCATATGCACGCACACACGCACCTGCACACACACACACACACATAAACAAACACACTCACAAGTGAACATGCACACACACGGACAAATAAAACACACGCACAAATGCAGACAGGCAGGCTTACGCACCACACATGCACCTGCATGCACACACACATAAACACGTACACGCATATGCAAACACACACAATAACGCACACACACACCATTACCCACACACACACACTCACAAGCAAAAACTCACAGAGATGCACACATACACAAAAGCAAGCGCATGCACATGCACACACTCATTTACATACATAAAAGTTCCAGTAGGGGATGGAGTAGGAGATGGAAACAAATTGACATGATTTATTTTTGCGAAGAGAATATGCAGGACTGAGCGGCGGCCATATTTTGCCAATTGTCATGCCCCAACTCTACCTTGCTGAGTTTGCCTCTTTCTCCCTTGCTAGCCAAGGTATTGTTTGTGGCTTGTTCATGTGTATCCCTCTCTTGGCCTGCAGGAGGAGCTGTGGAGGTTCTACCTAAATGTGCTAACTGAGGGCCTAATTGGAGGGTGGAAATAATCAGTGCTCTCCATTTGGCTCAATTACTCATTGTTTTCAATACACACCACCCGCACACCACCGCTGAACCCTTTCGCCATGCATTGTAGATTATGATTCAGTTCTATTTTTGTCAGTGCTGCGAGTTGCGAATGCTGGTGCTGGTGTGCATGGGGAAGTAATTCTTTGTATTGCATTGCCAGGCATTCATTGCTAAGGTCTTGTCACTGGGCAGACCAGAAGTTA
Organism: Sardina pilchardus; assembly: GCF_963854185.1. Classification (NCBI taxonomy): domain Eukaryota; kingdom Metazoa; phylum Chordata; class Actinopteri; order Clupeiformes; family Clupeidae; genus Sardina; species Sardina pilchardus. The sequence continues at coordinate 31,921,094 of NC_085007.1, forward strand.
GATTTCTTGACTGTCAAAATAACCGTACTGCACATTCACTTAAGACCACGTTTTTCTTGGTCAGTGGCATAATCATTTTCAGTAGTGTCAAATGTGTGATGTACCTGACCAGTGACCACTCCTTGTTTTTTCATTGACATGCCTATGGGTGCCTAAGTTCTTTGCTATTTAGAGAACTTGCGTGCTTAGTCAGATAATGATAGCAGCGTTGGCCACAAACCAGCAAAGACTGTTGCGTCATGTCTGCTACTGTGAGATGCCAGGTGTAAGATATGGCCAGAGTTAAGGATCTTTGATATGGCCTTATAAGACAAGCAGTGTAATTATAGATGCAATCACAACACAAAGAGGTGTGCAACTCTAAAGTAGCCTAAATGCATGATATTCCCTTGGCCTCTGGGGGCAGTGATCAATGCATGCAATTTCTTTTCTTTCTCTGGCCTTTCTTGATAGCTCATTTCACTATTTGAATGATAATTATTTCATGAGTTTCACTTCTGGGCAGAAGGTGTCTCTTTGCTGCTCTTGCCATGTTGTCTTGTGACAAACCACATTCACCAATACTAGTCCATCTTCTGCTGAAAGACAGCGTTAAGCTGCTTTCAAAACCAAGCCATGCAACTCCCAAAAAAGCTAGATTAAAACCTGATGCCTCATCCAATCACCCTCCCAAATGAAAAAAAAGTATTTTTTCCTCTTTTCTCGCTCTAAAATCAGGGCGAGACAGGATTCAGATTTGTCTGAAACTACATATGTGGAGAACTCGTGCCACCCTGGCAAGCTCCCAAGCAGCTTATTGATAGACAGATTTATTTTTCATTCATTTTGCTGTGGGACATTTTGTCAGATGTGTCACGCATCTGTGACTCTAATGGGCTAGGGAATACTGTAGTTCAGCAGGCATAGTGGTGTGAGGAGACCGGAGAGAACTTCCTAATCAGACTATGTAGAGAACACATTTTTTTGTGAAGAGCATTATCTTAGTACAATTATTGCTAATTCAATTTTATTCTAGAAATGGCCTTTTCATAACATATTTGGTATAAAACTCAACCTTCATATTCCTAAAACCAAAGCCCAGAGGGCCCCAGGAAACAATTTATAACCTGGAATCTAGAGCCACATCCTCATCAGACATCTGCTACCTGGAAACCTTTCTCCATAAAGTAATGGCTTCACTCGTCACTTCTGCATTTCATTATTTGGGAAAATGCCTCTGGAGAGAGAGAGAGAGAGAGAGAGAGAGAGAGAGAGAGAGAGAGAGAGAGAGAGAGAGAGAGCAGATTCCCACTGTGGTAGTCTTTCTTCTCAAGCAAGAAATAACACATCTCATGCCCCTGTTGCGGGGAAAAATCAGAATGCAAGAACAAAGGAAGCGTGAAGGTTGAAGAGGATGCATCAGAGTCACTGCATTCAGTAAGGGAAAAAAAACAGAGTGCAGATTAATTGAGGAATAAAAAACAAGCGATTACAATAAAATTAGTGACAAAGACATGACCCGTGAAGGTATTATGCTTGAAGAAAGTGCCACAGTCTTAGTGGAGAAAGAACTGCTAACCCTCTAATGATTAATCAACACTATTCATGATCAATTTGGATTAGTTCTTGGTGATTCTGTAGATTTTTCTATCCATCATTTGTCATGCATATGAACTTGATAAAGCAGGAGTCTGAAGTATAAAAGAGGACAAGTAATGATTTTCAACTTTGTGTTTAGCAATGTGTGTGGGTTTATCATGTCAACAATATGAATTACATTTACACTCCACAGCAGAAAAAAAAACAATTAGGCCTGGATGTTTAGTTTATAAATTCAAAAAGCTTCTCTTTGGTTTTATTGTCTTTGTCTATAGCATTTTCTCATTGAAAGTGGGATATGGTTAATGCCAATGGCCTGTTATGTGGATTGGTTGCTGTTGTGATATTCTAAATAGTGTCTTGCCATGGGGTACTTGATATTGTCTGTTCAAATTGCATATGTATGTTCTGCCAGTCTTGCAAACATATTTTTGTTCTTTCTGTGCAAACTTTAAGCAACATGCTGGTGATGGCCTAGGACAGAAACGCGTATGGTTGTTGAAGACATGGTCCAACGAAGAGTTATTGAAAGCAAAGGCTTGAGAGTGCAGTTTTCAACTTTATTTTTAGTAGTATTTTTATTATAGTCTTTTTTGAACTCACCCAAAGATGGGTTTTATTTGAATGCATGTTACTGAGTTAACATTGTTCATAGGACATTTAAGTCTATAAATGACCAATTCATGGTTTATGGTGAGGTGTTTTTGAGATATGGAATCTGGGAAAGTCTTGGTTACTCATACATTGATTCCAATGATGGCATGTGTAGAACCCTTGGGTTTGAGATGGTTGTGGACCTGTTTGTCCTGTAGTGTAGGGCATCACCTAAAGCTGACCAGAGGTGGTTCAGGAATGACCTGATTAAGCTTTCCATCACTCTCAATAATCCTTTCAAATAATCCTCTCAATAATGATTTATAAACATCCAGGCCTAAATGATTGTAGCATTTTTCTATGATATTTGGCTATGTTTGTTTGGTTACATTGTGAGTTTTACATCAGGCTGCGGTTTGCTAAACTGCTGTTGATATTCACTGTACGAAATGTTGTTCTTGATTAATAATGAAATTATGCCATCTAGTGAACATCTTGTCAAAAATTAATCTGGGTTGAAGTCGCAGGCCGAAGGAGAAGCGTTCATGTTGTCACTTTATATTAAATTGAAATGTATCATATTACAATATGCCACTATGTCATTGCAGTATGCCACTACTTCAGACAGCACTTCAATACGACCCCATCTACTCACGTACCATCGCCTGTTGATCTCTGCTGACAGTGCGGCAGACCCTCTAAAAGCCATTGGAACAGAAATTCCCAGCGTTTTCATCTGTCATCTGGTTACACTTTGTCTGATATCAACAAATGCAAACATTCACACATAAACTTCTCATTTATTGGTTAAAACTCTTAAAGAGATATTCCGCCATTTTTGGAAATAAGCTCAATTTCCACCTCCCCTCGAGCAAAACAAGTGATATTTACCTTTTTCCCGTTCATGCAGCCATTCTGTGAGGCGATACAACTTTTAGCTTCAGCCTAGCATAGATCATTGAATTGGATTAGACCATTAGCTTCTCGCCTGCTAGCATCTTGCTTAAACGTGACTAAGATTTCCGGTAATTTTCCCATTTAAAACGTGTCTCTTCTCAAGTTAGAAAGTGCAATAAGACCAACTGAAAATGAAACCTGGCGTTTTTCTAGGCTGATTTGACATGGAACTACACTCTCATCTGGCATAATAATCAAGGCAAGTTGCAAACGTACCATGGGCGACCATTTATATGTTGATATAAATGACAAAACATTAATGGCATATTTGTTTTAACCGACCCAACCAAACATGACCCGAATATCATTAAAAATATTTTTTCTTGACACATAACCACGTTGACCGCGGGTGACCGCTCGATTTGGATCAGCCCGCGCATCACTGATGGCTACATGTCGAATCCACCTATGCTGCCATGGGGAGACAGAGCTGACAGTGGTTTGGGATTGGTTTTATTTGAGACCTGAGCTGTCTTCAATGGAAAAGGGGAAAGCCAAAGAAAAGGGATCCTACTAAGAGAAGCTCAATACCAGCGCCAAGCAGTGACATTTGGAGAAACGTAGAGATTCACAACGTCAACTCTTACGACCTACCAGCTATGAGAGACCCCGATGCACTGCCCCCTCTCTCATTTTAAACTTATCTTACAATCTTAAACCCAGTAGCTCTGTGTGTGTGTGTGTGTGTGTGTAAACGGAACTCCTCTGCTCATCCACAAACCTGCTAACTGTGAGAGTGGCGCTCTTCTTTTGGCCATAAGCTATCAAATAAAGCAATCAAAGAAACAAAGTTGTTATTTTTAAAAATAATATTGATTATTTTAGCATTTTGAGTCATAGCATAGGTAGGGTGATGAAGGGAGCAGAAATTGAAAGGAAGTTTCTAGTGGGCACGGCCGAGCTCGGGACAGCTCAAGAGGACTAAGAGACTTAGGCTCAAGGGGTAAGACTCTGGAGAGAAGACGGGTAGATTGGCAAGTATGGCCTCACTTAACCACCTGAGGACCAATTGATGTGGGGACTATGGTGAGACAACCAGGGAAAACGAAGCACGACAGGGAACTCAGGAGACTGACTGAGGTTGAACTGGACCCTCATGATGCCTTTGGCACACAGACAAAAGGATAGGAGTAGTAATGTGGTCAACGGTACCTTCTCCCAAGGGTCTTCCATCCAAGGCAGTCACAGTGAGAAGGTGGTCCAGGTTGGTTACAGGCTGATGAAGATCATTAGCTTGAGAGGAATCCATGAAGTTCCCAGCAGCACCAGAGTCCACAAGAGCCTGCAGGGTGTGGTGAGGTTGATGTCCCCGGGAAATTGTGACTGGAATATGCAGGCATGTGGTAGAAGTTGTGGGAGTAAGAGTCACTCCTGTGACAGTACTCTGGCCCCTGGACATGACTGCACTTTTCCCAAAAGCTCAAGGACAAGACGAGGCACTGGGTCCATGGTGGATTGAAGCTCCGGTTGTCGTTCACATCACCTCTCGCATTTGGTTGTCAACCCGAATGGTCTGATCGATCATGGACTCGAAGTCTGTGGCCGGATACTTATTGCTAGTTCGTCTTTAATGCAATTAAACAGGCCATGATGGAAAGCGGCAATGAGCGTTTCCATATTCCACCTGCTCTCCGCCGGCAAGGTGCGAAAGTGCTCAGCGTACTCAGCCACACTGGAGTCGCCCTGACGCAGCTGGAACAACCTGTTGGTAGCCTCTCTCCCTCCGACTCGATGGTCGAACACTCACCGCATCTCAGCAGTAAAGTTCTGGTAGCTATTACAGGAAGGACCTTGCTGCTCCCCAATTGGCGGTAGCCCAAGCGCAGGCCTTCCCTGTCAGGAGGTGATTATGTGAGCAATCCTAACATGATCAGTCGAGAAGGTGGAGGACTGGAGCTCAAAGGTAAGCAAGAGTCAAGAAACCTATAGTCTCTTGGGTCTCCGTTGAATCTCTCAGGAGTAGATAGACGAGGCTGGGCAGGAACCGATGGAGAAGACGGACGATTAACCAAGGTGGTCAGTCTGGTGGATCTCATGGAGAAGTTGTTTATGGTGACTAAAGGTGCTTTCATGAGTCCGCAGTTGCTCTTTCTGGCGAAGTACTGTAGCATCAAGACTGACCACTGCTGCATACATTGGTTGAAGGACGGGAAGTACATTAGGTGTCTGCTGTGTCAGCTGCATCTGCTGGGTCTCTGCTGAGTCTTCTTCCATGGCTCAATCTTGCTGTTTTTACAGTTAAGGTTAGGGTTCATGTGTCATGACAGTGTCTTGTTCATGACAGCATCATTTCACTCTTATGTAGATACCTTCATGTAAAGTGTCACCAAAGAAATACTTACTTTTGAGAGATGTACATTTTCGTTGAAAAGACAGGTGTTCTTCACCCAGTCTTTTTTGGGGTTTCCAATATTGCTTATTATTTTGTCTGTATGTATTATCTTTTGTGTCCACTTCATTTCACCACTCAGGTTAACCTCCCACTTTTCCTTCTCTCTTGGTGCTCCGCTGACTCCTAGCACAGCCAGCGGAGAATTTGCCGTTAGTCCATGATCGACCTCTGTTACACTGGCACTGGCCATGATGAATGATTCATCCCCCCCACGCCACCCCAGAGAAAGTGCTGAGTCATCTTTGCTTCATAATTTTAGAGGGAGGCTCTAAATGGGTTTACTAGTATTGAAGGGCCCTCAGCTCTGCCTGCCACCTCTTCCAGCACTCGTAAGTGAAAACTGAACTTCTTCCTTTCAGATGGTTAAATGTATAGGCCAGAGAACTATATTTTAAACATAATCTGATTTCCGTAAAGAAAAAAATCTAAAAAGAAAGCATATTTCCATTGCTGTTTTCAACAATGAACTTAAGGTAAAGATGGTTATATATGTATTTTCAGTATACCTCAATGCACTCTTCATGTCTGTTTATAATTGTGTTTGGGGTGCTCTCTCTCTCTGTCTCTCTGTGTGTTTGACCATCAATATCTTCAGATGTATGCCCTTCATTTCCAACTTTGGTTATTATGGACATTTGAAATTCTCTGCTAGTGTGCTACATTGAGCAGGGGGATTACACTCCTGCCTCAGATATTGTGCTCCAGAGCAGCAATGGCTTTGCAGCTGACTTAATGAGAGGGGAAGGCTTTGTTGTGGTGGATTTCTCTATTCAATGAAGGTGCCTCTGCAAAGGTACTCTAACCACTTTTCCCCATGAAAAGGAATGACATCTAATACCTGAGGGCACTCCCTTATCTCCTGTCTGTCAAAAACAGACACGCTGATCATTCAGCCAAGGCTCTAGTCCACAGAGGACACAGCCAATTGGAATGAACCTGCAATATTTCCCTTCATAACCATACAGCCTTTTATCAGAAAAAAAACTCTGCAGTCTTCCTTCATCTTCCTTTCTGTATACTCTTTTAAGCAACACAGAGATGAAGACTGACGTTGTCCACAAAACTGACACAGCTTAAAAATGTGTGCTGAAAAGCATAATATGCTTTCCATATTATGGAAAGTGTATGGGAGAAAGCATAAATGAGTCAGTGAGAAACTCAGTGGCAGTTTCTTTACCTTTACTTAATATCTTCCATGTTGTTTCCTCTCCTATCCCTTCCTTTTCCTAAGGTTAATTGGGAAGGTCAATGTTAAGAGGAACCTTACAGTAAATGTGGTTACGCTACAGCTCTCACTGAGCTAACAGAGAACACAATGGAGATAAGAGCTGGTCACAATCATGCCAGTCTTATCACAGCAAATGGTATGGGCAAGGCCTAATTTTACTACGTTCTTGAGATGACACATCCATGACTTTGTCAGTCGTAGTTAAACATAGTTTAGATAATAACTGCAGTCATGCAGGTTTTGTTAAAGCTTTAGACTCAAAGCAGTTTTTTTTTTAATTGATTGATTTTTGTCCATAATGACTTCACGAGTAATTTTAAGCTGCACTTAGGCTGATTTGCTGTAAAACAGAGGATGTGAGAAGTGGAAGGAGTATGAGGAATCACAGAGGAAAAGACTCTTGAATTTAACCTCCTTGCGTTAATGACTGGATGACACAACAGATGCTCATCAGAGGACCACAGTGGGCATGACTGAGTTTATTGTATTGTATGTGTGTTGGTTACAGTGAAAAATGCATGCAGTTCATACATTGAAAACTGAAATAAGGCCCTGGGTTTTCTTACTATAATAATGTTAAAAGAGAAGCTGTAATAGTATACATACATGCTGTATGTAACAGAATGTATCCATCTCCTCACGTTTTTTCCTCCCAAATCCCCCCATGACTCTCCCATAATCTTATATGTAAGTATGCAACTAGTCGTTGCTCTCCTGCACATTATGGTTTTAGATGTCTTTGTCTTAAGGCCATGTGTGCCTGTACTCTGTGCAGAGTCCCTGTCTCTCCTCATTCTTCCTGCAAGAGCTTTGTTGTGCATTATAGGCCGTTTTACTACTGCTCATCAGCAAATATCTGACTCAGGTGCTTAAATCCTCCAAAAGACTAGGATTTATCATGGCCATTGTTTTTAAGGCATTATTTTTTTTAAGTTTGATCTTATCTTGCATCTGCCATCCTGTTCCAGATTTTCATAGTCTCACTGATCCTAGAGTCACCCTCATGAGCGTTTTCCATTAACAAGGGCAAATAAGTATTTTTGGTCCTTGGCATGCTTCACAATAATTGGTGATATAAATTGTACTAGTCATTCAATTTCTCAGCCATCTTCTTATGGGGCCTTTTCTTTCTGCTGAATTACAGTTAGTGTGTGAGGTCCAGCTCCCATGATGACAGCGTGCGCTCACCACATAATAGATTAAAATATGCACACCATGGTGTCTTAAAGAGGGGGGCAGCTGGCTATTGTGTCCTGGAGCAGATTTGACATGTACAGAATCGGCAGACATCTGTCCCTCCTCAGCTTCCAATTTAAGCAAAGGAGTACGTTCCTCCCGCAAGTAACACAGTTATAAATACATAGGCTACACACATACAAATTCATACATGCACCGGACAGTCAAACACAAATTCAAATGCTGAACTCATTTAGAAAGGGGAAACTGTCTATCCAGCCCCTGTGTTGAGCTGAAGGTGAGCGCTTCCCTTTTCATCTAAAGGTATTGTAAGTGAAATGGGCCTGGTTGTATTGCTGTATTACGGTGGGATAAAGTATCAGTGCTGGTAATCTTCCTGGGATTAATGGCTTCTTTTTTATCTGCTGCGGCTGCTCCGCTCAGATGTCTCGCCTGTCTGGAAGCCCCCTGATGGAATACTAATGATGGCCCTTCTTCCTCTTCCTGTCCCCATCCCTTGAGGTGGGGGAGGAACACTCCAAAAATCCCTCAATTTGAAAGATGGCCCTGACCCTCTAAACACACACACAATTACACACATGGATATGCCTTGAATACACTGTACTTATAGCACATTGAAATATGCGTTCTTTTATAAATTACCTTTACAACATGAGTATGAGACTATGTAAAACTAATATAAAAGCAGGAATGATCTGTTAGAGTTAAAGTCACAGGAAGAGTTGTCGGTAACACTTTACATTACAGATCGGTAATAAGTGGGTAATGTTATGGTAATATGTATGCAATTTAATGGTAGGCCCCTAATAATATTTTTAAACCACAAATTACAAATAATTCATGTGTAATTTCTAGACAATTACTGTGCAATTACCATACAACAACAATGCAAATAACTTGGGTTTAAGGGTAAAATAAAATGGTAATAACAGCTGTAAATACTTACTGAAGCAATAAATATTTAGGATTTACTTATTGTGACATAATATGTGATGCGTTATCTGTTGTTATGATGAAATAAATGAGGTAATTTCACAAGAACTATATGATATCAGGGCTGTAAAATACTGTTTTGTCTTTCGAAAGGTTTTCTGTACGGTGGGGAGTTGTTGAAAGCCTTTCGAAAAGACAAAATAGTTTTTTACAGCCCTGATACCATATAGTTATTGTGAAATTACCTCATTTATTTCAAAATTTTACAGCCCTGATACAATATAGTTATTGTGAAATTACCTTATTTATTTAATCATAACTTTGACCATTGTGTAATTGTGCCATAACCACCCCACTCTGGAGGGTGCTGCTCTCCTTTCAAGGAACATAGACCATCACCTAACCGAGGCTAGTTCCTGACGAACCAGAGGTTAGTCCAGGCAGCAGAGATATTGTCTTACACAGATCTCTGTCGTCCCAGAGTCACCCAGGTAGGCCTACACAGGGCCAAATAGAGAGGGTGTCTGTACCAAAACTGTCTCGTGCTCGACCCATTAGGGGAATTTTAGCAATCTTATTCAGATAAAAACATCTTCTATTACACAATCCCCCCAAAAAACGCAACTTAGGCTTGCTTTACTTAACATTCGATCATTATCAAGTAAGACCCCCTTGGTTAATGAAATTATTACTGACAACCACATAGACATAATGTGCCTTACTGAAACCTGTCTTAAACCAGATGAATACCTTCCATTGAATGAGTCCACACCACCTTCCTATCTAAACCACCATGTACCGCGCCTCACTGGCAGGGGTGGTGGAGTAGCTACAATTTACCACTCTAGCCTTCTCACATCTCCCAAACCCGCACAGCTTACATCTTTTGAAGTCCTAGTTCTTAATTTTATACACATACATTGGAAAACTAATCCGCCTGTAACTGTGGTCACACTTTATAGACCCCCAGGCCCCTACACTAATTTTCTAGAAGAATTCTCTGATTTTCTTTCCACCTTAGTTGTCCAAACAGAAAAATACTTATATTGGGTGATTTTAATATTCATATGGATAATGTGAACGATAGTCTCACAATTGCATTCCAATCTCTAATTGACCATCTCGGCTTCTGCCAAAATATTAATTCACCAATACATCGTCATAACCATACTATTGATCTAGTCTTGTCATACGGCATAAACATAGAGCAGTTAACAATCATACCACAACACCCCACCCTAACTGATCACCATCTAATTACTTTTGAAATGACACTACACTATGTAGTACCTAACTCCACTTACTACTATAGTCGCGGCCTATCTGAAAAAACGAATGCAGACTTTCTAGAACAAATTCCACTTACCCTTTCCACATTTCTGACTGAGGAAATATTAGAGGGCCCTTCTCTTAAAATAGAAGGTCCTTCCCTTAACCCAACAGAGGTTGATTTACTAACTGATAATGTAATGAACGCACTACACTCAACACTAGACTCTGTAGCACCACTCAAAAAGAAAATAAGAAAACAAACAAGACGCGCTCCATGGTATACCACAGAGACTAAAAGCCTTAAGCAAAAAACACGCAAACTAGAGCAAAAGTGGCGCACCACTAAAATGGAAGTCTTTCGCCAAGCATGGAGAGATAGCCTCATCACATACAAACAAGCACTTAACAAGGCCAAGTCAGCTTACTATTCCTCACTGATTGAAGAAAATAGAAATAATACAAAATTTCTTTTTAGCACAATCTCCCGCTTAACAAAGAGCCATAATGAAGTAAGCCCATCTATTCCTTTGAGCTTAAATAGTAATGATGTTATGGACTTTTTTAATGACAAAATTGAAACAATTAGAGTTATGATCAACAACCAGTCAGTTTCTCCAAATACACATACTCCACTGCTAAATGATAGTGAAAACATAACAGAATCACAGCTGCAACCTAGAACAACATTTAATTCATTTACACCTATCGACACATTAGAGCTCACCTCCACAATTTCCTCATCAAAATCTGCAGCTAGTCTGCTAGACCCTATTCCTACTCACCTTCTTAAGACTGCTCTCCCCCTCCTCGATAATGCCTTACTTCAGATTTTAAATAATTCAATGCTATTAGGACATGTTCCACAGCAGTTTAAGATGTCTGTTATCAAGCCATCACTCAAAAAGCCTAGCCTCGACCCTAACATCCTAGCTAACTATAGGCCTATTTCTAATCTCCCTTTTATGTCAAAAATACTTGAAAAAATAGTTTCCAAACAAATTGGCGCCTTCTTACAAATGAACAAAATTCAAGAACTGTGAATCTGGCTTTAGAGCCCACCACAGTACCGAATCAGCCTTAGTTAAAGTGTTTAATGACCTCCTCATTGCTGCTGATAACAGATATGCATCAATACTAGTCCTCCTTGACCTCAGTGCTGCTTTTGACACCATAGATCATGACATACTACTTCACAGGCTTGAACATTCCATAGGTATCAAAGACTCTGCACTTGCTTGGTTTAGATCTTACCTTACTAACCGCCAACAATTTGTACAGGTCCATAATGAACCATCCACCCAGACTATGGTAAAATATGGAGTGCCTCAAGGCTCAGTACTAGGGCCCCTATTATTTTCTCTTTATATGCTTCCCCTAGGTTCTGTAATTAGAAAACATGGCATTCATTTCCATTCTTATGCAGATGATACACAATTATATATTTCCATAAAGCCCGATGAACCAACCCCGTTAGCCAAACTCAACACATGTCTGAGAGACATAAAAATTTGGATGACTAATAACTTCCTGCTATTGAACTCAGATAAAACAGAAGTTATGGTTTTAGGTCCTAAAAAGATTAGGGACATCCTATCTACATGTACATCAAAAGTTACATATAGTGATCTCTCACTGACCTCATCCACAAGTGTTACAAATCTAGGAGTTATAATTGATCAAGAACTTCTACTCAATAGTCACATAAAGCAGATCACAAAAACTTCATTTTTCCATAAGGAACATCTCAAAGATAAGGAAGTCCTTATCCTTACCAGTCGCTGAAAAATTAATTCACGCTTTTGTCACTTCTAGGCTAGACTATTGTAATGTACTATACACCGGCTGCAATAATACCTGTCTAAAAAGCTTACAGCTTATACAAAACGCAGCTGCTCGCACACTCACTAGGACCAAAAAATATGAACATATTTCCCCCATCCTAGCATCTCTACATTGGTCACCTGTTAAAAGTCGCATTGACTTCAAAATTCTACTTCTAACATACAAAGCCATAAATGGCAGGGCACCCGAATATATTAAAGATCTTCTAGTCCCATATAATCCACCTAGACCCTTACGATCACAAAATACTGGACTTCTTGTAACTCCAAGAATTTCAAAAACTACAGTAGGAGGCAGAGCTTTTTGTTACCGCGCACCTCACCTCTGGAACAATCTTCCTCCCTCAATTCGTTTAGCAGACACCCTCACTATTTTTAAGACTTAAGACTTCAAACATATCTCTTTAGTGCTTCCTATAGTTAGGTATGGTGCAGTGTGGAACTGCAACCACTTCAGGGTTTCATTGGAACGGACCACCTCTGCTGTGGGCTTGTGTGACTGGTGATCAATGGATCAACTGGTCAATGATGTCATTCATTAGCAGGGCGCTAGTGTGTTATGGGCAACAACGACCAAGCCTGTGAGAAACCAAAGGGCCATAAGTAATTGTTAATTCAACTTTCGACACATAACCCATATTGAGCTTGCAGAAACTTAAATCCAATCTTTGATTTTTTAATGACAATCAGGTGAAACAGACCAATTTAGCTGTCTAGCCCCATAGACCCCCATTATTTGATCACTTGCTCGTGATCGCCCCTAGTGGAACTGCAACGGGAACTGCAGGTACAATGCAGGTACAATGGAGTTAATTGCGAGTGGACCGGCTCTCCATAAATGGGCTCTGCCTGCACTCAGCCTGTAGAGCTAGAACCCACCATCATGACGTCAATTTAAAGAGTCACTTCACCCCATAACTCCACCCACCTCACATTTCTGAAAAAGGCTTTCAAAATGGGCGAGACGTTCTGAAATTTGGAGAGGGAGTGCAGCACTGCTGCAACCAATCACCCATGGTGATTTCGTGTCAATCTGGGAATGAGTGCTGCAGACATGGCTTATCACAGGTAGGCTAATCAGGGCATCAGGTGTTGGGGCGTTTCATTTCTAATTTGTAACGACCCGGTGACGTATGTTGGACGAGAAGTACAGGACTTCGTCAGCATTCCAATAGCATTTTGGACCAACATGCCATAGCATGTTTCAACCTGTAGAATGCGCGGAGAGCAATATCTCCAATACAAAATCAGACGAAATGTAACTTTTGTCGAGAAACACAATTTTTGTCAATATTAACCCTGGTAATAGTACAGTTCACCACTTATGAGTATTTTCAATCAATCAACAGCTCAAAAAACATATTTTAGGGTGCAGTGACTCTTTAAACACATGATTCAACGGAATCCCCCGTGACGAATGTGACAAGTTGCTTCCTGCTGCTTCCTAGGACTGTGCTAAAATCGAAGGGATGCCTTCTTATGCAACAGACAACAGTACTTAAATCTTTTTGATATTTTGTTATTTTATGCTATTGGGTATACAGATGAGATGACACACAGAGGAAACACTTGATATTGAATGTATGTGCTATAATGTTGTTCAATTTTTGATAGCAATGTTTATTAAAACAACATCACAGTAATTTATTTCATCAGTCATCATGTTCATTTAAAGAATAGCAAGGAAATTTAAACTGTATTCAATGCAAACAAAATTCCATGTTGTTTCTCGCAATGGCTCCTGTGAATCACATCAGGTAAACTGCCTACTGTCTTTTATACAGCCCTCCATAAGTATTGAAACACATGCTAAAGTTGACTATATAAAATCATCTTTTTGGAAATTGATCTTAATGCCTTAAATGAAAAGAATGAGGAAATATCTATTTCATTCTCATTGAGCTCAAGGCAATTCAAACCAGCTATAATAGGCTAACTGAAATAAAACCATGCCAATCCCTTGGTGTGGTGAAGATTTATGTGATGATGTGGGGTTATTTTAATTCCAAAGGCCAAGGGGCCTTTATCAGGGTGCATAGTGTCCTGGAACCATGTAATAACTGGCATTTAAAAAAATACTTATGACCCCTATTTTAGGAAAACATTTATTTATTTATGACACATTATTCAATCACAAAGAAAATTGATGTGCTTAAAGGTTGGATATTTCCTCATTTTTTCATTTAAGGCATTAAGATCAATTTCCAAAAGATGATTTTAAATTGTCAACTTTAGCATGTGTTCCAATACTTATGGAGGGGACTGTAGCTTGATCCAGCCGACACCGGCAATTCATGGACGTTCGAAGCGAGGCGCAGTCAGCCGCAGTTCATCCCGAATGAGCCTTGTGATAATGCTTCAACACAAATGAGCATAGAGCTTGGGTCATGTGCCTCCTAGATGCCAACTTTCTTTAACATTTTGTAAGCTTTGGTTTTGAAAACACACACTCACACTCACACTCACACTCACACTCACACTCACACTCACACTCACACTCACACTCACACTCACACTCACACTCACACTCACACACACACACACACACACACACACACACACACACACACACACACACACACACACACACACACACGCTCAATGGTGTTTTTTACCCCTAACGGCACCTTCCAGGCAGCACAGCCTAAAAGGCACTACCTTAAGCCTACCCTATTCCTAACCCTAACCCCCTCAACCAAACAAATATAAAGAATTATGTCTAATAATACAAAAAAAATATGAGGATTTCATTACCAGTAATTTATGTGTTTGGCCTTGAACAAGGTAGACTAAACCCAATGACAGACTGAGTTCAATTTTTGCCATTCTCCTCACAGTTGCTCTACTCCCCTTACAAGTCGAATCATGAATAGGCTCAGACAGTGAGCTATTTTGGCATTCAATGGCACAGCTTTCAAAAAACCCAGTGTGCATCACTGCTGTTCAGCCATCATAGCCTGATATGACTCCTGTGACTTTATCTCCTCTCTCTCTCTCTGGATGTTTCAGCCCTCTTTCAGTGTTTTTTCCAATTTTGTAGTTCCAACATGTCCTGCAAATCAAGGAATTACACGTGAATATTAAAACTAAGCACTACTGGCACTATCCTACCCCCGTCTTTTCTACCTAGCAATCCAAAACAGCTCTAACCCCACACACACACTGTGACTATTCTGACAGTAGTCCTCCCAATCCCTTTTTTCCACTTTCTCTCTGTCTAACACTCCCCCCCCCCCCCCCCCACACACACACAAACACACACACTCATGCAGTGATGGTCCTATTGGCTGGTGTGCTGCAGGGCTTAGCGTTAGTGGACATTTCCTTTGTCCTCCTTTACACTACTGGAAGTGCTCTCTGCTCAGGATGGAGTGACTACAAGGTCATGGCTCGTCACAAACAAAGCAGCATGGGGAAAAAGACCCTAAAGCTGGCCCAATGACTAATGGTTTAATCACATCATGGAAGGAGGAAATCTTTGGCTAAAAATGATGTGCACAGTGCACATAGATCTGAAGCAGATGATTTAAAACAATGTTTTACTAAATCACTTAACTCAACAAGGACATGGCTGAGAGGTTGTAAAATACAGATGTCTGTTCCCTTGTCTAGACATACAACAGATCAAAGACCTACAAGATTGCTGAGAAAAGCTGAGCAATATTTTTCAGTGAGTGACTGTGTGTGTTCATGAGAATGTCTATATGGGTGACAAAAAGGTTCTCTTTGTGTCGATTTTGATGGACTCTGCCTTTGTTCTGGACGTGCCACTCCGTGTCTGTGGGCAGCTACCATTCTGCTTGAAGAGAGGGGTCCTTGCCAGCAATAAATTAGCCTCAAGAGAGACCCCCTGCCCCCTGGTGGATGTCACAGGGACCTGCATCGGCCCCACACCCAGCACAGGACACCTTCCCTGCCCACTGTGAATGAGCAAGCAGGTGAGTGACAAGCTATGCGGCAGGCAGACAGCCTAAGGGTCAGCTGAATGCTTGACGTTGTCTGTGGGTTGCTGACATTAGAGGGTAGGAGCAGTAAAAGATGACCTATTATTTGAATCTAGTCCATGTTGGCACCAACATTTTCAGCATGTTGAATTTTTCAGCTCTTGAATTCTATTGTGGTCTTTTGTATCTAAACCAGATAGACATCAATGAATGTTTAGTGCAGCACAGTACAATGCAGATTATTTTGTCACTGACATAAACATTTGTCATGTCCATACTATATCAATAACATAACGTTCATTAGAACAATAGAATACATGGTCATAATTATCTACGAAGACAACCCTTGGAGATCTTGTTCACTGACAAAAACATGCACTGACTGATATGCACTGATCTTTGCTCTTTGTACTACTTTTAATGTGTTTTATGCAAACTCTCATCATGACTTCGATGAAAGGAAGAAACAAATCAAATCATTTTAGAAAGAAAAAGCAACAAAGACAACATGAATGAAGGTAATCCCCAAACTCTAACTGTACCTTTAAATTTGAGATCTCCAAATTCAACCACATGGTCAGCTACAACAGCTTGAGAATGCCACCCATATCTTATGGATAGGTATTTTAGAAGATCCTATTCTCATTCAGGTTTTATTTTCCCCTGCCAGTTGAGCTCTTACTGTCAAAAGGTGTTAAAGTACAGTTAATAAACTGTTTACTTTAATTGTTTATGTTTTGTCTACATCTTGCGGTTTGCATAAATACTCAATGGCAAAATACAATTTGTTTATGAGAGTCATATACAGCTATTTATGAAGTTAAAAATCACAGGACACATTTAAAGTGCAACTGAATTTACTCCATTCATTGATTGCATTTCATTCACTGATTGTGGGATGCTACATTCACTGCAGTAGAAATTCTGCCATGCAGACATTTTTTCTTGTGTATAAATGTTATAAAATATACAGTATATAAGTATGTTAATCTCTTATAAAATCATAACCGTCTCACACAAACATAAAATAAATTAAACAAATAAAAGGGTAATTTATAACCAGGAACAGTTTTTCATCAAAATCCTTTAAAATACCAATGCATTGAAGCAGTAGTAAAAATCCTGTGATTTCATTATAAATATGAAAATATATTACAATATCATCCTGTGTCATACAATTAACTTATGAATCATTGAATATAGATATATGGTCAAAAAATAGGAAAGGATGGGAATGTCCATTAATCAGTCTGTTTTCTTGTCACACTTTGGATCCTTCCCTACCTCCTGGTCTACCTTCTTTGCATTGGTTGAGTTCCTCTTCTGGAGCTTGGACTCATGAGAAGGGCTACTGTCTGCGTCAGGTTGCACAGAGCTCTTGGGGTCGTCACAGTGGGCACTAGGGGTTTTAGATGAATGGAGTTGGGCCTGTGAACCCTCCTCAGCTAGAGGGGAGTAGGCTGCTGGACGAGCAAAGAACATGTGATACATAGCAGACTCCATGAGAGCAAACGGTGAGGAAGAAGATCCAGTCAACATCATCCTTGCCTATGATGAGAAGAGAAATGGGGAGAATCTCAGAGTGGAGTCGTGTTAGTCTGCACTGGACATGGCTAATGAGGGCGAATGATGGGAAAGGATAAAAGAAAATCAGGTAAATGAGATTTAAAACCTTCAGCATTCGGTAAAACAACACCAGATAACAGTCTTCCATCAGTGAGGTGGCTGATGCAACACGCTGAGAAGTGATGCAAAAGCCTTGTGAAATCAGTAAGAACTTGCTAATGGGACTCTGCAATACCTGGCCAACTTGTGTCAGCCTGGTCAACCGTGTTCAAAAAGAGCAGCAGATGAAAGAGACTTATAGATGAAAAATGGCTGGTGCATTTGGACAAGATGAAGTCATGAAGTCGTATGTTTTAATGACATAGCATACGACATAACAAAT
Organism: Sardina pilchardus; assembly: GCF_963854185.1. Lineage (NCBI taxonomy): Eukaryota > Metazoa > Chordata > Actinopteri > Clupeiformes > Clupeidae > Sardina > Sardina pilchardus. The sequence continues at coordinate 31,938,978 of NC_085007.1, forward strand.
GCATTCAGAAATTACAAAGAAATAACTTACAATTGAGTGTTATGATGCATATTATAACTCAATGAATGACACAAGCTTTATACACAGCAGTACTAATTGACTTCTAAGTTTTCTAAGTTATACCATTCCCTGAGCAGCTGCAGTACGTCATGTAATGTTAATGATATGTATATCCTATAGAATGTTCATGTTAATGTAAATATACAGTATATAATACTTTTTAACAGTGCTTAAGAGTGCTAGACAGTTGAATACATGAAAGTGTAATAAGGATGGTCAAACCTTGTTAATGACAGTGAAGATGGTGTAGATTAACATCAGATGGTGCTTCTTCAGGGGTAAATAGTGATTCTGTTGTAGGGCGAACAATACTGCTCCAATCAGGGTTATCTTGGTTGGACTGCACATAGCAAAAGTTGATGGTCAACAGATGATTAAATACTTGTGTAGGAATGACAAGATACTAAAATAACATTGAGCAGGTTTGTCTAATACATTTCCATTGGAGGGCATGCAAATCAGCCAGCCGACAATCAAACACTGCCTTCCTATCTCAGTTTTCACTCCACTGGCATTGTTTGAAAACAAGCAACTGATTATTATCTATGGAAAATAGAGGAGAAGTTGCATAGGCCTTGGATATAGTAAGGAATGTGATTCCCTGTTTCTCCTAGTTAGATTAGTTTTTAGATTAGTTATATTATCTTTCACTACCATAATCACAGCATTTGTGCCATGAAAGGTTAACTGAGCTTAATTAGCCTAGAAATCTAGACGTCCCTAATGGCAGCAAATCTAATTTGGCTGCCGCGGCAGTCTAGCAACGCTCCGTGGAGCTTGGGAGCTGGGAAATGGAAGAATAACCGGACCAATCACATCGTGCATAGAGTCAGTGGGCGGGCTTAACATAATGGTGACTGACATGCGACCAGAAGTTGCGACGGTTATGCATCCTGCTACTTGAAAACAAGATGATGATTCGTATAGCGTTCTCCTATTGCGTGGAGAGGGAATTTGAAAGACAACCGTTTATCCCACCCCTCCGATTGAGCCCTGCCTACACTGAGTTCCCAAAACCTACATCTTGATGTGGGTCTGGCTGGTCAGGCTAGAGCTTAACTACAATCTTATCCAAATTTGCGACCATTAGTAAGAGCTCCAGACCACAGTGAATGCTATGAGGCTATAAGACAATGATGTCTTGAATCAATGACGTCAATGAGGTCTTGGCTATTGATTGTACTGGATGAATGGACATGACCATTATTTGTTCAGATGCAGCCTTTTCAAGTGGCAGGGACAGGGAACTATGACAAGTGCAGAGGGGAAAAAAAGGGAATACAAAAAAAGCAATATACAAGGCAATTATTCCACCTGTACAGCTCACTGCTAGTGCACATTGTATGAACAGCAAACTCATCAGGCCCCTAACTCAGAGTACAGTCTGAGGTAAGGCCATCTTGTTATTGGCCTTTTTATTGGTCATTTATGGTATTTCACATGATCCTGTTCAATTTGGACTAGGGTGATGATGTTGAGTGATGTCTGTCTAAAAGAGCACCATCTGACTTACTAGGTCATTCTCAGGAGCTCATTGGTCTCAGGTTTCCAGATCCCACGAACAAGCTGCTCAAAGTTACTGATCAGTCCACCACCTGCACCTGCATAAGATAAATTATGTTTGCTATGTATAAAAATAACTAACTTTGCAGTTAGTTTGGAACATCACAAGCATGCATACACACCAGGCATCATCCATTGTCAGATACATTGTATTCAAAAACAAATAATAAATATAGCCGCAAGCGGCAATGTGGGGGGCCTAGCAGTATACTAGCAGAAATTGCATTGCTATGGCATGATCAAGCCGTCACAGCCACTTTCATGGCAATTGGGTAAATACAGTACCCTCCAGAATTATTGGCACCCTTGGTAAAGTTGACTAAAAATAGGTATAAAAAACAATCTTTTGGTGATTTATTGTACTCCCAAAATGAAAACAATGAGGAAAAACACACCCAGGAAGGGAAGCAAATTTATTCTGAGAAAAAGTTAAATCTTATAAAGAAATCCATATTTTTTAACAGAAACACATTGCTCACAATTATTGGCACCCCTGAAAAAATCGTTTGTATAAAATTTAACACAAGCATTTTCCTATCTAACTGCAACTTATTTAAGTAAATCAGAGTGTCACTTTCAGAAGTAGTTCATGATGGGTTTTTTCACTACGGTATGAAAATGAAGTCACTCAGAGGCTAAATCCTCTAGTCATTTGTCAACATTGGAAAGACAAGAGAATACACTAAATTGAAATAAAAAGAAAGTGTGTTGACATTTGTAAGTAGGAGAATGTCTATGGAAACTAGGTATTTTGTTGAAAATGCCTATATTTAAAGTTAAAATGATGGTCAAAAGGTTCTAATCATCTGGAAATGTGACAAACATGCTTGGACAAAGACCCTTGGCTATCTTGACTCCACGTACAGTATGGAGGATGGTATGATGGGCAAAACATTTAAGCAATATAGCACGAGTGGGAGTGGGTTGTTGCTGGATATTCCCACGGGTGTTGTTCGGCCGTAGCCTCGAGGCCGGAGGCCGAGTGGCGCAGGCAACAACACCCGTGGGAATATCCAGCAACAACCCACGACCACGAGTGCTATATTGCTTTTATACAACAATTCTACCACTTGTTTTTTGCGCTAATTTCCCATTATAATGTAAACGTTTAAATCGCTAAAACTGTCTTGTTTGTAGAACTACTTCTCTCCGCCACAAAAACTGCAATTACTAGTTCTAAATGGTTGCTATGGCCAAAGGCCAGTCGTTAGTTCTAAAAGCACGTTGCTATGGCCAAAAGCCAGTCGTTAGTTCTATCTCTCCCGTTGTCAAGCAATGTAGCCTAATAAACGTTAGATCGCATTGCGTCTGGTTAGGACATGCTTTTAGCTTTGAAACATCACTGTTTTACTTAGCCTTCATGCCATCCAACTAGCTAATATCCACCTCCGTCATATTCTATGTTCTGAGCGTCTGTATTTCAGCTTGGATGCAACGTGACAGTTCGTTTTACACTTCACAACTTCACATTGTATCGCGGAGTGATTTATTATTAGCTGTGAAAAGTCCGAGTGGATTATCGTGGGATATTTCAACTCATGGAACGTCTCTCGGCCAATCAGAAACAAAGAAACAGCTTCATAGAACCCAATTGTTGTATAATCCATATTATACCACTGCTTGGTCAAATTTCCTATTGTGATGCGCTATTTGGAACGTGCATTATTTTTCTATATACCGCACGGCTATGAAATAGTTCCTTTTTTTGGGCTTATTACACTTGAATATCAATTCGCCAATGTGAATGTAACAGTAAAAACAGCAACGTTGTATCTAAGACAGCGGCAATATAAACGAAAATGATAGTAGCAGTGGTATAAGCGGGATAATCAACTCCGCGCCCTGTGCGTTTATAGGAAAATAATGCACTTATCGAAGTGTAAAGTCCCCTCCGCCTGCGGCGTCGGGTCCTTATTACCACTTCGAACGTGCATTATTTTCCTATAAACGCACGGCGCGTCGTTGATTATCCCTTACATAACCACTGAGTTACAGACAAATCGATCATCTTGGGGTCACCAAGTCCTCAAAAATATCTTCAAAAGTGACCTCACTGCTACTAGATTATTTAGACGGCATGTCAGGTTAAAGCCAGTCCAGTCATTTCATTAACAATGTAAATGGCAGGAGTTACTGAATGGTACCATGACATGTCTGGGAGTGTGGTCTATTGTCAGATGAAAAAAAAATGGTGCTCTTTGGCTAAAGTGTTTGGCGTACATAGAAGAATGACTATACTGAAAAGAATCCCATGCCTAATGAGAATTATGGTGGAGAGGCTGTGCTATTGTGGGGCTGTTTTAATTACCAAAGGCCTTGGGAACCTAATTAAGGTGCATGCTATCATGAACACCAAGAAAAACCTGAACATTTTCAAAGGAAATCAAACTATCTCTGCCAAGGCCCTAAAAGTTGATCATGATTGGATCATTCATCAGGTCAATGAACCAAAACAAATGTCCAGATCAAAACAAATATGGTTTACTGAACACAAAATCAAGCGTCAGACCATTGCAGTACTCTAATCTAAACTCCATAGAAAAAAACAGTGGAATGAGTCAGAGGAGAATGCACAAGTGTGGACCTAGGAATCTGGACGATCTGGGAAGGTTTTGTAAAGATGAATGGTCTTAAATCCCTTACTTTGTATTCTCAATCTTTATGGGGTGTCATTGTCAAAGGGAGGTTTATAGGAATACGCCACCCAAAAATGAAATGAAGCCAATCTCTGTCACCCCCAGAGTTAGAACAGTGAAAAAACCCCGGTTAAAATCCGTCCGGGCATTGTCCTGCTTTGGGAACAGCGTTTTTAGCTTTAGCTTAGCACAGTTGCTGTAAGTGAAGGGAGTCAGTTAGCACGTCCTCCAAAAAAAGTGACCGAGACATCTACATTTCTTTTAAAATATATCTTGGGAGCCATGTGTCCAAAACGAGTACAAATCATAATGCAAAATCGAACGAGGCTATTACCAGGGCAGATATTTACTTATATACTAACTATATACTGCCTCATCTAAGGCGAAGCACCACTAGATAGGCGTAAAGTTCTCACGCAGCAACATCTCGTGAAGTTCCAGTCGAATGTAGAAGTTTTCAAGTGCTACGTGAGAACTTTGCGCCTATTTAGCGGTGCTTCGCCTGTGATGAGGCTGAATATAGATCCAAGTAAATGTCTGCCCAGGTAATAGCCTTGTTCGATTTTGCATTATGATTTGTACTCGTTCTGAACACACGTCAATAGATGTCTCGGTCACTTTTTTTGGAGGACGTGCTAACTGACTCCCTTCATTTACAGCAACAGCGCTAAGCTAAAGCTAAAAACGCTGCTCCCAAAGCAGGACAATGCACGGACAGATTTTAATCGGGGTTTTTTCACTGTTCTTACTCTGGGGGTGATCGAGACTGGCTTAATTTCATTTTTGCGTGGCGTATTCCTTTAAGGAGGTATTACAAGTAGGGGTGCCAATAATTGTGAGTGACGTGTTCTTGTTAAAAATATTTATTTCTTTATGAGATTTTCCTTTTTCTCAAAATAATTTGCTTCCTTTCAATGTTGGATTTTTCCTCATTTTGTTTTATTGAAATAAATTACAATAAATCACCAGCATATTATTTTTCATACCTGTTTTTAGTCAACTTTACCAAGGGTGCCAATAATTCTGGAGGGTACTGTAATGGCTGAGATATCACCTCATTAACTATATCACAGTGCCCCTAGAGGCCAAATTACGGCAATTTCCTTATGTGTTCGAGTACCAAGGGCTTGTACCAAGTTTGGACTTCGGAGCACTGCTGAGATGAGCTCACTTCCTAATTGTAGTGCCCAATTTAGATGCCAAGTGATTCCAATGGCCAATTGTGTCCTCACAATCAGATACCAAGTCCCTATACCAAGTTTGAACTTCAGACGTCAAAGCGTTGATAAGGTATGCGCTTACTTCCTGTATTGCAGCACCTCCTATAGAGGCCAAATTATGCCAATTTCCTATTGTGTCCTCACAATCAGGTAACAAGTCTCCTTACCAAGTTTGGACTTCATACTGTACATCAAACTGAGATATGAGCTCACTTTCTGTTCAAATTTGATTGGCTGTATTGAGTGAACACTTTCGAAAAATTATTGTGAAAATCTGAAACATTTAAACATAAACAAAGTTTAAAACCTTTAAAATCTTTGTTCACCTCCAAAATGAGAGTACTCCAAAGTAGTGACAAAAACATGAAAGGTGGAAATGGTGTACATATTGTTGCTATATTATGTTATATTGAGCTAAATAGCTAACTCCCTGACTTAGCTAAGGCAGGCAACTAAGAAAAGACCCATCGTTGAAAAAACTTAACTTCAAAAGCTGAACTATTTTTATGCCTCGATTATGTGAATGTGAGGCGCATTGCGAAGGTCAATCCAGTTCCACTGCCTTTTTAAATCTATATCATACAAAATAGGGGAATTGCTGGATGACACGTGGGTCATTTATAATCAATAAATCAATAAACCCCCAATAATCAAAGCAAGCCAATACAACCCTCCCCAATAATCACACATGTTTAACCCAGAGTTAAACGCCCCTGATTACAGAACTCCATGGGCTGTATTAAGTCTGACTGTATTCTACAGTTTATTTTTAAAATGAGAAAAAAGATGAATTTCATTGAAAAGACTGTGATATATTTTGCCTTTTGCAACACTTCTGATTCAAAGACACATCATACAGTACAGTACATTCCATTATTGGTGCAAACAATTAATCAAACAGTGTTGTCTATATGATAGTCATGTCTCATGTACAGCATACCTTTGGCCCAGCCCACTGCAATCATCACCAACAGTCCATTCTCATACTTCTTCTGGGCTTGGACTACACCCCCCAGAACTTTCCAAGTCCGAGTCACCTCTTTCATTCCAGCCAGCACCAGCCTTACAGGTGCTATGGATGCACAAGAGTACATAAGATCCTGAGGGCTGTAGAACACCAGATACCTGTCAGACAAAAAAAAATCACATGTAGTATTTGTGTCACACATTCTCATATCTGTATAAACCTTCATCAGAGGATAATAGAAGAAGTCAGTAGCCTCTAGTATTTTAGGAACATTTACTGGATTATCTATTTCATGTAATGCACACTAGAGGGCAGCGGTGTACAATGGTATTGGGGAATGAATGTTTGCACCGGAGTGCTTTTGTGAACAACACCCCTCCATCCATCCATCCATCTACATGTATCTACCAAATCCTGTCTTGTATTCACTCATTCGTCATACACCATTGCACTAGTTGGTGCACCATGCAGAGGTGACTGTAATGTGACGTTAGCATAAGATGGGTCATTCTGTGTCAAATCAAATAAAGATGTTGATGTTCCATTGATTATTAGATAGGGTTAATCAGGAACAAGATAGAGTTACTCAGGAGGAGCAAGAATGAGGTATAACAATGAGGTGTAATAATGAACTAAGGGATTTATCTGTGAAGGACACACGGTACAATATTGAGGACTCTCAGTGGTACAACATTGAGGCATCATACACCCGGTGCGGTGCCAAGCGCAACACTTCCAAAAATTGCTACTGTATACTAAAGCGAAAGGTGCATATAAAGCACAGCTGAAGACTCATGGTCACAAAATGTAAGCAGCCATTAACAACAAGACCCAAACCACTCCGGTGAAGTTACTTTTACTTTGCCAATGAGTTCAAATGATTATACTATACTCTAATTATTATACTCTATGCTACAGTATGCTAGTTACCCACAGGTTTAGGAAAGTCAGTCTGATCACAAAATCACACCATTAAATTAGCGAATGTGGACTGGACACGCATTAATCCTTGTGTCTCCGGCCAGGCCTTTAAGATCACTAAAAATCACTACAGCCCTAAGACTTTGTACACTCAATTATTAAATACTCAAATATTTCCATATAGATGTTTAGGTGTTTACCAGCTACCCCATATACTTTGTTTGTCCTATGACAAATTTTGTCCAATGACCAAAAAATGCAAACCAAAGGTTTTATATTTTATTTTTATGTTCTTATCCTGGGGATATCTTGAATATTGGCACAACAATACTGATTGATGTCATGTGGGTACAAAACATACTTTATAGTACCGTCAATGTCACTCATTTTTGCCATTTGTACCGAATCTAGGGCCTTATAGGGCCAATGGACATGCAGTACAACTTTGTCCAGTTATACTGAGAACATGTCCAACAAAGTTTGAGCAGGCCAAGAATAATATGTTTTAAGATATTCATGTCCAAATATGGCTCCCTGGCGTTATAATTTATTTGCCTCGTTGGTACTTTAGAGTGGGTTATGTTTTTAGTGGCATGCTAGCACATACCACTGGACCCCTTCCAATTCTCTTGCCGTCAGAACATGCACAGAGGATGCCATATCTATAGCATTTCAATCGGCCCTGTCCCACCTTGACAATTACAACACCTATGTGAGAATGCTGTTCATTGACTTTAGCTCAGCATTCAACACCTAGCCTAGAAATCTAGACACAAGCTAGCGGTAGCAAATGTAATTTGCTGCTAGGCTAGTCTAGCAACTCGTTGGCTTGCAAGCTGGAAAAATTAAACTTCTATCGAGCCAATCACATAGAGAGCCGAAGTCACAGCCTTCTACTTCCGGTCTATGGGACCTATTTCACGATTTTTTATGAACAGGAGTCAATGGAGAGATAACAATTATTTTTTGGTCCCGTTCGAGTTGGACCGTGCATTTCACATATGATGTGTGGGAATTTAAAAGATAATTTTTCACATTAATAAAGTTCTGTTTTTCGTTAGACTTTAAAAGTTATGTAAGTTTTGTGCGAATCCGTTCATGATTGAGAAGTGTTGTGGTATTGCGTGATACTGTAGAGCAGTGTTGTGGTATTGCGTGATGGAGCAGTGTTTTGGTATTGTGTGATACTGTAGAGTGGACTACATCTCTCGTCTCAAACGATGCACGTCACCAACTAGCAAACGAGAGGCTGGCTAGTTAGCTAGCTATTATGCTAGTTAACAGTTACATCTTGCTGTCAGCTAAGTCACTTAACAGTAATGTTTGTACAGTCTATGAATGAAATACAACTTATCTGATGTGTTTAATCCTCTGACTCATGATATTTTCATCGGCAAGGGGGAAGCTCAAATAAGACCTGTTGCTGGCGCCCGTGGCTGTGAATTGGTCTAACGTCACTAACGCGACTGATGTTTGTAGTCGTTGGAAACACGATCTTTCACAATGTTGTAATTCACTAGTTACGACATACTTTTCAAATGTCTTTACATGAAAAATTGTCATTAAAATTGACAAATATCATATGGGTAATTCAAGGCACAAGACAATCGGGACCAGAAAATAATCTATCTTTCTCCATTGACTGCCATTATAAAAAAATCCAAAGATAGGTCCCATGGAGGCAAACGGAAGGGGCGGGACTTCAGCTCAGTGTAGAGTCAGTGGAGGAACTGTCAAGGTGGCTGGACTCTTTGATTGACAGCATATGTCGCAATTGGAGAAGAAGAGTTTCAAGTTCAGGGATGCATTAACGTTAGTGTTGGCAGATGAATTCAAGAGGCAAGGCAAGTTGCAACGCTACGTTTACACATAGCAGGGTATTTTGATAAACGAATATTTCCCTCCCTCCGTTTTCCAAAATAACATCGTGCACACACATAGTTTTCAAAATAGTGTCCGTGTACATTAATCCGCATAAATACGCTGTTGAGAGTCATCATAACTACGCCAAGCCTATGGGCGGCAGTGTAGCAGGAAGGAGAAAGCCATGCAAGCCAATCAAAAGCCTCATCGACAACGACGACTAACACGAGCGACTTCCTGTTCCTTCCTTCTCAAACCAGCAATGGCGCGAGGTTTATTTGTGTGGACAGACGGCGAAGTTGAGTTGAAGTTGAGCCCTAACATGTCTCTGTTCCTCTACATAATGTATTTGCAAATGCAAACATATAAAAAGTGCTTCCACCAAAAGAAATGCTACCGCTACCCGGGCTGCTTCCATTTTACTAGACTCTGACACATAGACAGTAAAAGATATGGACAGAGCTATCACGTAGACGGCAGCAGAGACCGAGGAAGCAAATCTCAACGTTTTTTTTTAGGTCTTCTTGTCTCCTGCGCAGGCTCAGGTGTCGTACATGTGACGTAGGCACGTAGTCTAACCGAGTCTGACCCATAGACAGTAAAAGATATGGACAGAGCTATCACGTAGACGGCAGCAGAGACCGAGGAAGCAAATTTCAACGGTTTTTTTAGGTCTTCTTATTCCGTCATAGGTCTCCTGCGCAGGCTCAGTTGTCGTACATGTGACGTAGGCACGTAGTCTGACCGAGTCTGACCTATGGCGACGCTTTACTCTCGCTGGACGCATGCGCCTTTAACACTTTAGCATTGACTTCGGAAAAACGTTAATTACTCAGCCGATAAGACCGTTACGAGATTATTATGTCAATTTCACAATGTAGTATGTCCCCCGACAATAGAAAATGTTCATATAAAGGCTTAAAACGCTTCAGCTCTAACGTAATTTGATGTCAAAGTGGCGCTTACGCCCCATAGGATTCAATGGAATGGCCAGCTAGCCACGGTCTTCTCGTTAGCATGGCGGCCGCCATACTGTCTACACTCTCAGAACGTTCGCTGCCCCCTTGGTCTGACCTATGGCGACGCTTTACTCTCGCTGGACGCATGCGCCTTTAACACTTTAGCATTGACTTCGGAAAAACGTTAATTACTCAGCCGATAAGACCGTTACGAGATTATTATGTCAATTTCACAATGTAGTATGTACCCCGACAATAGAAAATGTTCATATAAAGGCTTAAAACGCTTCGACCATTATCAAGTCTGCAGATGACACTACAGTGATTAGTCTCATCGGCAACAACAGGGCCTTACAGGGAAGAGCTCAATGCAAATCAAACAGGCTAATAGGCCTACTGGAAAAAGCACCATGCCAATCTCTAGCTATGGTGAAGGGTATGTGATGATGTGGGGCTATTTTAATTCCAAAGGCCAAGGGAACTTTATTGGGATGCATAATATCCTGGATCCATGAAATATCTGGCCTTTAAAAATAAAAATCTGCCTGCCCCTATGTGTTAAATTCCCATAGGGTTACATAGGGGGTCAAATACTTCCTTCCCCTAGCATTTAAGGAAAACATTTATTTATTTACGATACATTCTTCAATCACAAAGAAAATTGGTGATCTTGGCGGTTTGATTTTTACTCATTTTTTAAATTAAGGCATTAAGATCAATTGTCAAATGATGATTTTCTATTCCTGTTTTAGCATGGTATCAAATACATGTGCTCCCCACTGTATCTAAAAGGGGTTCCATTTCATAAATATCTCAGTGAATACATAAATGAGATTATCAAAGTACTCACCACATCAGGGAGGCCAGCAGCACACTGGTGGTATTGGAGAGTGGGGCCACAGGGGGCTCAGCCAGCATCAAACCAGACAAAATGGCTCCCCCAAAGCAGAAGAGCATCGAACTATACCAGCAAGCAAATGGGCTCCGGTGGGCGACCTCCAACACCCCTGCAAGCCAGAATCATGAGTATCACAACTGAGTTTAAACAGCAGATGAGTTTACATATTAACAATGACTAATTTTACCGTCTTCACAAACATAATTTGTGTGAGGGCTTTGACGGTCACAATCAATATGCACACCTGAATGCATTATCATGTAAAAACAATTCATTAGCTTCACAGCAACCACTGAACAAAATGTAATGCCACATATATGGGGAATATCTAAACTTTAATTAGGAAGTGGAGAAGAGTGTGTCATCCTGAAAAGATTTAAAATACAGAAAAATGACCTCCCTAGCATACCATAAATTGTACTGGCTTATCAGGATCACATAACAGACCAAGTGTTATATGACAAAGGTTAAATCATCAGTGGTTCAGCCTAGCTTTAGATAACATACTGCACATACAGTACACTGACTGTACCAGCAGTTTAAACATTAACGTTAAAAGGGAACCAGATAATGTGATGATTATGCAGCTCCATTATCCACGGTACATGCGCTATACAGGCTCCAAAATGTCTTAAAGGGATATTCCGCCATTTTTGGAAATAAGCTCAAAGCCGTTTTTCTAGGCTGATTTGACATGGAACTACACTCTCATCTGGTGTAATAATCAAGGGAAGTTGCAAACGCAGTGATATATGAAAATAGTCCCCATAGGCAACAAACAGTAAGTTGTGCGTGATATCAAAGGCGTCTGCTAAATAACCATAGCCATAGCCATAGCCATATCACTGCGCCCATGGTACGTTTGCAACTTCCCTTGATTATTACGCCAGATGAGAGTGTAGTTCCATGTCAAATCAGCCTAGAAAAACGCCAGGTTTCATTTTCAGTTGGTCTTATTGCACTTTCTAACTTGAGAAGAGACACGTTTTAAATGGGAAAATTACTGGAAATCTTAGTCACGTTTAGGCATGATGCTAGCAGGCGAGAAGCTAATGGTCTAATCCGATTCAATGATCTAATGCTAGGCTGAAGCTACTGTAAAAGTTGTATCGCCAGACTCACAGAATGGCTGGATGAACGGGAAAAAGATAATATCGACTGTTTTGCTCGAGGGAAGGTAGAAAATGAGCTTATTTCCAAAAATGGCAGAATATTCCTTTAAATAAATATTCCTCTAATGCAGGGCTGTACGCTAAGCTTTTTCACTAGGAGCACAGGTGCTCCTAAATGAAAAAGTTTAGGAGCACAGAAAAAAATTTAGGAGCACTATGACATTTCCTTGAAAACCTTCTTGCCTTAAGCAGGATACAGATCATTCACAGCAGTGGCAATCATAGTCTCTGCTCAAACCCTACACACACAGAAAATGGCTTGTCTTGTTTCTATTTCATATTTTGAAATCAGAATTTGTATACATTTTGTTAACAATTTATAGCATTTTAGGATCTGCATAATTACTTATAGCTTAAAATATTCAGTAAACTGAATACTTCATATTGATTACACTTGTCTTTAATGATATTACAGGGGTGGTGTGTAGGTCTAATTGAGTGCCTGTCACTTTAAGATGTACTGAACATAATTAGGTTTCATTCAGTTTTAGGAAAAGAGTCAAGCATAGTTCAAGGATACATCATGTTTTCATTAAATAACTTAAATGTTCAAAAAACTAACAAAGGTAAAGACAAATATTTCTGGTGTAATAGAAAAGATGAGTGTCCACTGTCCAGTAACGTTAACTTGATTTAGCCTACCATGGCATGGCATCCTGATTGTCACTTTTTCCTTGGTCATGTTTAATTGGCTGGGTGCTTAACTTACTCTACCATGACTCGTCTTGGAGTTTGGTAGGCTATTTCTGTTATATCCAATGAGTGACAACCAGTGCTCAAAATAAAACGTTACGGTATTCGGATAACGTTAGTGGAATGGATTTAATGTGAACGTAACCTCCAAAGACGCAGAGTGGCTATGATGCTTGCAATGAAAATGTTCCGCCTTTTTAAAGCAGGTGTAGCCTACACCAAATCGTGGTTAAATCCATCATTTAGACAACAGAATCAGTCGGATTTCTTTCATAGAAGTCAACCAGGCCTATGTCAAATTCAGGCTGGGGTGAAGCTAACACGGTTTCCACACCGTGTTTATCAACCGTGATAATAATAATATTTGAAATGAACACGGTAATTGTAGGCTATATAGTCAACATTCTTATCATGGTTTGCCGTTTCAACGGTAATCGCTACAAAGTCACCAACTGATAACGAACAGATTGAAGAAAAAGAAGAATGGTTTTGGAGTGACATTTCTTGCGTGTGTGAGAGACAGCGAGGTTGATGCTGAAAGCGTGAGTTTCCAGCCAGGAGCGTTAGAGTTGTCAACTATGAAATTTGTATGATGCACGAAAATTGTACTAGCTAGCCTATACTTTGATCCACTTGGTGTGGATTTTTAGGAGCAAAATACGAATAAAAGGGTTGAATTCAGTACTCGCACCTGTGCTCCCATTTCATATTTTCAATTAGCACTAATATATATTTACTCGCATTTGCGACGAGGTGCTCGCAGCGTACAGCCCTGCTCTAATGTGAAATGGGATCATGTGCCTGACTATTCATGGCCTCTGATACTAAGGGTGATTGGCTCACCTCAAGGTTTCAAACTAAATAAAGATTGTACACACTTTATTTATTTTTTATACACATATAGCCTTATTCTACTGCCCTACGTTCTAATCTTACTGATTCTGTATTTTTATTTTTCTTATGTTTCATTTGTTGAGTGTTGTTCTTTGTTCTGATTCTGATTCTGCACATTCCTATTCACATACAGTATACTTCCTAAATGCTATTGCTATTTTTTCATTATACATTTTCTTATGCCTTAACATACTGTACTGTAACTTGTTTAAAGAAGAATGCTGCCAATTTTTGACACAGTACTCTGTTCCTTGAGGTCACCGAGTACAGTCAGTGAGAAATAAACGAAAATCTGCTCTACCTCACTCGAGCTGCTGCAGTCAACAGCTAGAGCTGCCAGGCAGCTACAGTGCTACTTTTACTCATTCATTCCACCATAAATGTATACTTTCAGAAAATGGACATTCACTCATGAAAAATGTGACCATTCAAAGCGAAATCAGCTTTGAGAAAATCCACTATAAACAAACTTCCGGGTTAAAATGTTGAATTTCACGTTTTCGCATAATTCGACAGTTTCATATCGTGAACTCATTTCACGGAGTCTTGACTGTTAAAGCCAGCGAAGATTCAACACATTTGCAGTCATTCCAGTTGTCCACACGCTGCTTACACCATGTCCTAACTGCAAGCGACGCGACCGAATGCGTGCAACAAAATCAGTTCCATCGCTGTATTTGAAAAATTTGTCCTGACTGAATGCGATGTGACCGAACGCGACAAGTTGCTTTGCTACGCAACTTCTTCAACCCTGTTTTGTCGCTCTGTCCATTTCTATTTTAGTCGCGTCGCCTTGACATGAACTTTTTCATGACGTAACAAAGGTTCATTAAAGAATGTTAACGGATACAATGTGGACACAAACTATCCGGCGCAACACGAAAGTCGCGCAGTCGCTTACAATTAGGACACGGTGGTGATTTCTCCTCTTCTGGCATATCGTGACAGGAGAACCATGTCAGCTTTGGATGCGGTTAGCTTAGCGATAGTTTGTGTAATACCCTCGATATACATATCATTGGAAAGCTTAGTTTATGGCCGCTCACGTGAGCACAATAACTTCATTTTGTAAATTTTACCGAAACGACTGGTTTCGCTTTGCACGGTCACAAATAAGGATGTCAACATGTTGTAGATGCAAAATAAGCATGTGACATATGGCATATGTAGATCTCATCTTATATAAACAGATGATGCTTCAGATGAAGCCCAAATAGGTTGTGCTGATAATAATCTAAAACAAAATTGTTATCAGAAGTGTAGCATATGTCTCAGTTCGAGCCACTTGGGCCACTGGGGCAAAACAGCAGATAGTGGACTGCAGGGTGGGAATTTCGTCATTTTAGGGGCAAGGCCATTTGGCCTTCACCTTCTTTTTTTTTTTAGGGGCACCAAGGCCACATGACAGGGCACAAAGGCCACTGAGTAAAATTCGATGGTTTTACATTTCAGGGTTATCTCGACACAAATACATAGACCCGCTAGCCGCTGTAGGCTTTGAGAAACACTAACACAGCCTCAAACATGAGCAGTGAAAGCATGCATTCAATGAAAGCTCATACCACCACTTAATTGTATGCCTCTATGTTTAATCACATCGAATTGGCTAGCATTTCCTCCTGATTGCAGAAACGTTTGCTTTCTTTTTCTGTCGGTCCGCGATTGCGTGATCAATTGCACAGCAAATTATCAGGTGAAGCACCAGACCTAATTTCACTCAAAGAGAGTTCTGTATCAGTTCAATACGGAACAAGACTTTTACGTGTCAAATACGGGACGATTCCGTATTATACTGAATGGTTGGCAACCCTAAGTCAGGGGCATAAAGGCCACTGTGGCCTTATGATGGGTTTTTTTTCAGGGGGCATCAAGGCCAAAGTGTAGGGCAACGGCGGCCATGGCCTCATGGCCTTGGTATAATTCCCACCCTGGTGGACTGACAGGTAGGGGAACAATGGGAGTGTACCTATGGTACCTTAAACTGCACTTTTTATACACATCTCCAAAAACTGCCAAGGAAAAAAGTGCTCAGTCAGAATCAGACTGAGATAAGATGCCTTTTACCTGGCAAAGCCCATGCCAAGGGTAGCACTGGCTGCACTGCTAATCTGGATTAACAGCAAATTAAGATTTTAAAAGGGGGCAGGATGTGCACAGGCTGCTACTTCCTCCACTCATTCACATTTGTTTATTAAATCTACAGCAATGTACAGCAGACAATTAATCTGTATTTGTGTTCTCTGGGCATCATTTACACTGGGATAAAAGAATAAGTCACAAAGTCACACAAAAAATATTACATTGTGTTTTTACTGTGAATGCATTATGTGAGCAGCATATAAGCAGCAAATTTCCCTAATAAACTATATTGTGTCGCATTGTAAACAAACAGTAGCCTGTATTTAATAATCTGAAAATTCGAGACAAGGCTGAGGGGAGTCAAGGTGACTGTCCCCTTGAAAATACATTCCACATATGCTTGAGATTACACAAATGAGTATAGACTTAAAAACAGACAATACAAAATTATGTAAAATTATGTAAAAAGTATGGGAAACATCAAACTTTTGTTTGTCACTTTCCAAATTGAACAAAACCTTATTTGTCTATTCTGATATGACGGACAAGACAGTAAATTTGCCTACCAGTCTGAGGCAAGTTTACACAGCCTAACATAGCATAACTCTACAAAATGAAAACACCAGAAGTACTTCAACAATGAAATGACAAAATAAGAATATTTTGTAAGGTGTATTGTTAGCATGGTATGGTTTTTGCATCGACTTGATCTAACAGATGAGTGCACCTACCTGTCTAAAGCAAGTTACATTTGTCTACATAGTCTAACATATTGTTTTACAAAACGTAAAGTGCTGAAACAATGGAATGGCAAAATGAAAGTATTTTGTATGTAGGGTGTATCGTTAAGCATGGGATGTAATTAATGTGTTTTCATCTGCTTGAAGTAACCTACTGTACGTTATAAATGGGAAATTGAAACAGATATAAGAGAATGTCTTTGCTGTAAAATTTCATAGTATAAAATCAGATGAAGAACTACACCCTAATACTCTACACACAACCATGTTATCACAAGGCTGAGACTGAAACTAAAGTTTCGTTCAACTATTTCTCTGAGTGCATCAGTAGACACTTGATAAGATACATTAAGTTCAATAATGAAGGCCTGAGAAGCTACTTAACCATGTATTTGTGATACTGGCACAAACAACGTAAGTGGCTGGTTAAGCATGCAGCACCGTAAATCCCAGACAAAAGTCGCTCTAGAGCAGAAACTTGTGTCTATGTGGATCACAGTAGGAGCACAGGGTGAGTTGACAGCATGGCATTGACGAACACCGAATGAAATCATTTCTTTATCACATACCTGTCTATGTAGACATGAACAGCAACATCGGCAAAGGCAGAAAAACCTACACAAATGACAAGAGTAATAAAAGATACTTTTGACAGGAATCTCAGAACTTCAGCTAACTCAAAGCAAACGAAATCAATCAGAGGAGGCACTGCATACTGCAGAGGACACAGAGGGGCCACAAGGGGGAAGAATGAAAGTTAGAATATTTGCTCAGTTCTTATTCCTATTCCGCAAAAATGTCAACAACTTGTGCAACAACATTCAGCTTCATCCAAAATCATGCTTGAAAGGAAAGTTAAGTTCTGAACTGCTGGAAATAATTGAACTGTTACAAATGTAAGAGGCTCTACAAAATCAGCTGAGGTTACATGAGGGGATGAAGGAAACTTTGTTTAAAGTATTACATTGACGTTAAATAACGTGACATTTGCCTTTGTTTTTGAGACTAACCACACTTCTGGGTTTATGATAATAAGATCTAATAATGATTAAGCAGGAATAATCTATGTGAATGACATTTTGACACACCACACAACAGCTTCATAAGACTCTAAGTTTTCCCTTTACAGATAGATGGTTATGTATCTGGTGAAAAGAGCAGGATTGATCTACATGAGTGCTCATTTAATCATTGCCCACAATGCTTAGTGAAGAAATATGCTTCAGTGAGAGGTGGAGATGGTGAATCTCTATAGTGTGCTCTGTATGAAGCTCCTCATCTTGTGATAATGTTGCCTCAGAGATGTTTTCATGTCATGTCCTCACACTGTTTGAGTGTGCTTCTCTATCCCTTGCAGTCAACCTCAGGATCAGCTGATTTGTCTAATACAACTACAATTTGCAATTCACACCTCATTATCTTTTATCTTGGCCATGATTAATAGCTGCAGTGTTTCCATAAAAATAACTCATTGATTACCCTCTTAACAGCATCAAAGATCACAGAAACAACTCAAATCAGACAACAAAAGTATGTACGGTCATTTGTTACCAACAGAGTTTGATACGTGTAAAAAGTCAAAATCCCCATATTATCTGACCAAGGAGAAAATTGCTCCATATACAGTATGGGTCATTTTTTGTACTTTAACTGGGGAAGTGTATTGAACTTAACAATAACAATGTGCATTGTTATTCACAATGCATACAGCCTACCGGTCACATACCAACACACAATAATCCACCAGAAATTGGAACTCCAAAACAAAAAATGGGATACAATCCCAGATTGGGTGATTTATATGAAATCTACTTGTGACAAATGTTTGGTGACCTGTTGCCACCAGGGTCTAGTGTACTTCATTCCATTGAGCAAGGCTTCCTATCACTTTCTTCTCTGAAATTTAATCTGCATCTTGGTTTGTAATGTCTGCCAGGTGCATCTAGTCTAATCTCTAAAATTTCACATAGCATCCATTTATGTCACATCAAATTGCTGATACTACTTTTTCAGGTGGGATTGCTGTATTGTTCCCTAACTTACGGTAAATACTGTACATGCCAGCAACGTGAGACTGTGTATTCCACTCGTCTCAGTTGGGAACAGGAATCCTATAACCTGGACACTAACGATTGGGAAACATTACTAGCTCTAGCATTGTGACAATCATAGACTTTGCGTTAACTTTTAAATCATTTCTCCAACCTAACCAATCACCTTGATCAGGGATTTCTAATATCACTTCCTACACTGCCTAAACTTTACAAACTGACAATAGACAGCATGGGCAGTCAGGAAACATAAGTTTGCACATAATTACATTTTTGAAAAAATTTTGGCCATTTTTTTCCATTTTGCAACTTTTTCTTCTTCTTGTTACGTGGCAAGCAAGGTTTGCACGTTATTGCCACCGTCTGAACTGGAGGATGACTCTCTTTTTGCAGAATGTCCAATAAAAATCAATATTGGTTCATGCGTCATTTCCAGCTTGGGAACTTGGCGCATGGTCAGAGCCGACTGGCGCTGGATCCGAGCTCCAGTGTTTAATAGGCGTTGACTATGAATTGGCCGGATTTACTAGCCTAGCCTCTGCCATTTGAATGGAGGGCAGGACTTAGTCACGCTCTCCAGTTATATATAATACCTCCATGCTAGTATCTCCCTGACAAGAGATCTAGGTGGGCGTGGCCAGGCTAGCTCCAGACTATCTCCCTGAAAGGAGATCTAGGTGGCGTGGCCACTGGCCAGGCTAGCTCCAGACTAATATCTCCCTGACAGGAGATTTACAGTTCCTATTGAGGATTCCTAGTTGATGTCACAGACGTGCAAAAACACATCTGGAATATTCTGCTACCATGTGGAAAAAGGTTTTATGGTAAAATGAGACTGAGATTGAACTTTTTGGAGACGAAGATTGAACTTTTTGAACTGAACTCCAGGTGCTATGTTTGGCAAGAACCAAACCCAGTACACCACCCAAGACACACCAAGCCTATTGTGAAGCATGGTGGGGGCAACATTATGTTGTGGGAATGTCTCTATTCAGCGGGGACTATTGGTCAATTGGTCTGGATAGAAAGGAAAATGGATGCGGTCAATTACACCCAAATTCATGAGGAAAACCTGCATCCCTCTGCTAGACAGCTGAAGATTGGCAGGTCATTCACCTTCCAACGACAATGATCCTAAACATACTGCCAAAAGAACAAAGGAGAGGAAGGTGAATGTCCTTGAGTGGCCAAGTCAGAGCCCTGACTTAAATCCTATAGAAAATCTGTGGATTGACTTGAAAGCAGTCCATCGCCGTTCCCCATATAATTTGACTGAATTTGAAAAATTCTGCAAGTAAGATTGGGCAAATATTCCCCAATCTAGGTGTGCAAAGCTAATAGAGACATATCCAAACAGATTGATGGCTGTAATCCCATACACAAAAGAAATATATTGGGCATATATTTTCAAGATTGTATGTTAATATATGTCAGAATATACAGTATTTTGAAATACATTTCTAAATACATGTATAATATAAGGTGAAAATACATTCAAATATAGGATGAAATATATTTTGAAATACATTTTTGAAATATATTTTGAAATACATTTAAATATTGGGTGAAAATATATTTAAATATAGGGTGACATATATTTTTGCAATACATTTAAATATAGGGTGAAAATACATGCAAAGATAGGATGAAATATATTTTGAAATACATTTTTGAAATATATTTTGTAGCTTAACTACATTTCTCAGTGGCTTGATGGCGTAACTATTTTCTGAAGCAGATAGTTTTTCAATAGATTAGCTATTTTGTAGAGCTTCTTTCAGGCCACCCATAAATGTATAATTTAGGCTATATTCTGTATAAACTTGAAAGACAAACTAATTTTCCAAGCCAGAGACGAAGCAACAAAATTGTACTTGAAAATATGTTGGTGGTAGTGTACTGTGTGGTTTTGTTAAACAAACAACTTGCTCATGGTAAAGATAAACTGAATGGGTAATTGTACTTTTAAATGTAGCACCAACATTAGTAGAATGAAACTGGGGTAATCAAGAGGTGAAGCTTAGAGTTAAGAGCTTGAGTTGAAGTAAAAAGTTAGCTTGCCGTTTATCCTGCAAACTTAAGAAATGGCAAAATCTAATTTGGGCTACATACAGTATGCACATTCTCCGTGGGCCACATATGCACACTCTCTCAGTAGGCCCTACCTTCTTTTCATTATTACTTGGAGCCTGTTTTTCTCAAATTGGTTTTGGTTATCGTTTTTGAACTGAACATATGTTATAGCCCACATGTAAAAATCAACATTGTCCAACATTGAAATCCGTATTTCTCCCATCTCAAGGCAAACTGAGGGAATGATGCACGACCATTCAAAAACATGACTGGTTTTCTAAAGATACAAAGCTTAATGCTAATCGGTGAAGTGTCCCTTTAAGTTACTGTATTTGTTATGCTGATTATGTTGGCTAGGTAGGTACCTTGCTTGGTCAGGGATTGAACCAGCAACCTTTTGGTTACAAGTCTGAGGGCCAGATGTACTAATGTTTTGCGCCCATTTCAGGCGTAACATGCGCGTATTATGTGGAGGATATACAGGCCGCAATGGGAGAAACGCGCAGACTGCCTGCCGTGGGAGCTGAGAATGGCTATTTGCGCTTTTCCGTGTCATGCATTAATTCCTGGGCGGATCAGCTGAAAATGGGTGTAACACGCAAGTACAGGGGAGGAGAGGTGCTAAAAGCAGGTGTAATCCAAAATTGCGGTTGACTGCGTCTCTTATAAAAACTTTTAGAGACAGCTGAATCAGTATTGAGAGCATCAGTTTTCTACATTGTAGGCCCTACTATGTCAAAAGCAACCTTAACTTTCGTTTGCCTTTCTAATATCGTATTGTTTCACGACATAGTCTGAGTCACGACATAGACACAGATTGAGAAGTGTGGGTATTAAGTCATAGCCCTAGTCTACGTGCAGTAGGCTAAGTATTTTATTTATTTTTTTAAAGTGGATTAGTAGAGCTACTAGGCCTACTCTGTCTGTCGCTGTTCGTTGACATCTTTGCATCATGTAAGATCGCTAAACTTTGATTCTTTTTAATGTTGCAATATTCTACTGCGCTTGTGGTTCAGCTATGCACACGTTGTAGAGGGGGCGGGGACGGGCGGTGAAGAACGCTGTTAACATAATGAAGTGACAGCTTAGTAAATTCCACGCAATATAGTAAAGCACAGCGTTCGCATTCTGCGCATACGAAAACTCGGTATTAGCGCTGTCTTAGTAAGGCCTGGACACACCAACCCGACCGGCCGACCGTCGGCAGAAAAGCAGTCGGACTATAAGTCGGGCTCTCGTCTCCCCTGGTCAGTCAAAAAAGTGCCACTGCACACACTGAAGCGACGCCGACACCGATTGTACGTTCTGCATGTGCGTGAACTCTGATACATTACCCATAACTGCAGGCTTCAGAGTCAGCCGAGCCGAGTATATATCATGCAGGATTCGCGGAACTAATAGCAACTAGTTTTCGGACTTCTCTGATTAAGCAATAAGAAAATATAAATATAATTATATAGTGTGTATTATTTTATTGCCATTGCTTGTGTGTTATTTGTGTTGTTGTGTTGTTGAGTTAACGCACGCGCAGAACATACAATCGGTGTCGGCGTCGCTTCGGTGTGTGCAGTGGCACTTTTTTGACCGACCAGGGGAGACGAGAGCCCGACTGATAGTCCGACTGCTTTTCTGCCGACGGTCAGCCGGTCGGGTTGGTGTGTTCAGGCCTTAATGTAGCACAACAGAATTTGAATTTCAATGCGAAACTTGCTATAGAAGATCGTTGAAGACCAGTAACCACTCGGTGAGCTGCACCTTTTTAAAAACGAACGTTTAGGGGTGTTTTAAGGACAGAATAGTCCATGCACAAAGCGAGCAATGTTAAAGCCATACAGAGCTCCATTCTAAAGCTGCCAAATTCCACAAACAGGCTCAATCGTCGAGATTTCAGTGTCAAACACTCGTTTTCATAGGCAATACAGAAAACTGGCTTAAAATGTAAAATACCGAACTATTCCTTTAAGACACTATGAGTTGACTTAAAATCCAATGTTAATTCAATCAAGTTAGCTATAGAGCAGGTAACACTCTTGAAGCTGGATGGCAAAGAGACAAGAAAACCACCAATATTCTTCAGACCCTGTGTGCTCTGATCCCACAAAGCAACTGCAAATTCTTCATCATACAATCCACATCATTCATCCACACCAATTCAACCAGGGCCAACTCAACTTCTAATTTTATGAAAAAATGACCAGAGGTGCGTTCAAGTTCACGAACATAGGCGAACGTTTGCGAACACTCGCAAACAGTATTCCATTAGCCTTGAGTTTTTGGCGAACGTTTGCTAACAATCACAAACAGTCTGAGGAGGTAGTGCTCCGCGAACATACAGTGGAACTGGACGTGGGTTTGACGAACGCAACAATGCAATTACTGTTGTTGACACCGTGACCAAATCGATCAAATTTAACTATAAAAAAAAAACATGTTCAACACGAACGTTCGCCACTGTTTGCCAAATTTGAACGCACCTCAGGTGTACCTATGTTTTCCAGGAGGCACACTGTAAAATCACTTTTATGTAAGATAAATACAGTACTTTGCAAGATATAGCCAGTTTTAAGGGGGGAGGGGGGGTTTGATTTTGTCCAGCCTCTTTTTTTGTCAAAGTTTAGAAGCCCATAGCACAAGAACTAAACCATGTAAGAGGCTCAAATTTTACATAAACAGGAATAGGTTGCAGCAAAATCACGTTTGGCCTGGATGATCCTGCATGGTCATAGCCGTCCCTCAAAGTTGTTACAATTTTTATTGGAGATTTTGGCTGGTCTTTGTTCATCACTTCAATATCAGACAAAAGGACCCTGATTAAACTAATCAACATCTTGGACAATGACTGTCATGATTCACTCCACAGCACTATCATTAAGGAGAACAGCTTGACCAGTTGGAGACTATGCTCACTGCTATGCACAACTGACAGACTGAGGAAGTCATTTGTACCCTTGGCCATACAACTCTTCAATGCTTCACTAAAGGAAAGAGGAGAGATAGACTTCTCTGCATAGTCTGTCTGCATCTTCACTCTCCTCCATGACTTCATTTACCAATGCTGTGTAGGCCTACTGACTGTTCACTGGCCCAATGTGTTACTGCCTACACTGTCTATACGGTTTACTGGCTATATTAGCCCACTTGTACAAACCCCTCCCCCATCTCCCAGTCTGGACTCTGTGCAGGCCAGTCAAGTTCATCCACACCAATCTCTGTCATCTTTGTCTTTATAGACCTTGCTTTGTGCATTGGTGCACAGTCATGTTGGGACAGGAGAGGGCCATCCCTGAGCTGGGCTTGGTCCCTTAGTTCCAGTGAAAGGAACTCTGAATGCTTCAGTATTAACCAAGAGATTTTGGACAATTCCATGCTCCCAACTTTGAGGGAACACTTTGAGGATGGACCCGTCCTGTTCCAACTTGGCTGTGCAACAAGCAAGGCCCATGAAGACATACACACACACACACAAACACACACACACACACACACACACACACACACACACACACACACACACACACACACACACACACACACACACACACACACACACACACACGTTGCAAAAGTAGGGGATATCACATACAGCTGTAAAGGCCCATCTAGTGCCAGCCTCGGAAAAGTGATATTTTTGTTTATTCATTAATTTCTATATTTAGCTGTTTATTCACTCATGCTGTTGTATTAGCAAATGAAACTGCTCATCATCCAAATGGACAATGGGAAAAATGTATGACCACAAGCTTAGAACAAGTGTGTTGGTAATTACTTTCAGTTTACTTTTCAGTTTATTTACTTGCTTAGGCACAACAAACATTTATGGCATGTAGAGCCATTCCACTGACCCCAAAACAGTCACAAAGGGGAAAAGGTTACAGGGGTATATGGGAGGGAGATGCCAAGCAGGGCAGACTCAGAATGCCATTTTAAAATAGCCTGCAGCTAAGCCAACAACCAGCAGGAATACAATAGAGGATTGTGGGAAGGTCAACACTGTAATAAAAAAAGAGCACCTGTCTCTATGACAATTCTCATAATGAAGACAAACAGAGCACACAGACAGGCTGTACCAAACCCACGTGGACCATGATGCAAAGATGAAAACAGTGGACTAGACAATGTGTAGCCTATAGTTTAACATGGAATGCAAATTCAAATCTCTCTTGCTATGCACATAGAGAGCTAGGCTGTGTTCTATCTAGTTCAACAGGCACAGAGGTTTAGGCTACTAGCACTATTATCTGTCTAGATAGACTATAGATTGTTTATCTATAACGTATTATGTCTTTTAGTGTGTGACTATTCTTTTCAATCCAGAATCTTCTTCCTCATTTTAGGAAACACTTTAAAAATACTCACAGCCAGATTAAAGTCCAGATTTCCTAACTAGACATGCTTGCGTAACTGTAGCAAGCAGTAAGTCTACCTGTGCAGTGAGTGCTTCTCTACACTTTACAAGATCTGCAAACTTTGCTAACACGCTCACCTCTAGTGTCCAGGGTATGAGTGCAGCATCATTACATTTATTTGTTTTTTAAATAGAAACTGAATCATAACTGAAGAGTGTTAATTTTAGATGAACATTTAGCCTATTAACTATACAACTCATACAACGCCTAATACAACTCATATTTCTAATATTCTTGGTAACAAAAGTTGAATAGTCAAGCACTTTGTTGTTAGATGACCCCATGTCTTATTTTGGTAAACTGTAGTCAAGGCTACATAATTCTAGTTTAGCTCCAACAGGAATACTTTGAAGGCAGATAGCTGCAGGAAGCCTATGAATTATCTCGAGACGGAAGTACTAAAGAAAAGAGCTGAAGACCAGTGATAATATGCCTCGACTTGACAGTCCGGTCGAAATGATGTACGTGGTTCATTTTGTTTTCATACATCTGAGCTGTTAATCTGATAATCCCTCGGAGTGTTGGGTTGCAACAATCCCAAACAAATGCATGAAGCCACTAGCATGTCTTCAAACACCGGAAGAATTCAAACAAACTAACTACCACAATTCAATAGAAGATACAATTCTTTGTTAAGGTTGTAACTAAACGAACATAAATAGGCCGCCAAACAGGCGTGCTCTAAATAAATGCCAAGTGATAGCTGCTGCTTAGGCTACTGTACGTTGACTGTCGAGTGGGACATACATTATGTTAACAATGTCACGCGGCTGAAGGTGCACGTCACCTAAACAGTGATCCGATACTTCTCTAGCCTAGTCATCTGCACTGAACCAAGTAGTACCCTACCAACTGCTGTAACAATAGAGACACTTATGCTTTAAAAAGACTTTGGTAACAATCCCTAATGATAAAGACGTTTTGGACAATCGAGTCTTCAATAAGGCACAGTGTTAAAGTAGGCGAACTATAATGTTACTTAACGTTACCTGGTTGTTCACGGAGTGCCATCACTGATATAATATAATGAGCTGTCTCAAAGAAGGGGAACATTTGTAGATTGGACAGTCCAAGCGACAGTTCGTCCAAATTCAGTAATGTAAACAAATCCATTCTTCTTCTTTTGACGTTGTTGCCGCTGAATGATGTTATTCCTTTTAATCTCCGCTAGCCTCCACCGTAGCCGCCCAGCTCCACTATCATACAGAACGCCAGTTTCATCAGTGTTGTTCACTCCCACAGCTGGGTATGAGCTGTAAAGCTTCCGCAGTTACCTAGAGGGAACAGCTGATCTAAACTGCAACCGGATAGATTACACTACGTTTTCCACGCGAGCAACTGATGGAACCGTCGCCATTCTCACAATATGGTAGATGCTGCGATTTCGAGCTCTGCGGTTGGTAAAAGACAAGAGCATTCACCAATACGAGTGGTGGCTCATCTTCTCTTGATAACATTCTGATGAAAGAAAACGTAGTTAGTGGCTGAATTCAGTGGCGTCGTTATGTTTTTGGAACCGCCCCGGATCTATCATGGCAAAGCAGGACTACATTAAAAAAAAATAGCCTTGGCTACAGGAAACATGCATAAGATTAATGAAATGTTCCCCGGACCAGATCTGTCGTTCATATCAATCGTTAATGCAACAGTGTTCGAGTCAGAACAGACCAGGCAGATCCGTATTAGCCTAGAAATCTAGACGCACCCTAGCGGCCAAAAATATTTTTGCCTAGCGGGATGGTCTAGGCGGGAGGCCAAGCCTGCGCTAGGCTCCAGGCCAGCCTAGCCAATCAGAACGCTCTATCTGTGTACGGAGTCCTTGAGCCCGCCGACGCCAGGGGGCTGGACCATGCGTCCTCGTTCGACGAGTTGGGTGTGAGACCGTGTTGCACAACCATAGAGAAAAACAAAAGATGGATGAGGCTAACGAAGCGCGCTCGTTTGAATCGGCTTTGGAAGAGTTAGGTGCTGTGTCCACCAAACGCGTTTTTTACAGCCAGAGCGCCCTCAACCTCCTCCTCTCGGCGCTTCGATAAGTGTTTATATGTTGCTAAGTTACCAAAACCAGAGACGGTTTAACGAGAAGTGCCATTGACGAGCCCAGCGCTGTTCTAAAAGTTGAACAGATTTCAACTTTGAGCGCTCTGAGCGCTGCGACAAAAAACGGTCGGCGCCGGCGTTTTTTTCCGCTGTGAGCGCTGAGCTACATAGACTTTACATTTAAAATTGTCGCCGTCGGCGCAAAAAACGCGTTTGGTGGACACAGCACCTTAAACTTGGGCTTTTCTTTGAAGGTTGAGCAGAAAGAAGCACTCAAGTCATTCGTTTTAAAGATGTATTTGCCGTTTTGCCGACCGGCTACGATTGGTCAAAAATGCTGACCTATTACGTGCAGAGGCAGTTTGAAAGACAACTGTTCATCCCACCCACAGGCTTCAGCTCTGTGAATGGGCTTGCCAGGCAATATTGTTAGCCTGACACATCTGGCTCTGGCTTGACGTTGATCATACTCAAAATTCTAGTCAGAATATGAGTCTGATGCTGCTCCATTGGGACCATGTTTCAACAGGTAGCCTACAGGGTGCCTCTGCACTGGATAGACCAATCAGAGAAACAAACAGCTTATGTGCAGCTTCTGGGTTTTTTAAAAAAGTTATTGCACGTCATATATCGTACAACATCCAATAGCAAAATATAAGACAATGAAATACAGTGCTCTACATAAGTTAATAGCCTATACACATGCTAAAGTTGACTTAAAAGAGGAATTTAAAAAAATCATATTTTGGAAATTGATCTTAATGCCTTAATTAAAAAAAAAACCTTAAGGACAGCTCATTTCTCTGTGAATTGATAATGTATTGTAAATAAATAAATGTTCTTCCTTAAAATACAGGGGGCATGTGAGTAGCCTACACCCTATGTTAAATCAGGCAGAGTTATTTCATGGATCCAGGGTACTATGCATCCTAATAAAGTCCTGTTGGCCTTGGAATTATCACAAACCCTTCACCATACCTAGATATTTATATGGTGTTTTTTTATTTTATTTTATTTTTTTTAGTTAGCCTATTAGCTGGTTTGATTTTTACTGATCTTAATGAGCGTTTCTGTTGCAAATAAAATCAACCCAAGTCTGGGTCACTTCTCTCAAAGCAGGGGTCAAGATGACAAGACTTTACAACAATGACCTTGAACCAGGAAAGGTCATGGGAGCATGGGTCTGATCCCTACAGAATTTCCTGTAAGGGGTGGAATGCAGCATCCACAGGACTTTTTGGCAGGGGGATGGGAGTGTGTAAACAACTGAGACTGGAGAAGGAAAGACAAGAGAATGTGACATCCAACGGTGTGTTTATCCTCTTGCTTAAAAAAATACTTTGTGCATGTACCATTTGCTTTGATTGATGTCACACCAAAGTAAGACATTAAAAGGCAAACAAAAGTTAAGGTTGCTTTTGACATAGGCCTGGTACAATGAAACAAAAGTTGTGCCCTATACTGATGTTGTTGATTTGGATTAGGCTACTCCTGCTTTTAAAAGGAGGAAACATTTTCATGCAAAACATTGTACATTACAAATGTACACAAATTCATTTATATGGCGAATTTAGTCTACTTTTTTTACCACCATGGGTGTGAGATAGAGATTTTTAGACCATTCGCCAGACAGCACATTATTATTTTCCACACCCTGCCACCTTGCGCCAGGTGCATGATAGGACGCTTTATGTGCATTTTACATAGTGTCCCAGGCAGTAACATCACATGGTATGGGGTTTGCACAGCTCACCATCACAGTATCCTGCAGAGAGTGGCACGTATTGCTGAATACAAAGTCAGAGCACTTTTTCCTGCCCTGAGGAAATGTGGTATTTCACACCCTGATGATCACTGAGGTCAGGTAGACTCCTCTGTTACCACATGGTTAAAACCTCAAGCCATCTGGATCTTAAAAACACTTTAAATTCTAATCTACAGGGAAACAAGATACTGTGCTTAATGTCAGTCAACCCTAGCACCCACACAAGTCTTTTTAAATATTCTATATCCTATTTTATCTCGTTATTTATCTTTATATCTTTATCTTTAGTAATAGTCCATCAGGGCACCCTTAGCAATTGCAACTATTGCAACGCTATCATGTATTTCTAGGGATGTCACAAATAAAGCTCCCTGAGTCTTTGAGTTATTATGGGGTAGTTTTTTTTGTATATGTGTGCCTCTAGAGGTCACTATTGTTCTTCATTTAGCAGAGACTCCAATGAGAGTATTTCATTACGAATCAGGACTCTTAGTAAAAACATAAAATTGGCACCTTGTAAAATGGAATAAGAAGGCTTACAAAAAATAATCTTGAATGATGTCTAAAATTGAAAAAAGTATAATGAGGCCCCGGCAGTGGCGCAACTGGCTGGGGCACCTGCACCGTACGCCGGCGACCCGGGTTCGATTCCCGCCCCGTGGTCCTTTCCGGATCCCACCCCGACACTCTCTCCCACTCACTTCCTGTCATTCTCTCTACTGTCCTGTCCATTAAAGGCATAAAAAGCCCCAAAAAAAAAATAAAATAAAAAAAAAAAAAGTAAAATGAATGACAAGACCGAGATAACTGTTTGGGAACAAAGAAGGACGATTTAAACTCAGTGCAGCACAGTTATGTAGCCTATTGTCAAATGTTTTTTTTTTCTTTTGATTTTTTCCCCTGAAACTTTCAGTCTCCGGAATACAAGAGCACTTGTAACTAGGTGGGCATGTTTCCGGTTGCCAGTGATTTAATTGCATTAGTTTAACAAGATTGACCCTCTATAGATAGATGGATGGATACATAGATAGATAGATACAGTAGGTAGATATAGATAGATACAGTGGGGAGAACATGAAACCATGCTTAAGTTGTCTATAAAGAGGAATATAAAACCATCATTTGACAATTGATCTTGATGCCTTAATTTAAAAAAATGAGTAAAAATCAAACCGCTAAGGACAATTTTCTTTGTGATTGAAGAATGTATCGTAAATAAATAAATGTTCTTCCTTAAATGCTAGGGGGAAGGAAGTATTTGACCCCCTATGTAACCCTATGGGAATTTAACCCATAGGGGCAGGCAGATTTTTATTTTTTATAGGCCAGCTATTTCATGGACCCAGGATATTATGCATCCTGATAAAGTTCCCTTGGCCATTGGAATTAAAATAGCCCCACATCATCACATACCCTTCACTATAGCTAGAGATTGGCATGGTGCTTTTTCCAGTAGGCCTGTTAGCCTGTTTGATTTGCATTGAGCTCATTACATATTCCTCTTTTTAGGCAACTTTAGCATGGTATCAAATACATGTTCTCCCCACGGTAAGCCAGATACACTAAGGCTGGGATTATACTATGCGCCCGTGTGCGATCTGCTGTGTCCTGTGTACAGACTCGCTGCAGCATTACGCACCTTACTGGAGGTCTTCACCAGGGGGAGACTATTAGCCTAATATCAGATGTGGATGTGGCCATGTGCCATTGTTTACTCTCATGATTGCCCCCAGCTTTGATGTTGATAATGCATCTTGCAGTCACTTTCTTTTGTTAATGATCGCCCCCTACTTTCTTGTCAGTATTGCATCTCGCGGACGCGTCGTGTTCGCTTGCGACGACGTGCACGACCGACGCACCAAATGACCGCAAAATACGCGAGGCAGCCATGATGCGTACACGAACGCGTTGTCTACAGCAAGTCTAAACGTGCCTTAAAGAAATGCCCTAATTGGGTTGTTTTCAACCCAGCCACTGAGTAAAATGGCTATCCTAACCCAGCGAATTTGGTTACTAAATTCAACCCAACAAATGGGCTGAAATGTAACTAATGTTTTGGGTTATTTTGACAAAATTGTTTAGTTACATTATAATGTTTGGGTTATATTTGTAACTAAATCCAATAGAATCCACTGTTTCGTTTTTAAAATGACCTAGGCTACTCTGCTTGTTCAAACTATTAAGTTAACAAATTATAATTAACATTCTCTTTGATTGGTGATGTTGTTTTATTTCTTGTTTTTGAAATAATTACTCCATCTTTTGCAGAGCATTTCCATGGATGTGAGGATTTTGTTATAGTTCAAAATTAAATGCACAAGGCTCAACAAAATTCCTATGGACTGAAGAGTGCCGAATATATTATACCTGCATGTGCACATTCTTATTTGAGCCATGCAAATGCCAATAGAGAAACAGATAAGTAATTCATTTCTGCGGTTTGATTAATATGTTTATTATTGTTTTAACACCAATGAGTGAGGGTTACATATAGGCTACCAGTATAGTGTTTCAATTAACACCAGTAGAGTGAAATTAACACTAGCCCATTTTTCTGTGTGTTGTCAGTTTGTGTGGCTATAGTTATTTTGCCTACTTACACTATGCACAATGAAAACCCTTATGTCCTTTTTCTTCTTCAATGGCTTAGCTGATCTAAAAAGCACAGAAAGAGGCAAACATCACGGGCAAAAGGAATATTAAAATGTTTTACACTGCTTTTTTGGGTTAGGCCTTATGTATTGCTAGACAGCCTAACTTAGCCTACCCGACCCACCCGCTCGCTTATCTAGCAGCGCTACCACAAAATGAAGTGTTCTCCTGCTGGTCTGACAACCCTCCTTCAGTTTCAGCCAATCAAATGTCAGCATGCGTTTAATGTCATTCTGGCCATTGCAATCAATCCCAATAGCACAAAAGAGTTTGTTAAAATATGGGTGCGGACAATTTTGTAATCTCAAAATATTGATGGTGACTACTGACCAGCGTCCCCACCTTTTACCTTCGCCAATGCATCTTGATCAGCTACAGACAATGAGCGGCAGACAGATTGTTTTTGAATCACATCGCAAATTTCATATGATGACACATCATTCCATCTTCTCTATCATCAAATTATTCAACAGGCTAAACATTAAGCCTTTACTCAAAATATCTGAGCTTACAGTATATCATTTGATTCAGTACAAATGTCACATGCAGCCATGCTTAAATTCTGCTCAATGTAATATAATATTCAGAATGCTAAGAGAATGATGTTTTTCCCTATCCTACTTTTCAATTTTTTCATGTAATTGGCTATGGGTTTTCTACAGGAATTGCATGTTTTCACGGGCACTGCAGTAGTTTCATTAATATTTGGGGGAAGATGGGACAACTTGAGTCTGTAAGTGTCTGTTCTAAGACTGACGATTTCACTTAATTCCCCTCTCCAGACAGTTTTTAAAAATTCAGGAGCATAAGGCTGGAGTCTGCATTTTTAAAGATGTCTCTAAGTTTACATAACTATGGCAGATTTTATCGTTTGACATATTCAACAGTCAAACAGAAGGTTAGGAAAAATAAATAGTATGGCCATGTTTCAGAGGTGACAAAATGGCAACGAATGGCAGGGATAGCAGCAGTAAGGAGGCTCAATATCACCTTGATGACACATGTCACAAGCAGTGCTTGAAGTGGGAAAAAATAAGTGCAGGAACTCTAATTTTCAGACATTTGAGCGGTGAAATCAAGTCTTTAAGATGTGTTGGTTGAAAAACTTTTTACATTTAATCATTCTTTCAAGCAATAACCTATAGGCCTAGGTTACTTTTTTCTAATTCACAAATGGAATACTGAAAAAACATTAAAACAACATGACCAGTGTGATAGCCACTTGTAGGCCTAACAATAGACTGGGCTAAAGGCCCTAGAACCTTAAAGAAACCTTTGGGCTAAAGGCCCAGATGAAGAAAACTGTGAAATAGGCTGTAGCCTACTCGTTACTGTACATTGATTTAATTAACAATAACTGGCCAAGAACAGACTCAAGGTCAAAAGTCAGAACAAGTGAATAAGTGTTACTGTAAGTGTTCTTTCTATTGCTATTTTGGGTCCTGAAATGGTATATCAAGCATCTGCCATGGCTATATGACAAACAGGGGTCTGAATACAACTTCTGATATGAAAAAGAAATTATTTTGAAGTAGGGGACATGGAGAGGTATGGAAATTTGATGTGATTTCCAAAAAGGATTTTTCGTGATTACAGCTAATTATACAGAGGCATTCTATATGCCATTGGAATTAGTATAATCACCTGTTTATTTTGATGTAGTTTGGGGCAGTAGGGCAGTAACGAAATCGTCAAATATTTCACAGAGAAGAATGGGTATGACGCAGAACTGAATGTGACATTCATTTTTGTATGTAACTGTAATTTTCAACGCTAATTATCTCGCGAACCGTTCATCATAGAAACTAGCGGCTATCGCCATTAGAAAGGTCAGGTTCTGCAGTTTCATATGATATGCCTGTTATTTCTGTGCGATTTTCTCGCGCAGCAATATGACCGAGAAGAATGGGTCTGGCCGCGGCAGCTTGGCGCGTCTCTCGAAGAGGGCAGAGACGGTCGGCCGGCAGCCCGATGGTAATCTTCTCGCGGCCCGGTAGAATGAGAAACACTGTGATAGGGCACTGTCATGGCTCGTATAGTCTTTCATTGGTCTTGTGATTTTCTATTCTCGGGCCACTGTCACTGCGTCAGATCAGTTTCAGTAAGTACCGGAACGCAGAAAAAAGTGGCGGAACTCAAAAGACGAAAATACAGAAGTTCCGGAACTGCGTTCCGATGCGTTCCACTGCGTTCCGGCCCACTTCAAGCACTGGTCACAAGGTGACTTGGGAGGGAACTAACGTGTGGCAAATTGTTCCCTTGGGGAAGGCAAATGAGGGACGCCGCCTGGAACAAGATGGCTGCCCCAGGAAACTAATGGCAGAGAATGGGTGCTTCTCAAAGTCAAGGATTGCTCCTTCCAAGCCACTTTTTCAAGGACGTTACGTCATCAAATCTCGTCAAGCACTGTTCCAAAGTCAAGGATGCTTTCAAATTCTAGCAAGTACTGAGTCCTTCATTCTGAGAATTTCGGAGAATTTTGGAGGATGCATCTATGGATCCTCGGAGTGAAGAAATAACCCACAATCCTTTGCGTATGAACAATTAGAAATTTTCTGACGGTGCGGTTTAAAAAAAAAGAGAGAGAGGGAGATGGAAAGTAGATGCAAAGAAGCAGTGCGTGTTAATGTAGGCTAAATATGATTTATCAAGTGTTTTGTTAATGCCATCGTATATTTGCTCAGGCATTTATATCAAGTTATTGTGCATATTCATCATAAATGCATATGTCAATGTGCATGAACAAGTTGCGATAGACTTGTTATTAATTTATCTCAGAACTTCGCCCAATACGAACTTTGTAGAAGTTTAACATTTGCTGTTGCCAATTACCGGTATAACTTTCCATTGACACTAACATAATTATAAACTACGGATTGTGATATGTGAAGACCAAGCTGAATGTGGAAATACTGTAGGCTACTCCAAAAAGTTTATTTAGAGGAAAGTGCAGCCGCAGTTGTCGGAACTCCTGTAAAAGCAGCACAATTTCCACGGTTCTAATTAAGCGCGCAGCCGGAACCGTGCACAATTGACGTGCACTTCCACACTCGCTAGGCTGTTCCATTGCATGTGATCTTGACGGCTGGAGAGGGTACTGGGAAGGTGTGTAGCCTTGTCTCTCTAGCACTCGACTTGAAAGAAAGCATTCTATCAAGGACGAGCTCTTGACTTTGAGAAACACCCAATGTCTAATAAGGGGAGAAGGACCACTAGCGAAATACTTCCGCATGGTACTGCAACTAGAGGGCGATCGCGAGCAAGTGATGAATGAATGGGTAGCAATGGAGCTGAACCCCCCAGTACCACATTTCTCGTTATATAATTTTTTCTCCTAAAATTGCATTAATGCATGCGATGCAGGATAACTTGACTTGACAATCAGCTGACCAATACAATTTTCAATATGTGTTGTTATTCCTAAAAACCCTTTCAAAGTTTTCATGTCACGTGACACAAGCGAACCACTTTACGGCCATAGACCTAAAAGAAGGTTCAGCTTCACGACGGTCGTAATCGGTCGCGATTGTCGCGAGCATCCATGAGCTAAATGCTAGCATGTTACAGGGAAAACGGCCCATCCTATGAAAAGCAGAAAGGACATGAGTGACTTTTTATTTCATTTCCAGTGGAAAACCTATACTCAGGTAGCTACTACGACAATGTACATTAAGAAATGAAGTTGTCAACTGTGAAAAAAACGAGTTCTAGCCGCTTAGCCCCATAGACCACAATTCATTTATCACTTGCTCGGCAACGCCCCTAGCGGAATTTCAACAGATTGCATGAACAATCCGGTACAATGGAGTTAATAGGAAGTGGACCGGCTCTCCCTAAAGGGGCTCTGCTAATGGAAAACAATGGACTTTTTAATCAGTGTGAATGAGTTAGGTGTGATGCATGTCAGCAGGGACGGCGATTGGCAAATTGGCCACAGCCCCTACCCTTTTTAACACATCGTCTTTTGGACGTGAGGGAGGACACAGACAGGAAGAAGTCCACACGGAGCGGCCGCACGGGCGGGCGAGCGGACTGAACTATGTCGGCAACGGGAGGCGAGCGTGGGGCTAGGCCCAAGATGTCCCAAGGAACCGGGAATTGCGCGCTGGGTCTGAGGCCCCACATCGACCTGCATCAAGTGAGGAGAGCAACCCTCTGCCATGCCGATAGGGCATGTGGACTGAACCCGAACGTGTGAGTAGGAGTCGCAGGCTGCCGGATACCGCACCGTAGAATGGACTGTCTGGCCAGTTTTAAATCATGGGATGAGCAGCAGCAACAGGCTGCATGCTGCGCGGACTACTGAACTGTTTGCACCTTTTTATTGAACTTTTTATGCCGTGTCGTGGATACCTCCGTCCAAGGGAAGCCCCTGATCTCTGCCTGTTTGTTCACGAGTGCGGTTGCTCCCCTGTGTGGAACTGTAGAATGGGTGGACGCCAGTGGCACCCCCTACCTGTGACACACATGATGGTGTGTTCAAAGCATTTTCTCAAAGGTAAGTTACAATTACTCTAATGTAATGTTGTCGGCAAATAACCAGTGTGTTTTGTTTGGCTTAACCAGACCATTATATTTGACGTTAGGCCAATGTTAAAGAGACCCTATGCAACTTTCTGCAAAAGACGATCGCTCTTTGTTTACATCTGGAAGTCTGAGACGAAGAACCACGCTTGCAATTTATATATTTAAATATAGCCTATACATGTATAAATATACACGCTAAAGCTGTCGGGGAAGCTCTGCAGAGAAAATGCAAGCATAAAACGAGCGAAAACTAACAACGAAACCGAAACCAGAGATGAAATCGCCAATCCTGCATAGTTCCTCTGTAACTGTTAACTAGCATGAAATGGATAGACAATTAGCTTAAGTTACCAATGTACTAACCTTAATCAGTTTTAAATGTTGTACATAACAACATTGTACGTAAAACCTTAATCAGTTTTAAATGTTGTACATAACAATTTATTTGGTGACTGTGTTTGCAGGCAAACCTGCCTTTGAAATGTTGGAGTATGATCCTGACAGGGCCCTTTCTCTGTACCTGGGCCTTACTGAGGTCAAAGCTACCACACAACACAGACCGGTTCAAGCGGTTTAGGAGAAGAGCGACGAGGTCACAACAACAGCAACCCCCATTGCCAGGCACTGACCACACTGGTTGTATAATGCACACCTTTATACCCAGGTAAAAAGTAAAAGAATACAATATATGTTGCCCCCTGTGTATAGCTGGATTCCTTAGGAATAGAGGTTGTCACATGACATAACATTTCTTTTTGTTACTGTCAAACAACACTACACCTGCAACTGAGATGGAAATGTGAAAAAAGGTGCCTTATGCTCTTGTATCGTCTGCCTGAAGGCAGGAAGGTGAAAAGACAGTGGCTAGGATGACTGGGGTCAGAAACTACGCGATTGGCCTTTCTTATGCAACGCTGACTGTAGAGGTTCTGAAACTCAGTCTTACCAAGTTGTACCAAGTTGTTATGCCACCAGTCAGAATGCTCTCTATTGTACAGTGGTAAAAGTTGGTCAATATTTTGCGGTCCATACCACATTTCCACAGATGGTGCAGAAAGAACAGCCGTCATCTAGCTGTCTTTGTGACCACACCAATATGGTGTGTCCAGCTCAGATCCTCACTCATGTTTATACCCAGGAATCTGAAGCTTTTGACTCTTTCCACAGCTGCACTGCCGTTGTGAATTGGTCCGTGTTCTTCTCCCTGCAGCTTCCTGTAATCCACTATCAGCTCTTTTTCTTTGTTACATTGACAAGCAGACTGTTATACCTGACACCAAGATCTATGTCATTGTTGCGCACCTCTGCTCTGTAGACTGTAGACAGTGGCTGCACAATCATATTAGGGTTGCCACCTGTCCCGGTTCCAACTGATTGTGTTGTTTTTAATGGTCTGTCCAGGGGGGAAAAAAATATTCTCCCGGGACACTGAATGTCCCGGTTTTTCTATGTTGTCCAAACTACGGCCCGCGGGCCAACTGCGGTCCGCCACGCACTTTAATGCGGCCCGCCGAGCATGCATTAGTTTATCATTGGCTGTTAGCTATTTCTTTCCAGCAACGACGTTGTGGTTAACATTACTGCAAACTGCTTTACACTCTTATTAGAGAACGTTTACAATGTCCATATATCAAAACAGCATGTTACTTAGGCCGCGTTCAGACTGCAGACGAATCTGGTTCAAATCTGATTCCTTCTCATATCCGATTTTTAGGGCTGACTGTTCACACTGCCTTTAGCAAGTGTCCAAATCGGATATGGCTCTGTTCAGACTGGGTCACATCAGTAACAGATCTGACAGGTTGCTGTAGCAACGAAAACAAACATTTTTGCCATCAGGAGGAAATACTTGCCAATTTGGTGTGATTAAACATAGAACAATACAACTAGGTGAGTGTTCATTGAATGCATGCATGCGTGTGTGCATTTGCGCGACAGAAACCGAAACTTATCGGTGGCAAGCTCCGCTTCAAACTGTTGGAAGGCTATTTAATTATTTAACGGCATTTAATAGAACAAGGTGGATTCTTGCAACTTCCATAGAAACAGAGCAGAGACGGTATAATGCACTATTTAGCATTGAGTATTGTTAAAGGGATAATCCGGAGTGAAATGCACTTTAGATCAATTTTTCGGACTATTGGGAGTACATACGTTGAGTTGACACCAAAATCATGTCATTCGGATGTATTTTGAGAAAGTTCGAGCTCACCGTTTTTAACCAAAACTCGTTAGCCTGGAAGTGACGCGGGCATGTCCTTTCGCCGCTACAAAACGCTATCCTCTTCTACTGTTCCAAACAACACTACACTTACGTGGTAGTGAGTAGAGGATCCCTAAAGCCAAACCGAAGTATCCCCACGTCTTTATGTGGTCGGATAGAGAGTCCAGAATGAATTTAATCGAGTCAGTACCTTTCCGGAAATGTTAATAAAGTGTTGTTTTAGCGTTGCCAGCTGCAGCAGCGACATTTCCGGAAAGGTACTGACTCGATTAAATTTATTCTGGACTCTCTATCCGACCACATAAAGACGTGGGGATACTTCGGTTTGGCTTTAGGGACCCTCTACTCACTACCACGTAAGTGTAGTGTTGTTTGGAACAGTAGAAGAGGTATAAAAATAGCGTTTTGTAGCGGCGAAAGACATGCCCGCGTCACTTCCAGGCTAACGAGTTTTGGCTAAAAACGGTGAGCTCGAACTTTCTCAAAATACATCCGAATGACATGATTTTGGTGTCAACTTAACGTATGTACTCCCAATAGTCCGAAAAATTGATCTAAAGTGCATTTCACTCCGGATTATCCCTTTAAGTCACGTTTATAACATGGTCAAAAGACATAGCCGTAACGTTGGCCCACAACTCGAAATAGGTGGGCGGTCACGCACGTAAAGTCACGTCACGGACAGTCAAATCCGATCTGAGTGTTTGGAGCTGTTCAGACTGAGACGCATCTGTCCATATCCGATACGAATGCGATATGAAACTACCTCCTGGATGTGGTTTGCAAAAATCGGATTTCATGTGACCTGTCACTGTTCAGACTTCAAAAGTGACATCCGATTCAAATCTGAATGGGCTAAAAATCGGATTTTGGCTGGCAGTCTGAACACAGCCATAGAGATGCATTATGTTACTCATAAGTTACTCATAACTTAATTGGGAACGCGTTTGAGCGCGCACGAAAGGGAGAGAGAGCGCCAGCTGGCTTGTCATTTTTGATAACTGATATCTTATTTTTATAAGAAACGTTTAAAAGAAAAATGCGAAGAGTAGTTGCCGTCCTAAGCATAGACTTCTGAAGTTCGCCTACAAAAAAGCCGCCATCTTTGCCCAAATAAGGAGATCCGGTATCTTGAGATTTTTTCTATGGGAAATTACATGGGGATTTTCAATTATCGCACCTGTTAAACTCTCGCGGGGATAATGACATTGGAAATGCAGACGTTTTTCACTACACAGTTTTGTCCACTGCCGTCTAGTAGATACTGTGATCTTCGGTAGGTGAAGACAGCACACTTAGGCCGTGTTCAGACTGCAGACGAATCTGATTCAAATCTGATTCCTTCTCATATCCGATTTTTAGGGCTGACTGTTCACACTGCCTTTAGCAAGTGTCCAAATCGGATATGGCTCTGTTCAGACTGGGTCACATTAGTAACAGATCTGACAGGTTGCTGTAGCAACGAAAACAAACATTTCTGCCATCAGGAGGAAATACTTGCTAATTTGGTGTGATTAAACAGAGAACAATACAACTAGGTGAGTGTTCATTGAATGCATGCATACGTGTGCGATATTTGCGCGACAGAAACCGAAACTAATCAGTGGCAAGCTCTGATTCAAACTGTTGGAAGGCTGTTTAAATATTTAATAGAACAATGTGGATTCTTGCAACTTCCCTGAAACAGAGCAGAGACTATATAATGCTATATTTAGCATTGAGTATTGATAAGTCACGTTTAATATAACATGGTCAAAAGACATAGCTGTAACGTTGCTCCACAACTCGAAATAGGTGGGCGGTCACGCACGTAAAGTCACGTCACGGACAGTCAAATCCGATCTGAGTGTTGGGAGCTGTTCTGTGCTGTTTTTACTCAACATAGACTCTTGGGGTTTTTTTCTTATTGAGATAAGTAGAAACACTCTCCGAGAAAGCAATGAAGAGAAAAGAAAATCCATCAGGGACTGAACAGCAGACCTCACAAGTTTGAAAAATAAATTTGGATCTCATTCAGAGCACCCTAACACCTTGTGGAAATATACAAAGATTTTTTTTAATATTTTTTTCTACAATCTGCATTACCTCTTCTTTTGAAAAACACCATTTTGACTTGTCTTATGCAAATCTTTCTTTTTCATTTCCCACCCTGAACAAGGGCAAAATGCACCATTGAGATCTATTGAGAGATGTGTTTTGTATAGAGTAACGACTAGGTGCCACTAAAATCACTGAATCACTTAAATTGCCGGGGTGGGGACAAAACATATTGATCTCAATGGTGCATTTTGTCCATGTTTAGGGTGGAAAATAAAAAAGAAAGATTTGCATAAGACAAGTCAAATTGGTGTTTTTAAAAAGAATAGGTAATGCAGATTAAAGAAAAACATATTTTAAAAATCTTTGTATATTTCCACAAGGTGTTAGGGTGCTCTGAATATGAGATCTAAAATTATTTTTCTAACTTGTGAGGTCTGCTGTTCAGTCCCTGATGGATTTTCTTTTCTCTTCATTGCTTTTTCGGAGAGTGTTTCTATTGATCTCAATAAGAGAAAAAAAAATCAAGAGCCTATGTTGAGTAAAAATATGTCTTCTGTAAGCCTAAACAGAGCCCAGCCAAGAACTCAAATAAAATGTTGATCAACTTTGAGGGACTGCTATGACCATGCATCATCCAGACTACTCGTGGTGATTTTACTGCATACTATTCCTATATATGCACCAGCCTGCAAAATTTGAGCCTCCTACAGATTCTAGTTCTTGAGCAATGAGCTTGTGAACTTTGACAAAAAAAGAGGCAGAACAAATTTGCATACCTGTAAACTCAAATGTGTGAAAAAGGTGACACACTTTTCCAAAAATGGATTTTATATCGTTTTGGAGAAGAGCTCTTCAAAATGATGCACTGTCATTTTAAGGCTCTTTTGCCAACTCCGCTGAGAGGTTTGCTATGTCCCCTCAGTTTAGGCCTATAATAAATGCTCAGTAGTGGAACTACTGTTGTTTTCGCGATTTTCCTTTAGAAGTTTCTCATAAAAAGAAGAAATCAGTTATCAACAATGACAAGCCATCCTGCATCCAGCTCTCTCCCTTTCGTGCGCGCAGAAACACGTTCCCAATTAAATGGAGTAGAATAACGTACACTCTCAAAAATAGGGGTACTGTTGGGGT
The DNA here is from genome assembly GCF_963854185.1 of Sardina pilchardus. Taxonomy (NCBI): domain Eukaryota; kingdom Metazoa; phylum Chordata; class Actinopteri; order Clupeiformes; family Clupeidae; genus Sardina; species Sardina pilchardus. The sequence goes on from NC_085007.1 coordinate 31,980,552, forward strand.
ACATTTTCGTTCTTTCAAGTACAATTTTGACCCTGTACCTTGTATTGGTACTAATAGGTACCATTTCGGGTACATATATAATGTACCTTTTCACCAAGGGACCATATTGTACCTATGGGTACAAAAAGCCCATGGACTGTCACTCAGAAGTTGATAGGGGAGGAGATTCGGGAGCAACCGTTATTTTTTCGTCTCACTCAAAGTAATGGAGGAGCAGTTTTCAGCAGAGGAGCTTGGTGTGGGGAAACGTGCTGTTGTGCTGGCATAATCTTTATGGAACAGGAGGCAACGCTATTCAGAGGTAAGATGTAGTTGCAATTTATCGAAATTCAGTTTGTAAATGTTGAACACTGTTAACGGAATCAAATTGTTCGCTTAAAGGCTAACATATTAGCATTCGCTAGCTACGTAGCCCATGTCATGTTAGCTATATTCAGATATTTTGAAACGGTGTTCAAACGCCTTCAGTAATGCATGAGGTAAGGTATAGTTGCAATTTATCGAAATTCGGGTTTGTAAATATTGAATACTGTTAACTGAGTCAAATTGTTGGCATAATAGGCTGACATTAGCATTCGCTAGCAACGTAGCCTATGTTAGCTATGAATATTTTTTAAACGGTGTTCAAACGCCTTCGGTAATGCATGACTATCATGATAGATGTTAAGGAAAGGTATTTTGTGTGTGTTTTATCACTGTTTCCCATTTTAATGTGAAGTTAGTGAATACTGTTGAGTCAAATTGGCTTAAAGGCTAACATTAGCACTCGCTAGTAACCCAACCTTATGAAACGTTCTGCTAGCTGCTAACGTTAATCCCTCTCACACAGATAACCACCAAGGCAGATTGTTGGCGTGTGGAAGTACCTCTACTCAGAGTGATAGAGAAAACTATGGCTCTGCTTTTAGTGAAGGAATGGCTACGTAAGTAACACAACTTGGTCGTTTTTCTTAGTGTATTGATAGTATTTTTCTTATTGATGTTAAATACACATAGAAATGAAAATAATACAGACACTTTTTAGATTGTTTAGTTTGTCCAGGAGAAATTATTGCTTAGGGTCATCTTGTGCTGTTTCATTGTGTCATTTTTTTTAAAATTTATATTAATGTATTGCATATGCCATTTCTCTCTCAAACGCATAGCGGAGCGGGCAGCTTTATGAATATAAGGTGAAAAGGATGTATGGAAAAGTTTTGGGAGAGTCAGACAGTCCACGGAACTTGCAATGACTTAGCAATGATCTATGCCAGGTGAGTGGATTGACATACTGTAGTTGCATACATGTGTATTTTACACAATCTGTCTGAGGCTATTTATTTTTGTGGTTGAAAATATCTAATTCTGAGGTTTGTGTTTACATTTTGCTTCCAACAGACGTACAACCCCTGCTGTCATTGGTGATACCACTGCTTGAAAATATGTCAACGTCCTGTAGATCAAGTAAGGTTCCAGTTGAAGTCCTTCTGAAGAATTTGTTGGATTTCTGCCAGTTTTTGATATTGAACTTTAGTGCCTGTTGAGACTCTTGGCTTTTTAATGGCACGCCTCATTCTACCCAAATGGAAGGATTGGAGTGTGTTTATATTGTATATGTTTATAGGCTTGCTAATATTTGCTTAGGCTTTCACATTGTTTTCTGAGATACTACTCAATGATGTCATTGTGACTCATTGGATCACACTTCAAGACGCGTATCTTTTACTCAATTAGTGTATGCACTGTGAATCCAAACATGAGAATTCTAAGATTATAGCAACTGCAAAGTTACTGCAAGGACAATGTTAGTTTTGTAAAAACCTTAAGTGACAAGCACAAGATGCGATAGTGCTGGGAGCTTTTCTCTTGTAACATTTTAATGCATTTGTAATGGTGACGGTAAGCAGATACTACATTTTCATCTCATATGTTAGTATTAACATGAACTTAAAAGCATGCAAGGTTTTTTTGTGTGAAGTGGTTAACTCAAATATTGGTATAATATAGATCAAGGTTATTAATGTTGATCCCCTATGGTGCAAGTTAATCATTTTTTTCCCTCTGCATATAAACACAATGTGGAAGCAAAATATTGGAGATCAAACTGTTTTATATTTACACTTACATAAAGAGTTACAACATGTTTTACGTTAATATGCACATTGATTAATGTAAGATACTTTGATGTTTTGATATGAATGTGTTAACTTTTATGTACCTGTATTCATGTGGAGTATTGTGTGTAATATCACAAAGTGATTTTTCTCTCAGAATAAACATTTTAATTTACTTATTGGTTGTGTGAATACATTTCAATTATACCACCTTAAATTTTCACTGGGGTTGTACCCTTAAAGTACAGATTAGTACCTTTTAAGGCTGCTATGCTGTAATGATATACACAGGTACATTTCGGTCATTGCAGGTACACAAGTGTACCTTGATGGGTACAAATGGCTAGGGTACCAAACGGTACCTGCATTAGGGGTACATTATTGTACTTCAAAAGGGTACTGCCCCAGCGACAAGCATTTGTACCGTTTTAGGTACACACTGGTACTTCCATTTCTGAGAGTGTAGGCTAAATTAGATCCGCTGCAATGGAGATTACAGAGTATCATCTCTAGGCCTATATAACATGCTGTTTTTACATTGACATTGTAAACGTTATAGAGTATTGTGCAGTGAAGTTAACCACACGTCTTTCGCTAGGAAAAAATAGCGAGCACTGCCAATCATAACCTACAGTAAGTGCGGGCCGAATTGTGGGCTGCAAGAAGCACTTGCACATGTGCGTCTGTTTTGTTATCCTCGTTCGCATACCGAAATATTTTCTCGCAAATGCGAGTGAGTCTTGTTTGTAGAAATAGGCTACTTCTTTCCGCCACAAATTTCAAACTGCCCTTACAAGTTCATCTGTGTTGGAGGCGGATGTCATATGCCTTGATTGTGATTGGCCAAATCAATTAAACGTGACAGGCGAAATGTAGCCTACTACTTTCTAACAGGGCGATAGAGAGAGCAGAGAAGACGGAAATCTTCTTGTCTCGCCCTCACCACCCCCCCCCCCCCCCCCCCCAAAAAAAAAAAAAACTCTTCGGATTTAGATGAATCATGAAAATGACCTATTTTGTTGTGAAAACGGCGAATTTCGCCGAAAAGCGACGAGTTTGCAGGTATGCATTATGATGTGAGGATTCACACTCTCTTTAAAAATGATTGGCAGGAGGATGAGTGCCGCTCTGAAGTCCATTCCTAGAAGAGAAGAGAGAGATACTTTATTCATGTTAGGCATCCAGTAGCTTACACATACATACACACACACACACACACACACACACACACAATCAAAATCTGATTATCATCTCAGAATGCACTGAATTGTCTACAGATTTTTCCACGCACGCGCTTATCAAAGTGTAATAATGACATACCATTAGTCTTCAACAAAACCACTCTTTGGACGAATAAAGCTAGTTTCATGCTTCGTGTTAGGTATCAGTAGTGACAATGGTAGCGTCCATACATCAATCAACTGATTCAGTTTATAAATGCAATATGACCACTCACGTGCAGCAAGTCACAGAATGAAAGCATAAATTCCTGTCCTATACTATTGAATTAAGTGACCAGTGCAGCAGACCTGATTAATCAATAGTAAAATTGACTGGATATTAACACATCCCACCCCATCGGTGGAGGGCTGGAGGAAGCTTTGAGAAACACATTTGTGCTTTCATTCAGTGGCCTGCTGCAGGTGAGTGGTCACATTGGTCCTATGAACTGTGGAATAGTAAATTGACGTACAGACGCTTCCATGGTCACTTCTGAAACTTAACACACACACACACACACACACACCTATTAGGATGAAGCGTGGGACTGCAACAAAGCTAGTTGGACAAAAATAACTATCAGGAGGGCAGCAGTCCTCACACCACCTGCAAACAGAGGGAATAGAAGAAGGCGAACATCAATACATTGCAAAACTCACAGAACATGAAAAGACCATCACTGATGCACTACTGCACTCACATGCATCTTAAAGGGATATTCCGCCATTTGTGGAAATACGCTCATTTTCCACCTTCCCTCGAGCAAAACAATCGATATTTACCTTGCTCCCATTCATCCAGCCATTCTGTGAGTCTGGCGATACAACTTTTAGCTTCAGCCTAGCATAGATCATTGAATCGGATTAGACCATTAGCTTCTCGCCTGCTAGCTTCATGTTTAAAAGTGACTAAGATTTCTGGTAATTTTCCCATTTAAAACGTGTCTCCTCTCAAGTTAGAAAGTGCAATAAGACCAACTGAAAATGAAACCTGGCGTTTTTTTAGGCTGATTTGACATGGAACTACACTCTCATCTGGCGTAATAATCAAGGCAACTTGCAGCTACTGGCACTACTACTGCTTGTTGTCTATGGGGACTATTTTCAGATGCTGCGTACGATATCACTGCGCCTATGGTACGTTTGCAAGTTGCCTTGATTATTACGCCAGATGAGAGTGTAGTTCCATGTCAAATCAGCTTAGAAAAACGCCAGGTTTCATTTTCAGTTGGTCTTATTGCACTTTCTAACTTGAGAGGAGATATGTTTTAAATGGGAAAATTACCAGAAATCTTAGTCACTTTTAAACATGAAGCTAGCAGGCAAGAAGCTAATGGTCTAATCCGATTCAGTGATCTATGCTAGGCTGAAGCTAAAAGTTGTATCGCCAGACTCACAGAATGGCTGGATGAACGGGAACAAGGTAAATATCGATTGTTTTGCTCGAGGGGAGGTGGAAAATGAGCGTATTTCCAAAAATGGCGGAATATCCCTTTAAAGGAGAATTCCGGTATGATATTGACTTAAAGTGTGTTGAAATATGATACCGAGTGTGAGCGATTGTCTCAGAGCTGATCTCGACCTGTCAGCTGTTCTCCGAAACCCGGCGGTAGCTCAGCAATAGTAAAGCAGGTTTTCAACGTTTGTGCCTCGGGCATCGGCGTGCCGTGCAAATAAATCACTGTTTTACACCATTAATGAGGCTCAAAGTAGCTCCACACTTTATTGGTAGACTTCTGAGGGCCCTGACATTTAAAACGAGACATCGAGAACTTTGAAAAAGCACTGGTTGTTTACTTACATGACTGTTTATTCAGGCAGTCACTTTCAAAAGTTTACCGGTCGCAGCCATCTTGAATTTAGTCACGTGACTGATTCATGACTAGTGCACGCATAGACATAGCGATTACGTGACCAGTCACGAATCAGTCACGTGACTAGATTCAAGATTATGTAGCCTACCCTGTCACGAAAGGTACTTCTCAGTACCGCACAGGAAGTGTACCCTTTCATCAGAATAAAGTACTTGTTTGTACCCTACAGGATTTGTACCCAAAAGGTACTTCTTAGTACCCCTTGGGAACACAATAGGACCTTTAATGGTACATTTCTGAATGTTGTACCTTAAAGAACTAGATTGTACCTTCACTCTTACTTTATGTATGATAATGTACCTTTTCAAATGGTACCTATATGTACTTGTCCGCATTCATAATTCATTGTGTGCCTTTTTCTTTGGAAAGGTACTTATTTGTACTCAGCAAGAGACATGTAAGTAACTTGGATGGTACAGTTCTGAAATTTGTACCTTGAAGTAGCCTACCTGATTGTACCCTCACTGTACCTTTATTTCTGAGAGTGTATACTACTACTTCATTTACGGGTACTATCTATTACTATTGATTCTACTATTGTCTGTTGTCTATTTGTTTGTAACAGAATATCCAATAACACAGAGAGATATGTACGTGTGTTTGTGTTCATTCATCTTGGGTATTGAAATAGTGCATTAATGCAGCCCGGACATCAGTTCCTTCCTGTTGGCCCCGATCAGGTAGAGCATGTACAGGGGGTTGCACGTTCACATGTGTGTTTGGCCTGTCTCTATAAAAGTGGTCACCATACTCCTCACAAATGTTGTGCAACACACAGCATGTCAGCACCATTTTCTTCACCATTTCAACTTTACAGTCATTTCTTTTCATCAAACACCTCCACCTTCCTTTAAGCCTTCCAAAGGTGGTCTCCACAATTGACCGTGCACTACTTATTCTGTAGTTAAATCTGTGCTGCTCGGGTGTTAGTCGTCCTGTGTCCGAAAATGGTTTCATAAGCCATTTCTGTAGTGTATAGGCAGGGTCTCCAATCAAAAACTGTCCAATATCATGCCCTGAAATATTAACTTTGTGTTGACTTAATATTTCTCCATCACTTAATCTCTCCCACAAGTCTGACTGTCTTAGAACTCGAGCATCATGGACACTTCCAGCATACCCTACACATACATCCCAAAACAACCCTTTACCATTCACAACACCCTGTAGCACTATAGAGTGCCACCCTTTTCGATTAAAATAATCAGTTGCGTATTCCTCTGGTGCTATGATTGGAATGTGACTGCCATCAATGGCCCCCACACACTGTGGAACACAACATTTGTCTCTGAAAAAAGTTGACATTTCCAAGAACATTCTCTCATCCGGGACTGGAATGTGTAGTGGAAGAAGCACCGCAATAATGGCGTCGCAGAAGTCCCTGACAGAATTCGAGACTGTGTTAATGCCCACACCAAAAAGATGACCTATGCTCCTATACTCGCTGTCGGTAGCCAGCTTCCAAATTGCGATGGCAACCCGCTTTCTCACAGGTATGCACAGTCGGTAATTTGTATCTCTTCTGTCGAGTGTGTCTTAGGCGGCAGCAAATATAATCAAAAGACTCTGAAGTTTTGAATGAAACGAGTGCGATTGAACGTTCAGTAGTATCCCACCACTCGGTCCACTGTGGATGTCTCCAAACTACAGGTGATGCTCTTCGTCTGAGCAGCCATAACATCTAAAACAAGGAAAGGTAAAGCACAATAAGGCTATTTGTTGTGTTAAGCCTACATTAGGATATCCTACGCTACATATAAGTTCAGTCAGGACCACTTTGTCAATAAAATATTTTTATTTACCATTGCATGAAATACATTCTTGGCGGTATGTTCTGTTCTGGGGGCCCCCTGCCCTTCCATGTTCAAACATGGAAAGCCCAAGGCAGGGAGAGCAGCAATAAACCCCCCCATGGGATACAGAACAGAACAAACATCAATGACACAACATTGATAAGTCAGAAGTATGAGGGGGTTAAGGGGAGGAGGTGGGTGGCAAGGTTGCCGAAAAAAGCAGATGGCAGCAGATTGGCAAAGGCAGTTTAAATAAGCGCTCTGAATGATCTCCACCAATGAAAGCAAAGCTTGGCCGGCTGGCACTCAGCTGGCAATCAGCTGGCAATCAGCTGAGCGATTAGATTGACAGTCAGCTGGGCCATTCAGGGAAGCTAGCGAGACTCCGTGACCTGCCTGAACTAACGCTGTGCTCCATTTATGTATCTTACGCACCTGTCTGGAGCGCAGTCTCCGTCTGTTATGTATGCTGTTCGTGTTAAATACATGCAACCAGCCTTCAAATTCCACTAATATTAACTTGTAAAGTAATTTCAAAACCACAAAAGATAGTAGTAACTTTCTGTCTGCCATTTTCGGAATAAATATCGCTCGTGAACATTACAATTGTAACTATGGTAACATGCTACTTGTAACCAAAGATTCTAGAGCGTAGCTGTTTGGTGCTGAAACGTGTGGAAATGCGGGCCGGTGCTACAAAGGAGCCGGAGCCTGCCTAAGTCACGTCAGCACCGGCACTGGCACGGCCTTGGTGGAAAAGTGATATAAGAAGATTTATTTTCAGTCCCCTCCCATGGAGAACAACAGAGTCTGTTTGGCCATTTCTTTTAGGTCTATGGCCATTACTGTAATGGAGACACAACGCCTGAGAGGACCAGACCAGTCACGGCCCGGTCAAAAGTAGGCTACCTTCCCCCATAAAAGTCCCAGAGCCAGAGTAATGGAAACGTGCCTATTGTGTGCTTATGGCAGGTTGGCTTGTGTTTACTGTTTGATACGAAAACACTATATTTACGAAGGTGTGAAGAGCTAAGCAAGGTGTGTTCGATTTTGCAAGAGAACTACAATGTTTTGCTGATTTTCTTATTTGTGTTTAGAGTTTTGCAAAAATAGCCAATAGTTACAACAAAAGTGCTTTAGCAATCAGAAAAATTATAAGGTAGGCGGAACCTACCTTCAACCCGTCAGGGGCCATATGCAAAAGAGGGGGCAAGCATTTGTGCGTGTCCCCTCTAGTTTCCCTGTAGATAAGAACAGTCACGACGAATGTGGTGATTACACCCATATTCCCAGCATCCCCCATTACGCTCTGCTGTCCATGTAGAGGATGACACAGGTGGTTTAGATGAATGCAGAAATGGGGTTGACTGACGGTGTTGAACTGGGTAGAGGGCCACTGGAGGTGCCTCTCATGCAGCGTTTATATGTCCTCCCTCGCTCCTCGGGCCTCGATCCTCATTGATCTACATAAAGAATGATGGGGGGGGGGAAACAGTGGGATAGTCTATCCAGTGTTAGTTATAGATCAGTGAGAACGCCCCTCGAGGATCGAGGAGGGATGTTGAGAGGCACTCTGGGACTGAATACTGCTTGCAAAGCAGTCTGCAATGATTTCACTTCCTGCTGTAGGCCCTGTACAATCCCAAGCAGGGAATCAATTCGCTCCTTACTGGCAGACTTTTCCACAACCTCACGTACTCTACAATCAGGTGCTAATGCTCCACCCTATAGACCCCTAATCAGCTCCAGCTCTGCAACTAGATTGATAGCATATTCTAGTGTTGCCGGTTTAGCAATACGGCCAGGGCGGCCTTGCATACCGACAGGTGTGTGGTGTTGGTTTTGTAAGGATTATTATTTAGGGCCCAAGTACCCAAGAGATGCAAAGCCTTATTGTTTTTGTAAGGATTATTATTTTTTTATTATTATTCCCTTTTTTTGGGACCTTACTTTGCCTTTTTTGAGGTTCCCATGGACGAAAACTCACAACATTTGGTATACACACGTCAGTCGTAGCGCCTGCTACTCAGGGACAAAGACTTGGCCCCAGATATGGCCCAGCGACCCGCTAGCGCCCCTTTATGTGACTCATTCAATGGTTGGCATATACTTTCAGCTACACAAACAACTTAATCAGATTAGGTGTATATGACATCCAAAAACAAACAACTCAATCAGATGACATCCAAACACCCAATATACCGAATGTCAGTGTCAGTGCTTTGTCAGATTCCGAAAATGTCAGAGGTTGCGGACTGCAGTTGCTCGGCCCCGCCATTGCCACTTGTGGCGATATTTTGACTTTGGATTCTCAGTTGAATATCAAATGAACAAAGCATACATAGGCAATTTGTCCTCTATACTGTCAGTTAATCTCTGCTGCTGTCATGCTTCACAAACACCCCTCTAGAAGGGATGCCTGAGAGCAGACTCGGATGAAAAACCTCTGCAGTTCAGTCTCATTGATGGTTTTGGCAGATGGACAGTTAAATACGCTGGGGGAAACATTAATGGGACAGAAAAAAAGAAAGGCCGAAAGGTGAACTGTGTGTGTGATAGTGTATGAGTGAGAGTGCATAATGTCAAATACATTATCTAAAGTGCTTTGGATGGGTAACTAAATATAATGGAGCACCATACACGCAGCTGAGTTCCACGTTTTAGTCAAATGGTCATCTCCATAAAATAATTGATTCAAGAGAAAACTGTTTATATCATTTTAAAGTCATTTTCACTCATTCAATTACACTGAAAGGTTCTCTTTACACAAAGAGGGGATGAAATGCATAAATCTACTTTACACTAGTGCAGTATATTTTTTAACTTTGTATTTTCTTCATAATTTCCTTAAGTGAGAGATGTGAAGCTTATTTTGATGTGACTTCACAATTGGAATGCTATGGAGTTTCGGAAAACATGTATCTGCGTGCAGTTACCATTACAAGGGCAATGGAAAAATATATGTCCTTAGCCCTGTGAGACACAGAGTAAGTGGACTGTTTGGTCCTCTGCGCAAGCGCTGGTAAGGTGTGGCAACAAAAGGGCATGCATTATCACTGAATTCCAAACCACACCTACCATGTCGTGCATTCACTGCAACAGGGAGAAAAGTTTACATGCTCACTTCCTGCCCATGTCTCCACAGCATGCTGCTTTTCAGTACCTATTAGCAAATTGTTTCAGCAAAAGCATTGAGCCAGAATTTCTCTAAAAGACTGGTACTAGTGTAAGTGAATCTCTCCTATACTGCCCTTTTATCTCTTAACCCTAACCCTAACACATAGGCCTACACTACCATTCAAAAGTTTGGATATGTGTAGGACTTTTACTCTCTGAAGCTGGAGTTTTCCACCTCTGCTAAATTGTATATATAATGAGATAAATCATTACTGTCTGTTATAGGAACCACCTATCAAAACAGAGTGAAATAGCTCTGACCTCCAAGTGGCCAGGGATCTCTCTTTTACCCTCTCTCACACTGTGCCTGCATGTTGTAAGAATGTGTGTGTCATACAACTAAATCAACTCTTCCTATAGTACTTAGCATGCACGACTCTCGGTTGTTCATTTACTGTATTTGTACAAGACACAACATTTTCCAGAATAGTGTAGCTGTAATGATACTGACTGAAAAAAACTATACAATAGGCTGTATGGAGCTGACCAACTACCATTTGATCCCCAATCAGTGACTGATTAATACAGCACAATTCCAATGCAGGGCCAGAGTATAATATTGAAAATAAAATAGCATAAATGGCACTCAAAGCCATATTATGATTAGGGCTACAATAATTATCAAATTATTAGCCTATTGTCTAATTAACATTTATATTTTAAAAACCTCTCAAATTGTGTGATTCCAGCTTTTAAAACATTATTCTGATTCTCTAGCCTACGCATGAAATCTAGAAAGTCAACAGTGATCCTCCTGGAACAGCTGTCCAAAAGTGACCCATCTGCTTATCCCAGTCAAGTGGAAACACTCTACCTTTCATCATAATGACTTTCCTGTTCGCTGACTTTAATTCAATATGATTTCAGTTTTCAATTATTGATTTCACTTAGAGATGCATGGCTGGGTTGCACAGTGTCCTAAAACAAGAATAGTGAGAACAGAGCAAAAAGAGAGAAAACAAATCAAACATTTTAGGCGTAGGCTAACGTGCACGTAATAACATGGCTTGGGAAAGGGTTAAAAATACACACGGTCGCCCAGCTTCTCGGGATAGCCTACATTGTGTCGGAGTTGTATGTACCCCATGCACACGGTTTGACCATTTAAAACTTAAAATGTCAAGAAAAAACATATAAAAACGAATGAAAACTGACTAACGGCAATGCATTTCAATGGACGTGGAAGCCGAGAATGTCCGAGTGTATTGTTAGCTATACATGCACACTGTGATTGGCTCCTTGCGTTCGGGTGGCGTGGTTTAGCCACGGGCGGTGATGAACGCTGTTAACGTAATGAAGTGACAGCTTAGTAAATTCCACGCAATAGGCCTATAGCAAAGCACAGCGTTCGCATTCTGCGCATACAAAAACTCGCTATTAGCGCTGTCTTATAGTAGGCTACATCTGGCCCTCTGTGTCTTGGGAACCAGGTAATGAAAATTTGGTTAAAAATGTTTTGTTTTTTTTATTAATATCTTAATAAAATCTTGGCCATGTCCTTGGTAAAAATGACTAAAAAGTGTAGGATTTATATTTACAAAGACATTGAAATATGTATTATGTAATTCATAACACTTAAATTGACAGGTTTGCTCACATCATTTGAAATACATTTTGACTCATTTTTAATGCATTGCAGTTAGTCAGTTTTCATTAGTTTTTATGTTTTTTCAGCAGAAGATAAAAGTTATTATAAGCTATTTCGTTGCTCTGAAAGTTTAGGTCTATCCAATGAGTGCAGATCGAGGCATTCCCCCCATATCGGTTGAAATACGCTTCAGGATTAGACTCATATACTGAGAATTTTGAGTATGACAACGTCAGGTAGTAGTCCACCCAGTCATCGCTACTTCATAAAGAGGTAAGCACAATAATGTTCCAGTCCTGCCATTGCTTAAAGGTAGGGCATGGAATTCTCTTTTTTGGCCATATGTGCAAAATCACTTGAAATCCTATTCCTAACCTTCTCACAGCCACTGAGTTGGAAGCACTGAAATGGAAATTAAACACGTCAATCAACTGTGAAATGGGCAGGGTTCCTAAACCATCTAGCATCATTGGACATCAGTACGTTCAGTACATTCGTCAAACAGTTGGACTGTACCCCCCTCCCCCCAACAGATTCTGTTTATACACTATATTGTCAAAAGTATTGGGTCACCTGCCTTGATCCCCATATGAACTTCAGTCACATCCTATTCTTAGGGTTTAATATGACGTTGGTCCACCCTGAAGCTATAACAGCTTCAATTCTTCTAGGAAGGCTTTCCACAAGGTTTAGGTGTGTGTTTATGGGTATTTTTGACCATGTTGGCCGAGGCGACTGGCTCTCAGTCTGCGCTCCAATTCATCTCAAAGGTGTTCTACTATCTAGTAATAACTCAGACTCCCTCTCTCCATTTGGCCATGACTCTCCAAATTCATAGCTCCGTTGGTATGGAGGTAGATTTGTGTCTTTATTATTCAATCATAAAAAAAGTGTGCTTCAATCAAAAAATATATCTTCAATCAAAAAAACATTCTCTTCTGTCAAAGAAAACACATTCAATCAAAGAAAAAAAGTATTTGAATGCAAATGCCTTTGAACTCCTTTTTTCTTTGATTGAAAATGTTTTTTTGTGATAGAAGTGAAAGTTTTTTGTTTAAAGCAGCTTTTTTGATTGAAGTGATGTTTTTTTTGTTTGAGCCATAATATGGGTAGGACATGTGTGTCTTTATTATTCAATAGAAAAAGATGTTGCTTCAAAGAGAACTAAAAAAAAAAAATATTTCAGTCATTGAAAAATGTTTTTGAATGCCAAAACTATTTGAGACCCAAAGAATTGCATTTGAACCCTTTTTTTCTTTGATTGAAAATGTTTTTCTTTTGGAGGTGAAAAAAAAAACGTTTTGAAGTGTTTTTTCTTTTGATTGAATCATTTTGACACAAACATACCGCAGAGGGCGGATGCTTTCCCATTGGCAGACATATTTGACTGACAAGGGTCTATACTAATCACGTCTTTCTCACCAACAAGTCCTGGCAGAGAATTTATGGTTGCCGGGGCAAGCCAGGGACTAGGCTAAAGAGAGCTGTGGTGGAGTTGTTGGGAAGTATATGAAGCAGTATTCAAATGATTGTTATCTTGTAATAAGCATATTCTGCTAGATATTTAGATTACATAAAGTTTGCTAACAATAGTCAGCGTGCAGTGTGTGTGTGCAGTATGGCAAGTCGATGTAATGTATCACACAGCTTGACAGGGCTACAATATGAGATGGAGACGGAATTATCAGTTATCCACACATGTTGTCAAATGTCAATTAAAATGTGCAAAAGCCTATCACCCTTGACTTCACAGTTATACTTTACACAAATCTCCGTATGTACCATGCCAGACTACCATTGACAGTAGTGGTATTTCAAGCATGCACTGCACACACATAGAAATAATAATAATCATAATAACTAGAAATGTGTAATTCCAAGGAATTATCAGAGCATGAAAATGCAAAATATATTAATAATAAAATATCATACAGAGAAAAAAAACAGATAATGCAGAGATAGTGGTAATGGTGTTGCTAGGTAGGGGAGAGCCGGGTCAATTGAAACGCGGGACGAAAGTAACAAAGCGATTTCCTCGAAAACCATGCACATCTGAAATGTCATATGTCGTCAGTTTGTTCAACACACAAGACTTGCCAACCACGGGAAATCTCGTGCCATGACGTCATCGAATTCCAACATTATCCCCGCAAACCTGTTTTTGACACCGGCAAGTAAAATCTTATGTGCGGTAATTTTTTTGTGATCACAACTCGTGTTTATTGTTTCATGCAATGATCACATGACCATACGAGAGATGAATCATTACTTAAACATGTCTGAAAGTGTTAAATGTCAGCATTTTGAGGTTTAGAAGCAAAATATGTTTAAGTGTTAGTTAGCACTGTCGGGACGATTGAAACAGTTGTTTCAATTGTCCCGAACTATCAATGCAAAAAAAAAAAAATGTTTCAAAATAAAAGAGGAAGATCAATTGTGAATCCCTCAACAAGGCTTACAACGGGAAATACGTAAATTAGATGGAAATGTAGTCATCAGCATGGTATAAAATGAAGAAATGTGAGTTTAATAGAAACGCGTATCTCGACATTGACGCACATGGAAAAATAAATTTTTTGACCTACTTATATTTTGAAGAATCAGGTGAAATGTTATCCATGACAAGTACAGAAGTATGTTGTTAGGTATGTTTCATAAAAACTAGAGTAAAGTGAATGGTTTCTGTTTACAATATGCTGTTTCATTCGTCCCGCACATGTGTTTCATGACTGGGCGGGTCAATTGAAACAAATGACAACTTACGTTCAAAGTTAAAAAACAACGCGATCACTCAAGGTGTATATGAAATTACACTGGTAACTAAGAGAGGACACATGTGAGTTGTTGATCATATGACAACATTATTTGTATCCCTTTCACCTGTTTTGAAAAAGACGTTAAACTGCTCTCCCCTACTGTAGACATGGTGGCTGCTATGTTGCTTGGACCCTAATTATCTTCTGAAGGCACGCTTGCCACCAGCACCGTAAATAGGCCTAATAGATCAGTTTGGCAGATATCTGGCACATCACTGCTCACATTATCACTACACAATGGTAAACATGGCTAAATTGTAAAAGACTGAGTAGCTGCAAAATATCATTTCAGTTTAGTTTCTGTAGGCTTAATGCATTAAATTGCACCCATGTCAATTACTCAATACATTTGTACAAACACCTACAAACGTCAAGTAGCAGGAAGCCTTTTCCCCAAAAGTGACAAAAACCACAGCTTCTCGGGGGGTATTGCTTAAATAAAACACGGCCCCTCGGGGCTTATTGCTTAATTAACGTTGGCTAGCAATTCCTGCTCTCACACTCAAGATACATTAGCGCTTGCCTTTATCTCGGCTCTGCCTGTGCCCAGACTAGCTGTGGCTAGCGTGGCTAGTGCCCTATATGTGGAGGGCACTAAGAGCGTGGCTGCACAACACTGCCATCTGCTGGTTGTTCAGTGGATGGTGTATTCGCATTCATATTCAGAGGTATTCATTTGTGGATCTTGGTGTGCAGTAGGAATGTCTCAAAATTACATCATCGAGAGAAAAGCAAAATGGAGATCCACAAATGCAGATTTCACATTCAAGCATATTTATTTTCAAATCTCGAAAATATATTTACAAAAGCAGCTTTATTCATATAAATTAGTTTATTTATTTGTATGTCAAAATTTGTCAAAATTCAAAATTTTGAGTTCTAAAAGTCAAAATTTTGATTTTTCATCTCAACATTTTGACTTTTCATCTCAACATTTTGACTTTTATATCTAAAAAAAAGTCAACATTTTGAGATATAAAGTCAAAATTTTGATATTAAAAAGTCAACATTTTGAGATAAAAAGTCAACATTTTGACTTTTTATCTCCAAATTTTGACTTTTATCTCAACATTTTTACTTAGCATAAACTTTTTTTTTTTATTTCCCTGGCGGAAATGGGCTTCCATACATTTTTATATTTGTATTTTGTATTTTTATATTTATAAATGTATGTAGGTTATATATATATATATATATATATATATATATATATATATCCTTTTATATATATTTAAATCTTTTTGAGACAATCCTCACTCCATAAATACATCAAAAGGGGAGGGGAAGGGAGAAAGGGGGAAACACACTCTGTGTCATGTAAGCCGGGTGCTGTGGAGTTTTCATTATTCTTAATTAATTTATGTAAATGTTAAATAGGGTTGGGCTTAAGCAGCAGCCTTGTCTTACTCCACATCCCTGAGATATGAAATTTGTTCTTTTGCACCCTATCTTTACTGCACACTTACTTCCTGTATTGATTTTATCAGGTTTTTCCTCCTAGTACACACACCACTTTGTAAAATGTTGTAGAATAAGCCTGTGTGCCAAATGGAGTCAAAAGCTTTAAAAATAAATAAAACAGGCGTACATTTTCCCTTTGTTTCGGTTCACTTGTTTTTCAATAAGGGTGTGTAATGTGTAAATGTGATCAGAAGTGTGGTAGTTTGGTAGGAATCCAATTTGACATTTTCTCAGGGCATTGTGCCTCATAAGGAAGTTTAGGACTCTTAAGTTCATGATACAGCATAACTTCCCCAAATTAGGCTACTGTTTACACAAATGCCTCTGTAGCTGTTAGGGTCGATTTTGTCACTGGATTTGAACAGTTTTAATGAGTCCTAGTGTCCAGATCTCAGGATAGTAGCCTACACTCAAAATCATGTTGAATAGCTTCTTGATGCCTGTTTGAAATGTGCCCATGCTTTTTAACATTTCATTCAGGCCTATACCAGTCCTGGGGATTTTTTGTCTTTCAATTTCCTTATGTTGCTTTATAGTCTAGGTCCTGTGTAAGATTTGTATGTGCTTCATTTAGCGGAGAATATCTCAACTGTTCTAGACTAATATGGCCCCATTGAACAACATGGGATGTGTGCCAAAATCTCTATCCGGGACGAAAGTCCTGAAAATGACCACAATTAGGTGACACTATATATCACACTATCATTACACTAGAGGTGAATGTGACTTTTTTTTCCCTTTATAGATATCCTCATAAACTTCTACCAGATTAATGTTCATATTAAGAGAAATGCTTTTTGTATTACACTTTGTCAAAAAATATTTTTTAAATATGCAAATGAGGCAATATCTGATTAAATATGCATACTTATACCACTGCTTGAAATTTCCTATTGTGATGCGCTATTTGGAACGTGCATTATTTTTCGATATACCGCACGGCTATGAAGTAGTTCCCTTCTTTTGGGCTTATTATACTTGAATATTAATTCGTCAATGTCAATGTAACGGTAAAAACAGCAACGTAGTATCTAAGACAGCGGCAATATAAACGAAAATGAAAGTAGCAGTGGTATAAGCGGGATAATCAACTCCGCCCCTGCGTTTATAGGAAAATAATGCACTTATCGAAGTGTAAAGTCCCCTCCGCTTGCGGCGTCGGGTCCTTATTACCACTTCAAACGTGCATTATTTTCCTATAAACGCACGGCGCGGCGTTGATTATCCCTTACATATATTCTCCTGAAGCAACAGCTTTTCTGAGGTGATCTCAATGTTTATCTGACCATGTAATGTAAGAATTCTGGTTTGATATTTGGGGGTCTAGCAACAAAGCTGCAGAGTTTCATATTATGCATAAGCGTTCACTCAATACAGCCAATCAAAATTGACTGTGAAGCTGCCAAACAGGAAGTGAGCTCATATCTCACCAACGCTTTGATGTATAAAGTCCAAACATTGGTAAGGGGCCTCGTTAACTGATTGTGATGATGCACTAGGAAATTGGTATCGTTTGGACTCTATAGGGGGCGCTGTGATACAGGAAGTAAGCCTGTATCTCAGTAACGCTTTGATGTACGAAGTTCAAACTTACTACGTGGCTTTGGTACCTGATTGTGAGGACGTGCTAGGAAATTGGCACTATTTGGTGGGACTTTTTTTTCCTTTATAGATATCCTCATAAATTTATACCAGATTAATGTTCATATCAAGAGAAATACTTTTTGCATTACACTTTGTCTAAAAAAAATAAATAAATGTGCAAATGAGGCGATATCTCATTAAATATGCATAGATACACTCTTGAAGCAACAGCTTTTCTGTGGTGATCACAATGTTTAAAAGGAACATGTAATGTAAGAATTCTGGTTTGATATTTTTAATTGTGTTTCTGTAGATGTTCAGTGTGGATGTGTGTGTGAGGAGGATGTCATGTGTTGTGCTGTATGGAATTATAAATACAACACTGCAAAAATCTGCTTGTCTAATAAAATCAAACTAATCAATTCTCCCTGAAAACAAACAAAATTATCTGCCAGTGCAATAAGTAAATTTGTCGGAAAACAAGCACAATTATCTGCCAGTACAGTAAGTAAATTTGTCTTGATAAGACTTAAAAATAAGTCTAACTCGTCTTAAATTAAGTCAAATTTATCTTATGAGAGAGCACTAGGTAAGTATTTTCATACTTAAAACAATACCAGCTTTGGGTCCAAGCACCATTTACAGACACCACCTTGGTCTTAAATGCAGAATGCTTATGGTTTTGTGAGAAAGGGCAGTTTATTAGTCCCCGAGATTGGAATATCGAAGGTTTGCCAGATCTCTGCTCGTGTGGCAAGTGTGCACACAAGAATGGCAGTCCCTGTCACGTAAATGCAAAATAGGAAATAGATGTAGAAATCCTATCACTGAATGAGTTCTCATCATCATCCCCCATATCTGGACTCTGTTAAGAAAAAGTTTAAAGTTTGACCTTGCAACACAGGGAATAAACCTCTGTGTCGTTCTGTGTTTTTCTTTTTTAAGTTAACGTTCCAATGATAATAGGAAGGTTGGATATAAATGATCTGTATTTATCAAATGCTTGTATTCTTTCTTTAAAAAAAGCCCCTTGTTTGTATATTGTACTGTAATTCAATACGCGTAACCCCTCACACACACAACATCCACACTGAACATCTACAGAAATACAATTAAAAATATAGCTACAAGCAGCAATGTGGGGGTCTAGCAATAAAATCACAGAAATGGCGTTGCCATGGCATGAGCAAGCACTCACAGCAACTTTCACGGCAATTGGATAAAGAATGGTTGAAATATCAGCTTACTTCCTTTATTACAGCACCCCTAGAGGTCAAATGATGCCACAAACCTTGCATGTCCGCACAATTAGTTACCAATTCCCCGTAACAAGTTTGGCCTTCATACATCAAAGCGTTGCTGAGATATGAGTTCACTTCCTGTATCACAACGCCCCCTACGGATGCCAAATGATGCCAATTTCCTAGTGCGTCCTTTCAACCAGATACCATGGGTGGCTCTCAAACTCTCCTCAATCCTCGGTCCTCGAGGGGCGTTCCCACTTATCTATAACTAACACTGGATAGACTAATCCCATTGTTGCCGCCCCATCATTCTTTATCTAGATCATTGAGGACGAGGATCAAGGAAGGAAGGGAGGCTGTATAAAAGACCAAATGAGAGGCACCCCATGTCCCGTGCCAAGTTTGGCCTTCATACAACAAAACATTACAGAGATACATTGTGCGTCCTCACAACCAGATACCATGTCCTTGTGCCAAGTTTGGCCGTCGTACATCAAAGTGTTGCTGAGATATGAGCTCACTTCCTGTATCGCAGCCTGCCCTATGGATGCCAAATAGTTCCAATTTCCTAGCACGTCCTCACAATCAGGTACCAAGTCCACATACCAAGTTTGAACTTCGTACATCAAAGCGTTGCTGAGATACAAGCTTACTTCCTGTATCACAGCGCCCCCTATAGAGTCCAAACAATGCCAATTTCCTAGTGCGTCATCACAATCAGTTAACGAGTCCCCTTACCAATGTTTGGACTTCATACATCAAAGCGTTGGTGAGATATGTTCTTCATAGATACACCTCACAGATACACTTCCTGTGTGGCGGCTTCGCAGTCAATTTTGATTGGCTGTATTGAGTAAACGCTGATGCGTATCGAAACTCTTCAGATTTGCTGTTAGACCCCCAAATATCAAACCAGAAATTTTACACTACATGGTCAGATAAACATCGCTAGCACCTCAGAAAAGCTGTTGCTTCAAGAGTGTATATGTACGCATATTTAATCAGATATTGCCTAATTTGCATATTTTAAAAAACAAATTAGACAAAGTGTAATACAAAAAGTATTTCTCTTAATATGAACATTAGAAGTTTATGAGGATATCTATAAAGGGGGAAAAAAGTCCCATTCACCTCTAGTGTAATAATAGTGTGATATAGTGTCACCTATTGTGGTCATGTTCAGGACTCGTCCCGGATAGAGATTTTGGCACACATCCCACGTTGTTCAATGGGGTCATATTAGTCTAGATCTAGAACAGTTGAGATATTCTCCGCTAAATGAAGCGCATCTTAGGACTCTAGGCTACTATTAAGATACATGGCAAAGGTGTGTAGGCAAAAGGTCTGCATCTCAGCTAGGTCTAACAGGTGTGAGGATTCAAAATAATTTAGCCATATGGAGGAAATCGCATATAGGCCTACTTTAGCGTCGGTCTGTGGTCTAGATTAACTGCAGCTAAAGCCTACCTTACACTGGCAAGATTTGGGAAAGATTCTTGAAAGACTGTAGTCTTTTGAGTAAAGTTTGAATGAGGGGCATTAGTGAAAAGACTACAATCTTTGAAGAATCTTTCCCAAATCTTATCAGTGTAAGGTAGGCTTAAGGGAAGTAGGCATAGGCCTATGTCGTCCCCAGTTCCCGATGGCAAACAAAAAAATCCAGTGTGAAAACGTCGATAACGATATCACATTCTGACTATAACCTTACGAACGACAGACAGCAAAGGAAACAAACTGCGTGTTCTTCAATGAAGACCAACTTAGATGCCTAATAATGTAGGATTGTAGGTAGCTTCGTTCTCTTCCTCTGTGTAAAACGTCAGCAGGTTTGGTGTTACAACGCTCCTCCCCTCCCGCGGCTGGAGCTCCAGATCACTGTTCCGAATCCGACCACACGCATTCCAATGAATTCATCTGATGATTTAGGATAATTTTCCAGGAGTAGCCTTTGCCGTTGCCTTCGCTGTGGTCGTTATCCGTAGTCGGTCGGATGTGGAATCTACAGAGCAGCTTTCACCGATCGAAATTTAAGGTGTTTCGGGTGTTTACGGTGAGCGTTATGGCAGTATGCTGGGGCTGTTGTCTCGACACATGCTGTCCACAGGTAAGTCTGGTGCTCTGGGGTAGCCTAACTGTACAGGCTAGCGTGACTCGATAACTCACTGTCATCGGGATACGTTAAGCAACGTTAACATTAATTAATGGCCGAGTCGGTTTTGCATTGTCGCATAGAGAAATAATGGCTGTACGGTAACGTAATCTCAAGTACAAACAACATGTCACCGCACCGGACGAGGGAGAGATGGATTGGTTTGTCGGGTGCTATTGTCTAAATTCTATGCATATGTCATATAGGGGAGAAGGGTAGGCTTCAAAACGGTCGTTCCTGTGCAAGCCAGGTCAGATAAATATGAGTGAGCGGTAATGTAATCGTAACAACATATCAGCGATCCAGATGTAGCCTAGTACGCAGATTGTGTACAGGGCTACTGCCAGTGCCAACGACAATCTAAGCACGTGCTTTAGGCAACACAAAACTAGGAAACAAACAGGTGGCCAAGTAGCCTAGGCCGCAGTAGGCTACTGTGAATGTACAATTTTCATGTATTTTTAGAGCTGTAATGTTATCCTATTATAATTTGTCTGTGGGTGTATTCATGACAAATCAAACCAATGAAAGGCATATAAAGAGCAATTTATAGGCCAAAAATCCTTTTCAAAATGACCAGATTGGAGAATTTATGTGGCAAATGTAACGTAATCGTATCAAGTCGTCTCAGTAAGGCATTTTTCACAAATGTGTGTTGTTGGCCAATTTATGGAGAATCTGTAGACTAGGCTGAAATGAGCATAGTCTAGTCTACAGATTCTCCATAAACGTACACTTGGCTATAGCCTAATGACCATATGGGCTATTTAAACTTGACCAGTCAAAGTATCCAATGATCAAAGTAGCCATATGGATATAATGATATTAACTTTGCGGCAATAAAGACTTAGTTTTCCGCTGTAACGTAACCATGTGAGTCAAATATTACCTCAGAAAACCTATTCCTGAGTAAACACTACAGCTTAGTCATTTGGGTGTTGCTGCAGACTTCACCCTTACAGGAGCACGCCACCTTCTCTTCTGTTCCCTGCCATCTTATTATCTTAGACCATATGAGTGAGTAACAATCATGGGCCTGAGCATCTATGACCCATGGCATTTTGTAATCCAACAATGTCATGTCGTGAGAGTGTGTGTGTGTGTGTGTGTGTGTGTGTGTGTGTGTGTGTGTGTGTGTGTGTGTGTGTGTGTGTGTGTGTGTTAACGTTTATATCTGATGTGTGTTCATCATGAGTTCATCATGAGTTCATCATAAAGATTTGTACCTACTTGAAGAGATATGCACAAATACAACTATAGAAATGTGACATACAAATATTAATTCGTCATTTTTACCAATACATATTTGTGAATATATTTTTGACTTTTGCAAATAAATACGTTTGGCTTTGTGTGTGGGAGGCATTGGATTATGCATTTGCGGATCGCATTTGTGGATGATGTAATTTTGAAACATTCTTATCAAAGATAGTCTAGTTACCGAGATGAATCTTAAAGGGTTTTGCCAATGGAACGAAATGATCATGGAAAGAGTACATTCCTGATTACTAAATAGGCGTGTCCATTACGTCAAATATAAACTTTTCTCAGAATATAAGAAGAGAAGATAAATATCTTTTAAAATATAATTTGTACTATTTAATTGTCATTGTGTGTGATGCCAATGAAACACTCTACCCGACACGGGATAAATAATGAAACTTTGTACCTAGATGCTGCTGTACAGCTACACAACTCTTCAAGGATACCTCTTCTCCTAGCGCCTCTGACACATGATGTGCACTTACCATGCTTTTCTCTCCTCATCTACCATCCTCTCCTACTTCTACCACTTTCTCCTCCTACCACACCTTGATTAGTACTTATAATGTAGGCACTCCTATCCCCTAGTGCTGATAGATGCAGTGGTAATTCCTAAATATGGTCCCACCTACACTGTAGTTTAAATGTTATGCTATATACTCTGCCCAGAAGTGAGATTGATTCTTGCACAGTTCTGAAAGCAGGAGACTGAAGCCCGGCGCCCACAGGACGCGGCGTTCTGCGGTCTGGGCTTGACGCGCAGGATTTTAGAATAATTTTCTATCTCTGTGCGGCTGCTGCGCGGCAGACGTTTCCAGTGGGCTTTGCTCCATTGAAAACAAAGGAGTTCTAATTTGTTTTTTGTCGCGGTGCGCCGCGCCGCGTACGTGTCCGGTGGGCGCCGGGTTTAATGAAACACATCTTAGGATGCCCATCTTAGGATCCCAATCGGATTATATACTGGTTCACGTCTTGAATTTAGTCACGTGACGATCTGGAGCGGAACTATCTGTGACGTGAAATAGTCACAAATCAGTCACGTGACTAAATTCAAGATGGCGGCGAAAGGAAAACTTTTGGAAGTGACTGCCTGAATAAACAGTCATTTAAGTAAACCACCAGTGCTTTTTCAAAGTTCTTGATGTCTCGTTTTAAATGTCAGGGCCCTCAGAAGTCTACCAATAAAGTGTGGAGCTACTTTGAGCCTCATAAATGGTGTAAAACAGTGATTTATTTGCATGGCTAACCCGATGCCGAGGCACTCCCATTGAAAACCTGTTGCTAGCATCGGCTAACGAGCGGCAGCTTTCTGAGTGCCGGGGGCAGGTCGAGCTCAGCTCTGAGACAAACGCTCACACCCGGTATCATGTTTCAACACACTTTACTGTAAGTCAATATCACATCGGAATTCTCCTTTAAAGCAGAGGGTGCACCACATAGACTAGTGGATGGTGTTTGACAGCTCTGGGGGTAGGACATGTCTGTTTGTATTGAGATGGTGGACTACAGAAAGAACAGAGAACTGGTTGCAGGCAGTGTTTATTTTCTCACCTTGTGCTGTTCAGGCTTTGGTATGGAAGGGCTTCCCAGGCCTGCTCACCCCCATGTGACTCATGCCTCTCACATTCCTTGCATTCCAACAGCCAAGCCTTACACCTTTTGGACTGTAGTGGAATGTTGGGGTCCTGATATTTGCAGGAAATCCCAGGGGACATACACCAAAGGGCTGCAATTGGGAAGGTTTGAAAAAGTGAAGATAAGAGTGTTGGTTATTTTAGTTAGCTAGGCAAACTGGAATATTACACACACAGAGCAGAGGAGGGCATGTATTCTATTATCTACCTCTAGATTAAATGGGAAAAAAAAAATCCAAAAAGTTGGTGTGCTCCTTTAAAATGATGATCAATATTAGGCTGTGTCTCCTGATGTCAATGTTGTTATCTATAATGCCTCTTTTGCTCTGATTCAGATGTTTAGGGATTAGTGATCTGAGGTTGGTCTTCTCTCTTTGCAGGTGAATACTGAAAACGGAGCATAAAAAAAAATGCAATGTTGGGAGTGATGTCCGAATTTCCCTACCTCAGCTTATTAAGGTCTGCTGCATACTGACCTGGAAGCAAACCCATTTGTCCAGGAAGATGTCGACCTGTGGTGAGTTTGCAGAACACGTGTGGAAACCTGGTTCATGTAAGAACTGCTTTCATCCGCGTAGTGCCCACACCACCAGCACTGTCTCCAGCTGCTATCGGACAAGTGTGGGAGGTGGTGAGGAGGATGACTGTGCGACCCTTCCCTCACCCTACTCCAAGCCCATCATTGCTGTCAGGCCCACCATGATGAGCTCAGAATCTTCTGAGACACAGGCTAATGATGGCATGAACGCAGAGAAGGTAAAGTGAACCATGATCTCTCTGTAATTTCTTGAATGACTTCTTAAATCTGTTCTTAAAGGTGGTGTGTATAAGCTTGGCTATCAGTTCTTTCACATACTTAAGTGCTTTCATCCTATTCATGCTAAGCAAATTGATATATTAATACATGTGGTCACAAGTTAACCTCCTTTTCCTTCACAGAAGTAATAAAAAAAAGTTTAGCCAAATTTTGTGTAATAGGCCTCTTACATTTCCAACGTTTAGCTATTTCTAGTTCAAGAATACACATGTATACTGTAGGTTACACCTTTATTTGTCCACACATTAATCTATATCCCTCGCAATGTCCTTCCGATTGTATTGTCAACAAGTAAGATCAGATTGTTTGCAATGTTACATTGAATATGTGTAGTTGGCTCGTTGATGTTATTACTAGGAAGCTAACAGTCATTGGTCGCGTTTCCCAAATGCGATCTTTCTTAAAGGGATAATCCGGAGTGAAATGCACTTTAGATCAATTGTTCGGACTATTGGGAGTACATACGTTGAGTTGACACCAAAATCATGTAATTCGGATGTATTTTGAGAAAGTTCGAGTTCACCGTTTTTAGCCAAAACTCGTTAGCCTGGAAGTGACCGGGCCGTGTCCTTTCGCCGCTACAAAATGCTATTTTTATACCTCTTCTACTGTTCCAAACAACACTACACTTAAGTGGTAGTGAGTAGAGGGTCCCTTAGGCTTGGGAATCGGTTCCGGGTTCCGGTTTGGAACCGGTTCCGAACGTTCCGATCCATCGGAATCGTACAAGTCCACACGTTAACGATTCCCTTAACGATTCTGAACGTTCTGTTCTGTCATGCTCAAGCACTTAAACAACATCCATTAAATACCAGGAGTGCACTGTATATGACAGTTTGCAAAACGGCAGGCTTAGACTTATATCAAAACATTATTGTTATAGCTGTAAGTAGCCTATTTTTTTTTTCGTTTGGCAAAAATGACAACGTGTTGACTATGCTATAATGAACAAGCTTTTTAGTTAGGGCTCAGCCTAGCCCACTATGTGTTTTATAAATGGCTATTCAAATTATTTTACATCAAACCTGGATTAAACTCTGAAAAAGAATATGCACGAAGTTAACTGGCTATCCGAGGGAGTTTCTGCATGGACAACTAGAAATCACGTAGAGAAGAAGGACAGAACAGCTGAACTGACTTGTGAACGTCAGCTCAGCTGGCTAGCTTTCAAGGTAGGCTACGAACATCCCAGTGCTAGCAGGGCATCAGGCTATGTCATCAATTGCCTTTAAATTAAGTGAACCGTCTATATCAGCGAGAAAAATAAACTAAAGGATTCCCCAGTCAGGAAATTATACTTTCTAATTTGGTGCCATCAATGCAACCTGTGGGCACTCAATGTGCGTGCGTTCCTGCGCGTGAAACTTCACAGTGGATAACGTGGGCTAAACGCTGTCTATGGCTAGAAGCAATGTTATTTAAAACAACTAACGACTTGGATTTCATGGAAACTGCAGAGACTGCCTAATCCTAGTCTTTGAAAAGAATTATGGAATGCAACACACTTTATATTTTCATTGCACACGTTATAGCCTAGAGCCTCAAAACTCGTAGTCTGTTATGCTTAAGTCACGATTTATTGTAACAGATCTTAGCAACAGCAGCAACATTTTCTTTCATTTGGACTTCAAAGATTCATTAGGCATAATACATTTACGCACATTGTTTGACAGGCTTTGTTTCACTGTATAGGCTATTGACATTACAGTTGACAAAATTGTGGTAGCCTATGATGGAATTGCTGCTGCAATCGCCTATCTAATGCAAGATGTTACATAAGGCGCACCACGTCGGCTATACGGCATATTAAATTAAATCGGTATAACTTTCTGCAGCACGGAGCTGTGTAATAAGTAAACTCAATTGCGGTTTTGTTGTTTTCAAAATCAGTATTTTTCATAGGTTCAACTTAATGCTTATTCGGCTACACACAACAAATGAACGCTTTTCATGATCCCATGGAGAGACGAATTAAAAACACCGGTTGAATCATTGAGATCAGAAATGGCCCTGCCATTGCAGCCCACCAATTTTTGAGCGTTTTTGATGAGTAGGCCTACAATTTTACTCAATTTGACCTAAAATGTAAACCATGACGTGTTGTTTAAGCTACTCTTTTAGAACACACGACTATGATTAGGCTACAATACGAAGCTTAATTTGTTTTAGAAATGTTTGCTTTTTAGAAATATAAAAGCATTCAATACATTCAAACCCAACAACTCTCAAAGCCATACTGTATAAATGTTCTGTAGATGGTACAGGAATCGATATGGGAATCGATAAGGAATCGCATCGATAAGCAGACTCGATAATGGCATCGATATCGATAATATCTTAACGATGCCCATCCTTAGGGTCCCTAAAGCCAAACCAAAGTATCCCCACGTCTTTATGTGGTCGGATAGAGAGTCCAGAATGAATTTAATCGAGTCCGTACCTTTCCGGAAATGTTATTAAAGTGTTGTTAAAGCGTTGCCAGCTGCAGCAGCGACATTTCC
This sequence comes from Sardina pilchardus, assembly GCF_963854185.1. Lineage (NCBI taxonomy): Eukaryota > Metazoa > Chordata > Actinopteri > Clupeiformes > Clupeidae > Sardina > Sardina pilchardus. The sequence goes on from NC_085007.1 coordinate 32,007,766, forward strand.
GGAAAGGTACGGACTCGATTAAATTCATTACTCGACTTGATATCTGTGAAATGCCACAGGGTTGTTGATGTTTTTTGTATGTGTAGTACTATAAACTCATGCAGATGTGTTGAAAACTTAAACGTGTAATTCAATATTATTTTTTTAAGTCTATGTTTCTTGCGCCAGTGGTCCGCAGCCACGAGTGCATTGCAACATTGAAAATTGTTTTATTGTTTAAAAAAGTGGAGGATATACATTTCCCTGACGCAGCTTGATCGCTAAAGCCTAGAAATCTACACGCCCCTAGCGGCAGACTATGCTCACTGAGCATTTGATCACTAAGAAGGCTGTTAAGAGTGGGTCAGCTCGATCTTACGTTTCCTTCTTAGTGAAAGATCTTAAGCTAAGAGCGACTCTGGGAAACACGTTTTTCTTTCACAGCGTTCTTAAGAGCGCTCCAAAGAAGATCTTAGCGTTAAGAGCTTCTTAACGACTTTGGGAAACGCGGCCATTGAAGATATATATTTAAACATCAATCAGTGAAAGAAATGCAGTTTTGTAAAACTTCTATAACTGAACTGTCTAGTGTAACTGAACAGCGCATGGTGTGCATCATTGAAAGTAACATTCCTTTTTAGAGGATAACAAACCCCTTTGAATATAAACTAACCCTAAAGTTAGGGTGACCAGACGTCCCGGTTTTACTGGGACCGTCCCGATTCTGAGTGGCGTGTCCCGAGTCCCGACAAAAGCCTGTCGGGACGCTAATATGTCCTGGTTTTCACCAACCACTATTAAAGTGTGGTTTTATTATAGCCCGATCACTACCTAAACCCATGTAGAAACTAGCATAAAGCCTCCGGTGTATGATTTGTGTGTGTATGAGCGTGTGTCAGTCAATCGCAACAGTCTGCATAATCTTTGCAGTCAACGTTACATTGTTTCAATGCCTCGATGGCTAGCAGTTACGCTACGACAATGCTGAAGAGAAAGTCATCATTCTCAATAACCTATTAGTCCGTGAGGGTATACCGAAAAGGTGTTAAAGGCTACCATACCTTTTCTGAAAGCCTGGAATCTCAGCTTTTCAATTATGTATAATGGCCATCTGACAAGAGCAGCTGTTTTGAGTTATCACACATAATGTAAACTAAGGTTGAGAAAATAATATGGCTGAGTTTCGTTTTCAAAAAATGTTTTCATGCAGGCTATCTGGATAATAGGTGAGGTTTAGAAGTCACACATGCACGTGTGTTTTAGGAATAGTGCAGGCCCTAATCTCTGACTGAAAGTGCACAGAATTTGTGCATTTACACAACAATATTTAAGAAATGTTCTCGGGGGTAACACCGTTTGGGCTTAAGGACGGCTACGAAAAAAAAGTTTCACCTGTCGCATGTTCACGTTACATTTAATCACGAACAAGTGTCCCGGTTTTAGTTTAGAGAAATCTGGTTACCCTACCTAAAGTGCAACTGCTACTAGACTTTTACATAGAAATCCATGGTATACTGCTGGTTTATTATCCTCTAAAAAGAAATGTTACTTTGGATGATGCAAACACTGTGGATTTCACAATCACAAAAATTGATAACCACTTAAAAATTGGGATGATACAGTTGATGAAGATGTCATTGTGATAATTCCTCAATGAACCTCTTTTTCAGGAAAATGACAAGAGATTGCAGCTAAAGAAAGTTCTGGATGTTGCTCCACTTTGCGTTGACAGTAACATCTGCAGCAGTCTGCGGAAGGAAAGCATATTCCAGAATGTCATTCCTGGAAACACAGATTATTCCAGCAGCTTTTCTTCTGGTGCCTTGACCCAGAAAGACTCCAGAATCATTAGAAGCACTTTTGAAACTCAGGATGGCAGCCTTGTCCCTCCAACCCTGATGGAAAATGTCAACAGCACATCCTACAGGCCACAGATTGACAGAGTGAAGTGCACTTTTACTTCAAAAAAACAGCAGCAGCAGGAATTTTCATCACCATTGGGTATTGAGATCAATATAATCGCAGCCTATCCTAGTGATTATACCAGCTATCCTGCCAATGAGCTGTCCGCCACTTTTCCTTCCCCCACACTTAGCCCCAACTCACAATATGCCAGTCTGTCAGACACCTGCTCATTCTGTAGTAGCACTGACTCAGTCATGGTACCTGCAAATTTTTATCAGATTGGCCCAGAGAGCACTCAGTATGGGCCAATCAGTCCAGAGCCCATTTACGCAGAGAGCAGTAAGCGAAAGAGGAGGCCACAAGGGGAGAGGAAGGAACAGCTACAGGAGCAGTCAGAGGTTGAGGTGGAGCCAGAGATTAAGGCTGGTGACAGTCAGCGGGCCACCATCACAGTTATGGCAGCCCGCACAGAGAAGAATAATCGTACTTTCTACCTGAGCAGTCCAGATTCAGCTGTTAGTACACAGTGGCCCTATCTCAGCCCAACTGCACTTCAAGATCGCTGCAGCCCTACTTTCAAGTGGCCCACGACACCTTTCTCCATGGAGATACCCTCCTCTGATCTTTTTCAGCCCAAATCCCAGTGTAGCCCTCCCCTACCACCAAAAAGGAACTCCCGTTCCCCAAAGTTGGGAACTTCTAGTATTTCACCTGTCCCTCTTCCTGAATTGAGCTTCATCTCTCTGTCCACCGTGGGCAAATCTCACCATTCCAACACCCAGTGCACAGACCATCTTGCTGGCAATGACATGGAGAGGAAGCATAAACTTTCTAGCAATACCTGGACCCCAGAGTTTCGCATAGAGGAAGAGGAGGAGATAGAGGCTGAAGAGGGTGTGGCTGATAAGGTTGGGCTCAATGACCATCCTGCAAATGGGATTTCTGTCTGCAAAGAGTACAACTGGAGCTCCAGTATGCAGGCTGAGGGTACCACATACAATAGTGCCAGTCAGGAGCAGGCAGCTGTCCGAGTCATGCAGGGAAGTTACAGTGACAGCGGCAGCATGTTGGTAACAGGGACGACAACAGCATCTCTCATCAATGTTCATAATTTGGCAAAAGGAAAGGTTAACCGGGAGACCACACCACCTCCACCTCCTCCAAAGAAGCAACACAGGTAAGCTTTCTTATGTTGTTACGCTGTTCCATCTTCTGAGTGGTGTTTATTCAGTCAAGGATTTTACGACACATTTTTATTATTTTGTTTTGTATAATGGGTATGAAAGGGAGGTCAGTGAGTATTTGGAACATAATACAGTTCTATTTTTTTTAATGTTGAACTGGTACTGTACTGTTTCGTTTTTGTTTTTTTTTAGCAATTTTGTTATTGTACCACAGGCCTTAACTGAATCATGCTTCATATTATAAATTGATCTTTGAAAATCATGGCAATTATATATTTACATCCAGTGAATGATAAACTTATTTGTCTTGTATCATAAATTCTGAACAAATTCAGCTTTTCTAGTTATCGTACAGCAACAAACTAGTCTCATGTGGACTCTGCAGATTATACAGTTCTTGGCAGCACTTTATACAATGTGTCTCTTCATTGGTCTTCTCCTTTTGTTTATCTTTCCTTTTCATTCTGGAATTGTTTAGCCTATTTAAGATGCTATCCTTGAGCATCCAAATGGTCCTTTGTGCACCACAGTGTTTTAATAATGAATTCCTTGTTTCATTCACAATGGTTTACATTTTCATTCAGATGCACAAAAATAGCCCACACAATGCTATTTTTGCTTGCTTACAATGGAGGTTCTGAACGATGAGGTCTGACTGACAAAAAAAAAAAAGTAATTGCCCAATTTAGTACACTAGACCTTTTATCTTTCATGCTTCAGTGTTTTACGAACATTTGTACACACCTATCAGTTATGATGGTGTTAAATATTCCCACAGTCCCTTTTGTCTTTTTCACTTTGCTTGATCCTTTGTAACTCCTTTAGGGATTCACTCAATAACATAAGAGTAGACCCCTATCTAAATGAATGACGATAAACCAGCAGTTCCTTACAGTCAATGGTTGAATGGACATGCAGAGAAAATCTGCTACACGCTTCCACGCAAGGCAAACGCTTCGAAGTGTCCAGACCATAGTGCAAATAAACTTATGGTACTATTACAACCACCCTTCACAATGCATACAGACACTCTCCCTTACAATTCACACAAATCAATTCAGGAGCCACAGGAAAAAAAGGTCGCTGGGTGTTTTGTGGCTGCATTCCAAGGCCTTACATTCCATAAATTAAGTTGTAAGACCCATAGCTAATGTCAACAACGCACCTTACAGATGACCATTTTCTGCGAAACAAACAGAACAGTTTAAACACACTATTAACGTCGTTGTTTTGTCTGCACATAGGCTAAAAGGGTACGAAATCTCAAGCAAGGTTGAAAAAGAATAATTCCAACAGTAGTGCCTTTTTGCATAACACTCTGCCAAGTCACAAGAACCTACTGGCCTAAAATATGCGTACTGGATTTAGGCTCTAGTCTACCACAAAACTAATTTTACATTCTACATTCCCTTAGAGTGTTTTTTCATTTAGGCTATCAATATCAACAGATAGGGAAAGAGAAAGCAGCCATTTGGGAGATACATAGGCTACATACTGCAGTTAAACAATATATTTGAAAGTGAGTTCAGATAGCATATGGATATAGCATCTCCATTTGTAGATGATGGCTTTCACCATGGTTCATTGGAGTCCCAGAGCCTTTTAAATTGCTTTGTAACTCTGTCCAGACTGATAGATGTCAATGACTTTTATTATCAGCTGTTCTTGAGTTTCTTTAGATCGCGGCATCATTTGCTGCGTTTTGAGACTTTTAATGCAACTTCACATTGCCAGACTGGTTGGACATCATTTTAGTGATGTTTAGATTGGGTTGGCAGCTAATCGTACCTGTGTGTGTGTAATAATGTTGAACCCAATTGTCAATTAAATGTGGTTAATTGGTCAATTTAGTAGCTAGGGGGCAATTACTTTCACACTCTATAAATACATTTTAACACATTTATGAACATGATAAATCACAAGGTTTTCACATACTAACTAAACTGGACAGAACAAGTGATGCTAGCTGTGAGCTATGAGCTACACTTGTTTGTACCAGTGAATCATTTAATGACCAGATGGTTCAGAAATCTGTTTTTACTCTATTGATCCATCAAAGCCCATTTTTTTTATTTTAAATAACCTGAATATGCAGCGAAGAGGTGTCTCACCGTGAGAGTTGCAATCACTGTTTGGAGATAGTAAGCTTACAATCCCATTTCCATGCTGGTTTTACAGGTTAGTCACCCATGATTAGCAGGTGGCTCATAGAATCATAGCAAGAGGCAAGCTGAGCAGATTGTCCCCTCCGGCAGGTCCTCACTGGGTCTGTCGCCAAGCCCCCTTAAGGCTTACTGTGCCCCCACTGTGTACATGAGAATTGGTAGCATGTAGTTGCTATAGGTTCAAAAAGGAAGAGGACTGAAGGATAGAACTGTATGCTGTGTGGCTACTATAATGCAAGTGATTTATTTTCTGCGAATAAATGTTGCTGTGATGTTATTTGCGGTTTACTCTAGATATGCCACAGCAGGTGTTTTGTTTGATGATGTTGGTTGGTTTACCAGAGATTTTGAAGCATCTGAACATGACTATGCTTTTTCTTTGCTCATCTACAGCAGAGGTATGTTATTATTGTTTACAACGCCATCAACTGTTAGTATTTGAATGAAGCCTGTGTGTGAAAAGTAATTTGGTATTTAGATTGGTTCAGTGTTTCTCAATAACTTTTTTGATTTTGATGTAGATTCAAAGATTCAAAAAGCTTTATTGTCCAACTTGTTTCCATGTTAGATTTTTTTCTTTGATTGAATGTCCAAATTATGTGTGTGTGTGTGATGTTTGTATAAGATGTATGTTTTGTGTGTATATTGCCTTGGGTATGAATCATTTTGTGTATAGCGACTTTTTGGCCAGAAGCATTCTGTTCTGTCTTGTTTGTAGAGCTACTTTCTGCCACATATCAGCCAATTTTTCAACTTGCAAACTGCCTTACGTTCTAAATGGATGGTTGCTATGGCCACAACACCGCTATTTTCTTTCGACTTACTGCCATGTAACTAGCTAAAAGCCACTTCTGTCATATATTACAATGTTGATACATTCTGAACGTCTGTATTCTACAGCTCTGATGCGACTTGACAGTTAATTTAAACTTCACAGAAAGTTTGGCGAATTAATATGGCGAATTAACTAGTGTGATATAAACAACCTATAGTTATTACACGTTCTAAAGAACACATGACAAATGGGAAATTCAACCAAGCAGTGGTATAATTAAATTATTATAATACATAATAATTATATCCTATAATTAAACTGAACAGATAAGTCTTTAAACCATTCTTGAAAGTCCCCAAACTATCACAGGACCACAGAATACTAGGCAACACATTCCACCAAAGATTATGACTGGTTGATACAGCAGACGCAGAGAACAGCAGTGGGCAGTTGGGGGTGTAGACTAGAGCAGGATCATGGAATTCAAATAGCAAGGAGCAGATCCAGTAAGTGTTCCTTTAGGTCAGAGTGAGGGACTTAAATTTAATTTGAATTTAATTCTGGCTGCTATGGAAAATAACTAAAAGAGGAGTTACATGTGTTCTAACTTAACAAATATTTAAAGCTGCAGTTGGCAAGATATTTTTGATTAATCACTGAAACCGACAGTATGTTCTGACAGAACAACATAAATCAGCTGGTTTTAGAAAAAAGAAAAACGCACGTCTACCTCCACCTAGAGCCTGTTATTTGTTTTGCAAAAATCCACCGCTCCCGGTTCTTCTGGTCCAATAACTAACACTGTGTCACTAACAAGCACAAACTCAATGGGAGAGTGCTTTGTGGTAGTGGGGGAGGGGCATGAGAGTTGTATACATTCAAAATGCTTTAAGCAATATGACACAATTTGGAGCGGGGTTGGTAAACAATATCTCCGCGGTTGTAATTCAGCAGTAGGTAAGTCTGCTCTGATTATTATATTTAGCTACCCTGGAAATCCAGAGTTCTCACGAGAACACAATTTGAATTGTGTCTGCAAGATACTCTGGCAATGAGCAATGATGCACGTTACTTTTACCTCAGGCATCGGGAGAAACCAATCACATCGGTGTATCTGATATATCCGCGGGCCAGAAGTGAGTTAAACTGATGACAACAACGCTGTAACGTTCAAAGTCACTAAACATTGGTCGTGGTGTTATCCAATTGCGTCGAAGTCCGGAATAAGTCAGAGTAAACATTGGTCGTAGTGTTATCTAATTGCGTGTAGTGAGATTTTCCAAATGCCTGCTTGGTGCTGCCCCTCAAATTGGGCCATTACATTATTCGTGGCCAGACCCTTAATCTGAAAGATTACCAAAGTCTGGATTTTCCAGGCTAATATTTAGCAGACGTTTTTGTTAAATTCCAATGACTTGACTATTAGGCTACTTTACCACAAAAATTCAAACAGAACCGTCGGTGACGTTTGTCTCACATTCTTTATTATCCCTTGCATAAAAAATTGCATTTTATCACTGGCAATCAGAGAACGTTACAACCAAGCTGCCCAATGCTGTAAGCGTGGAATCCGTTCTATAGTGGGGCGTAGCCAACAACAGTTAATTTACATTTACGGCAACAGGCCCCAGAAACGGCTTAATCTGAAAGGGGCTGAAACTGGCAAGAATGGAGCTGCTGATAATGTGTAATCAGATTTTTTGCTTCAGGGACATGTTTTTGCAACCTACAGATCTATTTTGGCTTGGAATAGACCTACAGTTAAGCCCAAAATTATTAGCCCCCCTTATGAATTCAGACATAATCCTTTGTTTATACATGAAAATGACCATTTCCAAAAATGTGCCTAGTTATACAGTATGATTACAGAAGCGCAAAGACAGTATGCCCACAAAGTTTGATGATCATTGTTTACTCATGCTCTGATTTGTGACAAGAAAAGCAAGAATTGACATGTTCAAAATTATTAGCCCCCAGACCATTAATAGTCAATAGTGTAGCCTTTCTTTGCGTCAACTGACAACAACTTCTTTGAATAGTCTTTTACTAGGTTGGCACATATCTCTTAAGCACTCTTTAGCTCCAGCTCGTCCAAACTGCATGGTTTTCTTGTATGGACTCTTGCTTTAAGCACGTACCACAGATTCTCAATGGGGTTGAGGTCTGGTCTCTGTGTAGGCTATTCCAGCACCTTGATTTTGGTATCCTTTAGGGCGTTTTAGACCACTTTTCACTATGCTTTGGGTTATTATCATGCTGAAGGACCTGGTGGTGACCTAAGCCTAGACTAAGAGCAGGCGTCTTGATATTATCCCTCAAAAGGTCAACATAATCTTTCTTTTTCATGATCCCATGCACCCAAACAAGGCTCCCTGTGCCTGACGGCAAAACAGCCCCATAACATGATGCTCCTACCACCATGCTTCACTGTGGGAACTGTATTTTTATGGTTGTAGGCCTTCCCTTTTTTCGCCAAACATAGGCAACATCCATGTGCCCAAACAGCTCCAGTTTAATGTCATCAGACCAAAGGACAGTTTTCCAAAACTCATTTTTAGCTTTTAAATGTGCATGGGCAAAGTTCAGTCTGACATTGAAGCGCCCCTTTTGGTGTAATGGGGTTTTTCTCAGCCGATGACCTTGGAGGCCTCCACAATAAAAAATCCCTCGCTACTGTCTTCCTCAAGACTTTAACCCCAGAGGTCTCAAGGTCAGCAACTATCATTTTGGCGGATGTGCAGGGTTGCTTGCTAACATCCCTGATGATTTTTCTCTCTAGATTGAGATATTTAGCATTTTCATCCACACTTAGGTTTGTTATGCACAAACTTGGAACTCTTTGTACTTGGTAATGATGCCTTGCACGGCTGTTCTACAGACTGTGAAGCATCTAGAGATTACAGTATAGCCTTTTTCCATATTATAGGCCTCAATGATGTTCTTTCTGAGGTCCAGACAGATTTCCTTTATCTTCAGCATGCCTGTAAAGGCAGTCCCCTCTCAGACAGGTGTTCAAGTGCCTGTAGGCCTGTTCCTTGAAGTCTTTAGGTAAACAATCAATGCTGGTTGGGTGTTCAGGTGTTGTCTGGACATTAACTAACTGCAAAGGTGTGGCTTGAAAGGTGACAGGTTGGTCGTGTGTGTTTAAAAGCAAAAAAATCACATGGGGGCTATTAATTTTGACCACCCCACTTTTCACACAATTTCAGATTAAGCATTCCTAATAATATATTAACACTCCGAAATGCACCAGATTCTACATAATAACACTGGCGAATGTTTGATTTTTAAAATTTGATCAGGGATGAAAAATGTAGGGAGAATTTTAGAGTAATGTTCCAAAATTTCAGGGGGGCTAATAATTTTGGGCTTAACTGTATACTATGGGCACTTTAAACACTGTGTGAAATAACATAGGCTACCAGAAACACCAAGAAAATACCTATACAGTGAGGAGCACATGTATTTGATACCCTGCTAAAACAGGAATATAAAATCATCATTTGACAATTGATCTTAATGCCTTAACTCAAAAAATTAGTACAAATCAAACCGCCAAGGACACCAATTTTCTTTGTGATTGAAGAATGTATCGTAAATAGATAAATGTTTTCCTTAAATGCTAGGGGAAGGAAGTATTTGACCCCCTATGTAACCCTATGGGAATTTAACACATAGGGTTAACATAGGGGCAGGCAGATTTTTATTTTTAAAGGCCAGCTATTTCATGGATCTAGGATATTATGCATCCCGATAAATTTCCCTTGGCCTTTGAAATTAAAATAGCCCCACATCATCACATACCCTTCACCATAGCTAGAGATTGGCATGGTGCTTTTTCCAGTAGGCCTATTAGCCTGTTTGATTTGCATTGAGCTCAATGAGCATCAAACAGGCTAATAGGCCTACTGGAAAAAGCACCATGCCAATCTCTAGCTATGGTGAAAGGTATGTAATGATGTGGGGCTATCTTAATTCCAACGGCCAAGGGAACTTTATCAGGATGCATAATATCCTGAATCCATAAAATAGCTGGCCTTAAAAAATAAAAATCTGCCCGCCCCTATGTTAACCCTATGTGTTGAATTCCCATAGGGTTACATTGGGGGTCAAATACTTACTTCCCCCTAGCATTTAGGAAGAACATTTATTTATTTACGAAACATTCTTCCATCACAAAGAAAATTGGCGTACTTAGCGGTTTTATTTTTACTCAATTTTTGAATTAAGACATTAAGATCAATTGTCAAATGACGATTTTATATTCCTCTTTTTAGGCAACTTTAGCATGGTATCAAATACATTTTCTCCTCACTGTAGGCCTGTCCTCCTTTCAAACTTTCAACTCTTACCCCATGCATTAATTCAGGCACATCGTTTTTAACAGTTAACCTTGATATAATGAGTTATGATTTTAAGTTTTAAGGCTGTTGGGTAAAAAAAAGCCTACTGTATATTATTGTGCCAACAGCCATAAATCAATTTGTAAAGGCAATGCCATTTTTAAAGGAACATTATTAAATCGTTCTTCTATACATTCTAACCGATTACCATTTAGAGGAGAAGCCTTGGAACACTGGAACAGGAACAAAAAATAATGTTCTTACTCAGAACTAACTGAAAGAATATTAATAATAATAAAAAAAACATAATTCTATTTTCAGTCCCTGGAAGAATTAATTGGGGCAGTGACAGCGTAGTGGTAGCATCCAATAGTCTGAAAAAATGTGAATTCAATACCCAATGCACTTAAAGTGCTCCTGGGACAGTAGCCTTTGTAATATAGTTGAGATGTAAAAGCTTCTGCTAAATGAATTAATGTAAATGTAAATCCTTTGGTCTGAGCCCATTTAATGATTTAATAACAAGCCGCAGTACTTAGACTAGTGCAGGGATGTGAATATGATATGATCTGGTCTTTTGGTTTTCGAGAGAAACCTTACTGCTGTCTTTTATACAAGTTGAAGCGGCTTGGTGATCTTTTTGGATATACAGTATCACAAAAGAGGATGTTTTTATGAGGGGTATGACCCCACTGTACTGCCATCCTTCACTGGAGGTGACTTGGAGCCAGATGCAGAATCTGGTGGTATAGGATTGCATGGCATGGGTAGCGGCTAGCAGGCTTGTGCACAATTCCGAATTTTAGAATTGGCCTCCATTCAATTCATGAATTGGAATTGGAATTTTAATTGAAATGACAGGAAGTGGAATTCAATTCATGGCAATTTCAAAACAATTCCAGTCACATAACAGGAAGAGTGGCCCTCATTTATCAAACGAGCGTACGACAAAAAACGGGCGTAAAACAGGCGTACGCTTGTTTCCACGCAAAGTATGGCATTTATAAATGTGAACGTGATCGGTGACTACGCTCAAATCTCACGTCTAGTCTCAACTCGTGTACGCAAGTTTTTCAGGCGGCATAGCATCGTGCAGCAGTAAATTGGCGGTGCATTAGAAAGTTGAATTGATGGACTATCTCGGACATGACACCTTTCCTGTACATGTGCAGCCTATTTGCTGTAATGTAGCATATTATATTGACACATTTCATGGCTTAGAATAGCCATAGGCGATGATTACTTTCTCTTTGGCAAACGCAACATTCATGAATTAGGCCTAGGCATATATATTTTAAATAATTTTCAAAGGGCAAATTTCAGTGACGGTTTTGTAATTAATGTATTTATAGTATGATGCGTTCTCTCTGCGAAAATAAAGTCTGTTGCGCTTAAATCGCCTTTGTTTCCCGCCTTCCTTGATTACAGCTTCTTGCTGTCAAAATTAAAAAGGTTCAGCTGGACGTCACTGTGGCTCGAGATCACTAATGATCTCTTTTGGACGTACAGTATAATGCACCTTCATGTCGTAAATTCTAGGGGCGAGGCCATTAAAACGAGCATAATATAGGGGCGTGATATTTAAATCACGCTTGTTTCCAGCCGCCACATTTATCAACACACGTTTATTCTTACGCTCGAATTGGAGTGATACGAAAGTTTGATGAATCACACGTGAGCCCTGGCGTAAGATGATTTCTGCGCTCAGATATACACTGGTTTCTACGCTCTGTTGATAAATGAGGGCCAATGTGTTGATACTCATTCACTCCGTTTTGGGAAGGTTACTTTGGAAATGTAGTTGATTACTGTTTTCAATGTGTGTCTGTTGCGATCATCTGACATACAGTGGGTTCAGTAAGTATTCACACCCATGCTAAAGTTGACTAAAAAGAGGAATATGCCTTAAGATGCCTTAATTTAAAAAATGAGTAAAAATCAAACCGCTAAGGACACTAATATTCTTTGTGATTGAAGAATGTATCGTAAATAGATAAATGTTCTTCCTTAAATACAGGGGGCATAAGTATTTGACCCCTATGTTAAATTCCCATAGGAGCAGGATGATTTTTTAAAGGTTTTTATTTTTAAAGGCCAGCTATTTCATGGATCCAGGACATTATGCATCCTGATAAAGTCCCCTTGGCCTTTGGAATTAAAATAGCCCCACATCATCACATACCCTTCACCATAGCTAGAGATTGGCATGGTGCTTTTTCCAGTTAGCCTATTAGCCTGTTTGATTTGCATTGAGCTCAATGAGCATCAAACAGCCTCTAATTACAGCTCCCAACACACTCAGTGGCGTCATGCCCATTGAAGTAAAGGGGACACATGCCCCCTCTGATTTTTCGTCCCTGATATTTTTTTTTAATCATAACTTTCCGATTATGCTCCATAATAATCCATTCCAGAGCCTATAACAACTCAAATGTATTCTTCTGGATGTGTAATAAACCTATAGCTAAAGACCGGCCATTAGCCAAAATTGGTGTCTGTAGGCCACTGTATGTTCCCGTAGAGATGCACGCACGTTGAGCGCGCATTGTTGTGCTTATGTTGAACTGTTACAGTTAACGTTAGGCTACAACCCCCCCCCCCCCCCCCCCCCGTCGGAAAATTATTGCAACATCGCTGATTGTGCCCCCTAAGAACTTTGGCTTGCATGACGCCCCTGAACACACTGTTGTAATGTCTGCCTCCCACAGCAGTTTAGCCACTTCGAACTAGAGATGCACCGATCGATCGGCCGATTTTCACGTGATCGGCCACGACCGGCGACCGGCCGGTCAGTCTGAGACATGCCGATTTTATGCCGGTCAAATGCACTCGCACGTACTTGTAACAACATCACACTCACACAGCTGAGTTTGCAAAGTTTGATGAAGCTAGGCCAACAGTCAGGGCTGGATAAAGCGCTAATAGGCCTACTGAGTTTTTCTATGCAGCGAACGCTGTGCTTTGCCATATTGCGTGGAATTTACTATACTAAGCTGTCACTTCAGGTTACAGCGCTCATCAAAGCCCGTCCAGCTGAACCACAAGCGCTATCAATAAGCAGCGACATAGCCTTTACTCAACTTAAGGCGAGACACGGCAGGAATAAACATAGTTTTGCTTCGGTTTGCCAACTTATCTTGTATTCTTTCACACTACTACAACAACTAAGTCTGATTTACACATTTAGAGGTTTATTTCATTACCTTTTGTCCGATCACGCCTGTATATTTCTTCTGAATTCGCCAAAAGTTAGCATTCTAACGTGTCATAAACTACCGCGACCGTGATACAAAACATATCATGCGTGGTGTCGTTGGAAAGCTGTGTTTCTCCTGCATGACGTTATGCCATCCAAATATGGACACTTCCTTAGTATCCGCAAGCAATCGCGAAAGTTCAAAGAAGAGTGTGGACTGAGAATGTCATTTGCTGTATTTCAAGGCTTCTCAAAATTAGTTTTTTTTGTTGTCATTTTCCAACATCTCAGCCTATGTAGCACTAACTTCAGTTATCAGTATTCTGAAGATATTTACAGTTGGATATTGCATATGGATGTGAGAAGAAAAGAAATGGTGTGAAATGAATGTCCCACACTGGGATTACTGCAACTGAAGAAGAATCTGTCTATTCACATTTTTCTACCAGCCATTGATAAGTTGATTACATTTCTAACATGTTGTATTAAAGAAAATATAGGCTAGAAAATAACTTTGTTTGTACTGTAAAGTGGTTAGAAGAAATTAAATCGGAATCGGCCGGTCAAACTCGATGAAAAATCGGAAATCGGAATCGGCCAAAAAATTGCAATCGGTGCATCTCTACTTCGAACTGTGTGTGTGTGTGTGCGTGCACGCACGCATTGCATTACGTTTTATTTATACACTGGGGAGTGTGCAAACGGAGTGTTCCAACAGCAAACGTAGGCTTATAGAAGGAAGTGAAGCTAGTCATGTGTTTTCTGTTGGCCAGCCGAGAGTATACCACTTCCTGTGGTTTTGTTACACTAGCTGACTGCCTAAAACGTTTCAAGAGCAAATGAGGACCTTGGAGAGATATACTGCTTTAACTAACAGGAGGACGTGTAAATAGGATGAATCCATGTATGTTGCTGTTGTGGCTTGCAGAGGTGGGAGCAAATACTTAAGTACTGTACTTAAGTAGAATTCAGTATTCTAGTTAAGTATCTATATTAACTTGTATAACTTTTCTACTTTTTTACAGCAATATCTGTACTTTCTACTCCTTACATTTTCTAAACTGGCTTGTAACTTTTGTGTTTGAGGCAAGTTATCAATTATTTTATTGTGTGCTTTCCCAACATGAAAGCTGATTGCAACCTAAATGGGTGGGACAACAATAGTAATGCAAAATTGACTGTGCAACTGTAGCGGTGGCACATAAGGGGCAATGGCGAAACAATGGTTATATGATGAGGGAAAACTTAGTTGAATTCAGTGTGTTAACAGAATGACAAAACACCCTATTCTTTGTTTGTTTGTCCTCTTTAAAAAATATTCTACAAGGCCCTTACATCAAAAAGAGTGTTTGTTCTCTGCAACTTCATCATTGGCTTACAGTAGTAGGTAACTTCTTGAGGAAGGGCTATAACCAAAATCTTGGAAATGTAAATTTAAAAAAAAAAAAAAAGGAGTCAGTTGTTTAATCGGAATATAATTTTAGGCTACAGTAATAGAAACAAATGATAAAATAGTCCTTCAAAAAGGCTACTGATGGATACTTTTTACTTTTTACATTTCAGAGCCTGTATTTTGTCACTTTTAGGCCCTGTGTCCACCAATCGCGTTTTTTACGCTGAGAGCGCCCTCAACCTCCTTTTCTCTGCGCTTCCAGATTTGAACAGATTTCAACTTTGAACGCTCTGAGCGCTGCGGTAAAAATCGGTCAGCGCTGAGAGCTTTTTTCCGCCGAGGGCACTCCGCGCTGTGAACGCTGAGCTATGTAGACTTTATATTGAAATTGTTCGCCGTGAGCGCAAAAAACGCGATTGGTGGACACAGGGCCTTACTCTTCTTTCATTTTGAGTAAAGAAGTTGAATCACCACTTATACTTGAGCTGCAGTGTTTAGAGTCGTCACAATAGTACACAATCTGTACTCTTACTTGAGTATGGATCTCTGGTGGTATACAAATGTATGTACAAATACTTGCTTTTTTTGATGTGGGGGAACGAGATTAAGAAAAGACAGGCATGCACTTGATGCCATGAACCCAATCACATGTTACATGTTTTGTTCATCTGTGCAGGCCATGTCCTAAGATGAGTCAGAGCAGTGTGGAACTGGATCGGGTGAGCCAGCGGGGATCCGTGGACAGTCTGACACAATCTCTACAAGAACTGGGCAACAGCCTGTCAACGGCCTCCACTCCACTTCAGCCTGATACCTGTGAGTCTAGACCATTGCCAATTATTTTGTTTGATGGGTATGAGGTGGATGATGTGCCATGGAGCCCTTCTACAGACCTTCTACAGACCTGATAGGAAGTTGGAAAAATTTGACCCTTCCAGGCGAAATCAGTCGCTTTGCGCAGATTGCTATTTTGAGAAAATCCACGATAAACAACCTTACGGGTTAAAATGTTGAATTTCACATTTTCGCATAATTTGACAGTATACAGTCTGCAGTTTCATATCGTGAACAAATTTAACGGAAAAACAATACCCTTGATATACATATCGTTGGAAAGCTTAGTTTATGACCGCTCATATGAGCATGATAACACCATTTGATACATTTTGCCAAAGCGACTGGTTTGGCCTTGCAGGGTGACTTAATGAGGGAGTAATTCTGTAGCTGGTTCTGTTTTTTGTATTCAAACAAGGACAAGACACTGATTAATACCATTAAGACCAAAAGGTGGTGTTTGATATATGAAGGCGGTATTGTGAATGTTTTCCCAGATTTAAAGGTTAACTCATGCATGCTTTGCTATTGTGTGTAGTTGGGGCGGGGGTCCTAGTTCAAATGCATGTATTTCCTCAAGTGTCTGAGAAGGACTTCTGATCTGATCTCCGCATATGTTAAAGCTGCTATACTTACATAGTTTACTCTTGTAATTGGTCTTGAACTTAACTGAACTTAAGAAGTACAAAATATTACATTTTAAGTTCCATTATGATTCCATAGTAGGAGTATTTCAAGAATATATAGTCCTAAAAGTATTAGTAGTCAGAGGTGCCTAAAGTGTCGTCCTGTTAAACAGTAACCACAAGTGCTCTTAGTCACACTGTTTAAACTGTGTGTGTCACTTCCAAAGCCCTCAGTGAAAATTCCAAACTATAGCTGTAGCAGAGAGTAGTACAGACTTTCTTTGTTTGTCATGACCTGAAATTCCCCATTCAAAGATTACCAATTCCAAAGTCAAATTCAAGTGCTTACCCTTGTTTTTGCCAACAATTAATTGTGCACTCTTAAACCAATTTAGGCAAATGCTTGCATTTTGCCTGTAGAGTGTATGTTAATGTGCTAAATTAACACAAATAATTGATGTCTGAAATGATTCTTTTTAAATAATTTTAGTAAATCAATGAAAGACCAAAAAAAAAAAAATCCTTTAACTTTAAACATTTTCTTTATCTAGGTGGGCTGGATGGCACCGAACAGTTATGCCCATCCCTGGTTTCCACCAACCCTTTTGTCACCCCTGCAAGTTCCCCCAACTTTGACTCTTACCCAAGTAACAGCCTGGGCCGGCAACTGCAGCCGCCTCCCCTCCCTGAGAAGAAGCTAGTGAATCGCACAGTGTCAGCACCTGGTGAGACAGGGGGAGGAGTGACTATGCGAGGCAGACCACGCTTGCCATTTTATAGGTCAGAAGGTAATGTTTGTGGACCTGAAGGTGCCCCTTCCAGCCCTGTGGATGCACGACCCTTATACTCATCCTCTGATTGTCTGGAAAACTGTCCTCTTCCCTTGAACCAGCCTCTACATTCCTGCATAGTGGAAGAGACAAGGTTAGGCGTGGTGGGACGTCTGGGTAGTCACAGCCGTGGCAGCGTGACAACAGCTTCCTCACCTCAGCTGAGCTCTCCTGCCCCCTCTGGCTCCACCCTGCAGCTGCAGACCCTGCTCAGCAACATGGACAGTCGAGAGGGTATTTACTCCAAGCTGGGTGGTCTATACGCAGAGTCGCTGCGCAGGCTGGCCATCAAGTGTGAAGACCACTTTACTCGTAACCAGGGAAATACCTTGCGCTTTCACGAGGGCAACTGGTCCCTTTTCAAGTTAACCTGCAACAAGCCCAGCTGCCAGGCAGGGGATGCCATCTACTACTCAGCCTCCTGTGCTTCAGATGCAAGCAACCCTTATGCTGTCAAGGTAACAAGCAGTATTGCCCATTTATTTAAGCATATAGGTGACTTGCTGTAGTAAATTACCGTGAGGTGGCAACAATGGGCAGCATGACGCAAGTGACCGTGAACAAAGTAGTGATGGGGAAGTTTCATAGTGATGGAGTGGAAGGAAAGAGAAGGGCATTGGGTATTCTGGGGAACTTCCTTATTTCAAGGAATTCAATGTCAGGCACATTTATTTTAGTGAACTCTACTTTTACAGGTGGAGAGTGTCCACTTTCTGGATCAAGGTTGTTCTATAGGACAGGCACTAAGGCTTAGTTCACACTGGCGAAATCCGATTCCTGGATATCTGGATTGTATCTAGCTTGAATTTTGGGTAGTCTGAACCTTTTTCCAATGCTGATTCGCACCACATACGGAGGTGGTTTCAATATCACTTACTATCGGATATGACTCAATCTGAACAGTCGAACCACTTGAATAGGAGTTCAAAGTGCCCCTTTCGTCATTTGCACTGCGACAAACAATTGCAACGTAATTCTGAGTGACGGAAGTGATTGATTGATTGATTCAGCGCGTGCGCCAGGGCTACCAACAAAACAAAATCATTTCATGGTGAAACATGGAAAACTGTAACATTAAGGGTGACAAGGTATTTGCGCCGCAGCTACGCATAATAAGTTGGAAAATATAAAAAATAAATCCACTTTCATCCATGACGACTTGGTTGTGTACAACTCTACCTAATTAATCCAGGTGTGTGTAATTTATATCGGATCTGAGCATTGCACGCCAAGATCGGATGTGATCGGATGTGATCACTTGCAATATGCAATGAGAACAGTCAGTCAGAAAGATCAGGTTCTGATCGGATATGCAAGACATCCGATTTCGACTAACAATGTGAACTAAGCCTTAGTAGCAAGAAGCTCTGCTTCCTATCATGCTTTCTGTAGTCCTGGGGGATATTCCAGAAACCAGGCTTTCTTAAAAATCTGAGTTTGTTGACCCAGAGATGAGCTAGCTGTGTTTTATAAACCCAGAATTTCTGAGATTTTAGATAAACTGACTAAAGTAGAGCACTACTTCATGACTAATAAATTATAATTTAAATATTATGTTGGTAAACTGTATTTCACTGTATTACACTTTGAGAAGCTTTTGTAACAGTTGGCAGTTGCTATGATGTGTTGATATGAAATTCTAAGCTTCCAAGCCAAACCTATGGAGCAGGTTTTTCATAACTGCTGTAGGTAACACACAGTGCTAATAGAAGTCATGGTTTACAGAATGATTGTGGCTTCTATTTCCTCATTATGTGTGCTGCTCGCACAGTTGTGGCTTTTAATGAAAGGTGATCATGAGGATTGAACTGATTCTTTTTTGTGGGGATATCCCCCAGGTTCTATCCGCTTTTCCTTAATGCTGGTTTTGCATTGAGGAAATGACATGGTTTTGTCATTTCATAAAGATTTAAGGACCTGCTCACCCTTTTTTTATCATCTTTATCTGCAGATTTGCAAGAGTACTTCTCCTGACTCAAAGCAGGGCCACTTGTATGGGCTTTCTATCCAGCAGAGTCTGCCTCCCCACTTTAACCTGCAGCAGGACTGTGGCCACTTCATCGCGTGTGTACCCCAAAGTATGTTGCCATCAGAGGAGCTTACTGCAGCATCAACCATGGGATCTTCTCCTGACCAGAGTGAGCGGGAACATGTAGTAGTGATCACAAGTGAGGTGCCCTACCAGAGTGCATCAGATTTTGTGCGTGAGTGGATATCATTCCACAAAGCTCAGCCAGAAGTCTATGAGCGGCGCATATGCTTCCTGCTCCTACAGCTCTGCAATGGTCTGGAGCACCTGAAAGCTCATGGAGTCACACACCGTGACCTCTGTCTGGAAAATTTGCTGCTGGTCCCCCACAGACAGGCTGGCTGTACTCCGGACACACAACAGCAGCAGCTCCCACGTCTAATCATTAGTAACTTCACCAAGGCAAAGCAGCGGAGCACTGAAGGCCCTACTAAAACTGACCCTCGCCTCAAACGCGATCATGCCCGACTGGCCCCCGAGATTGTGTCAGCTGCCCAGTACCGCAAGTTTGATGAGTTCCAGGTTGGCATCCTGATTTATGAGTTACTCCACCAGCCCAACCCGTTTGAGGTGAGCCCGGCCTTGAAGGAGCAGGAATACTGCTGTGAGGATTTGCCCTCCATACCTGGTGTATCTTTGTACTCCAGTGGCCTACAAAGGTTGGCCGGCTTGCTGCTCCAGTCTGACCCCATCAAGCGTATTCACATCCAGGATGCCAAGCGGGTGTTGCAGAGCCTATTGTGGGGTCCGCGGAGGGACATGATGGAGCAGCATTGCAAGAGGAGCAGTGGATGCCTGGGTGGGGGGCAACATGAGGGGCTGCTGAACTGGCTAGATGTGAAGCGTGCACTGCTGATGATGAAATTTGCTGAGCGCTCTCTAGAGCCTGAGAGGAATGCTGAGCTGGAGGACTGGCTATGCTGTCAATACTTCTCTACTGCACACCCACTGTCACTTTGTCACACAGCCGAATTGCTGTACTCATTTAAAGTAACACACTGAACTATGTTAATGAATGTGCAATTTGTGTTTAAAGGTATTTGTGTGATGAGTCGATGAATGAGGGGACATTGTTGACACTATACTGGAGATTTGTGTTCTACACTGGAACTGTGTGTATGTTTGCTTTGATTTTTGTTTGGTCCTTTTTGGTTGCTAAAGATTAGAACTTATTCTTGTATACACTTTTCTTCACTTTATCATTATCAATATCAGTAGTTGAATTCATTCCTATGAAATTGGCTGGCTACATTGCTGTTTTATCATGCTCAGCAACAGCATTTGTTGACTGAAGAAGACACTCTTCCATCCTCAAATTACTTCATGGAAGTTATTTCCTTTGTATTGACTGAATTATACGTTATACATATCATTGTTTACTGTCCTTTTCATGATTTTTGTAACCTTGGGAACCCACTGAATAATTAAATCTAAAAGTAATCTAATGTAATGAATCACAAATTCTATTTGCTAAGTGTATGTTCATGGCACATTCCACCATGTGAAATGTTGTGTATATGAGGTCATTTACACCTTGCATTAAAATTTCATATTGCAGTCAAGGTAGTGCTTGGCCACACAAAGTTACCAATGTTTGTATGCATCCGAGATGCATTGAGGATATCAGCCAAACCAGGCCATAAGACTTAAAGGCTTAGTTCACACTGGCAGGCGAAATCCGATTTTTTGCTTATCCGGATTGTATCTAGCTTGAATTTTGGGTAGTCTGAACGGCACAAAACCGCATGAAATGTGATTTTTCCAATGCTGATGCGCACCACATACGGAGGTGGTTTCAATATCACTTACTATCGGATATGACTCAATCTGAACAGTCGAACCACTTGAATAGGATTTCAACGTGCCCCTCTCGTCATTTGCACTGCGACAAACAATTGCAACGTATTTCTGAGTGACGGAAGTGATTAATTGATTGATTCAGCGCGTGCGCCATGATACCAGCAAAACAAAAAACAACGTCAGACTCAAGTCATCATTTTATGGTGAAACATGGAAAACTGTAACGTAAAGGGTGACGAGGTATTTGCGCCGCGGCTACGCATAATAAGTTGGAAAAAATAGAAAATAAATCCACTTTCATCCATGACTTGGTTGTGTACAACTCTACCTAACGAATCCAGGTGTGTGTAATTTATATCGGATCTGAGCATTGCACGTCAAGATCGGATGTGATCACTTGCAATATGCAATAAGAACAGTCAGTCAAAAAGATCAGGGGCCTCATTTATAAAACTTTCTTACGCACAGATTTGATCTAAGACCGTGCGTACGCTCAAATCCATGCCAACGCTCAGATTTATAAAGACCGTCTTTGACGTGGAAAAGTGCTTATCTCCACGTCAGGTTCCAACCTGACTTACGACCATTTCCTTGTGGTAGTGCCAGGGTACTGCAAGTCATCTGAGGTCCAAATGCGATGAATTCTCAAAATTCCAAGAAGACCAACGATCTCATGTAGTTCTCTACCATATGCATGATCAATATCAGCAGAAGTTGTAAGTGGTAAGTATAGAAGTTAAAGTTTTAACTAATTCTTAAAGGTTGGAAAAGGAAAGTGAAAACATTCTATAATATTGTAGGCTAGTGGAGGCTAAAAGTGGAGGCTAAAAGTAAGTAAACGCAGTTTATTCACCCCAGGCATTTCAAAAATAGAGTTTATCAACCTCTCCAAAGACGTATTCACCTATTTCAACTTTTAACATTGAAAAAGCACACTGTATTATCTGCATTCACAATATGAACACTCATCAATACGAACCATTTAATACACCAATCTTGAATTTCCCCTTGGGGATCAATAAAGTAGGCTATCTATCTATCTATCTATCTATCTACCTATCTAGCCTATCTATCTATCTATCTATCTATTTTATAAACACTTGATAATATCCTCTACCATAATCAAACATATTCTGAATGCGTTATGAAACGGCGCATTACCGTGATCACAGAATTCATGGGTTACCCACTTCTTATTTTACTACTACACCCGTGCCATGCCTAGGCTATATATCTTATCTATTTCATAGCATTCAAAAAAGCAGGCAGGCCATAGGGTCATCTATATATTTAATGTTCCCATCGATATTGACCATAAAGTGTCCATTTACGCTTGTTTAGAAGAGGGAAATATGACTTGCGTTCATGATATTCCAAGCTCCACAACAGAAAGAATATTATAATGTAGCCTAGGCTATATATGGACAGGTATTTTTCACCATCTATACATCGCAAATAGACATAATCTATAGATAGATAGATAGATAGATATTTTATTGATCCCCAAGGGGAAATTCAAGAATTTGGTGTTAACATTCCATTCTCACGGTAATTGCATTGTTATCTTTATCAAACGCACGCACAGGCGCATTACCGTGATCACAGAATTCATGGGTTACCCACTTTATATAAAAATATATAAAGGTAAATAGACATAATCTATCCTCTGAAAAGCAGAGTTTTGCATCTTCATAATTGCGGCCGAGTTGCAATGAGTTATAGCACGCGTCTGATTGCATAGCCTGTGCCTGATGGCAGTGCCCAAGACCAGATGGCAATACGTGGATAATAACAATTAGGATAATGCAGGCTAAAATATGAAAATATATAAAGGTAGGCCTAAAGGTCACTGACAGTCTTGAAAGTAAACAGTCGCTGACATCGATATTGCTTGAATCCCGACGCGCAGAATGAATGAAGAATGACCGGTGAACTACTTATACTATTCGCTATAGGCTACAGTAAAAACATAGCCTATCCATAAACGTTCGGTCTTCATGACATACAGTATCTCGCTTATAATGTAGTCCGCCGTAGGCTACATGGGCAGTATCTAACCCTGGGTCATATTGGAAACGCCATACTGTACCATAACGTATAGGCCTAAATTAGTATGATGTACTGTAGGTATTTCCGTCATAAGGTAGCCTACTATGTTCTATTACCAAAGTAAACCTACTTCATTTGCCACACATTGCCTACTACATTACTGCAAGCAGAAGGAATAAAAGCAAGCAGAGGACAATGGACATGGATGCATATTTCTTTCCAGAAAGCGCTGCTTGGAAAATTATAATTAATTATTCGAACTAACAGCGCATAAACATAGGTTAACATCAGATGGCATAGGCTAGGCCTTTACAGTTTTCAATATATGTATTTTAGGTACAACTCAGCCATTGATTGCATTAAAGCCTATGCTAATGATATTGATGAGGGGGCGTGTACAAGGCGGAGACCTAAAATCACCCGGCTGTGCACAAATTCACGTTCATTTGCGATTTATAATGGCCACATCTGCAAGAGTGGCAAACGCACGTTTTTTTGTGCTACGTTCGTTTTCTCTGAATCACACGTACGATCATATCAGAAATGATCTAAGATCAAATGAACGATGGTTTCCACGCAACACTTTTATAAATGAGGCCCCAGGTTCTGATATGCAAGACATCCGATTTCGACTGCCAGTGTGAACTAAGCCAAAGTGTAACTTCACCCCATAACTCCACCCACTTCACATTTCTGAAAAAAGGCTTTCAAAATGGGCAGGACGTTCTGAAATTTGAAAGGTAGTGCACTGCAGCACTGCTGCAGCCAATCAACCATGGTGATTTCGTGTTAATCTGGGAATGAGTGCTGCAGACATGGCTTGTCCAGGGGGTCAAGGCCGTGTACAACCCCTGGCATAAATTATGGAATCACCAGTTGTTCAATCCAGTTGTTTAATTTTTTAGAAAAAAGCCAGATCACAGACATGACACAAAACTAAGTTAATTTCAAATGGCAACTTTCTGGCTTTAGGAAACATTAAAGGTACATTATGTAGGATTTTAAGTGTTTTAGTACCTCAAGTCAACGTCTTCATTCATAAATAGATCCTCTTTGGTGTAAAATAACATATGCCAATGATCTGACTTGTCCTACTGGCCGAAGAATCACTTCCCGGCATTTACATTGAAAGGGATGTTCACAGGAAGGCTTCCATGTCTTTCCTGTGTATAGAAAACTATGAACTGCCGAGAGGGACATAAAACACTACCGCTACCGCTAAACACTACCACTAGGGAAAAAACGCGTTTTTGCATTTCGCGTTACACAGAGAAATAGCGTGAAGACGGTCATACTTAACCTACAGACAAGCACTGCACTTAGTGACATAGTTCATGCCTTTAGAGCAATACAAGCATTAGCCTATACTGTCATGTCAAGTTGTTAGCTGCTGCTATGCTAATATTATGATAGTAAGCTAATGTAAAAACAATATAAGCATGACAAGGTAATTCACTATGTTGCTCGAGGAGTAATTACTCATACATGATCATACAAATTATTCAAAGAACTTTAGAATAGCTTACATCATCACTGGAAAGAAAACTCGATGAAGTGGTAGAAGACATCTTGAATGAATCTCGACCCATTCAACTTCCCGTAGTTCTAGCCATCTTGCAACCAGTGTTGGTCAAGTTACTTGGAAAAAGTAATTAGTTACTGATTACTGATTACTTGTCCAAGAAAGTAATCCCGTTACTTTACTGATTACTGTTTCCCAAAAGTAATTAGTTACTTTACAATTACTTTACTTAGTTACTTTTCAAAAACACACTAAGGCTACACAACCTGAATATGCTATAAAGCAATACACCTTTCAGCCTAGTTTTATTCTTTTTGCATATTCCATCATATAAAATAGAATCAAATGCAGTGTTGTGCATAAACGAGTTCTGTGAACTATGAACTGCATGCAACACATTTGTAAATAAAGAACGTGAATTCGTTCAGATTATGTGAGAGCGTCACTGCTGAGTTTCAATTAAACGTTGCGCAGTTAAAGGGATAGTTCGGGTTTTTAAGACACGAAGTTATATGGGTTCCCCGTCAGCAACGTTGTGCATCAGCACTGACTTACCCCGCAACAGCGTCCTGTGAGCCGAGATCCAGCCGGTTTTTGATGCTGAAGAAAGTAGTCCGGCAAGTTTCTGGGGTCACGAAAGTAAAGTGTTTTTCTTCTCAAAACCATATGCGTTCAAAAGAGTGATATATTTGCACCACAAAGACGTTGTCCAGGAAAAATTCAAACCTCGTTATCACTTACTTATTTTTCGCGATTCCTATCACTGCGCGCTACTGACAGCTGGACAACGTTTTTGTGGTGCAAATATATCACTCTGTTGAACGCATATGGTTTTGAGAAGAAAAACACTTTACTTTCGTGACCCCAGAAACTTGCTGAAGAAAATAGTCCGGCATCAAAAACGATCAAAAACCGGCTGGATCTCGGCTCACAGGACGCTGTCTGGGGGTAAGTCAGTGCTGATGCACAACGTTGCTGACAGGGAACCCATATAACTTTGTGTCTTAAAACCCGAACTATCCCTTTAAGCTGCATGTCACGCTCCAATCTTTCATCGATGCTGCGGATGTAACAGAATACATGCTGCATTGTTGCAACAATATTCGGAACGGGTGCGCTGTCGTTGGTAAAATAAAAACAGTAAGTCCTGTGACAGCGGCCGCATTCTGCGCCACCCCTCACTCAAACATACATAGATTCTGTAGCCTATAATTAACCGAAGAGTCGGACCTCCGTCTGGCAAACCTCATAGGCTACCGCAGGGGTTATGTCTGAAAGCGACTACAGAGAACGCAGATGATACAGGCTCTATTATTTACGGACATTTTGCTCATTGTCTCGCAAAGACTCCGACGGTACAAACTTAATTATGTCCACCGAAAACAAGTTCGAACGTCAACGACCCCAATTTCGAATTTGAAAAGACATTTGAGTTGAAGCATCAGTCCAGAGTGAAAGCATAAGTCATCGAATGAAATGAAAGTAGAAAGAACAATAAAAGTGAAGTAAAGAAAAGCAAAAGAAGTCCAAGTCCCGAACTATGGGAAAAGTTTAGGAAAACCCCAACTCACGTAGGCTATTAAATGCAGCATGGTCATGCTCTCTCCCGCACTCTGTTGTCTCGTCTGTTGTTTACATCTCTCGCAATGCGTTGGGCATTATACTGATTGTCACCAGACAGTCTCACAAAGCAATTAAAATCGCAGTTTAGTAACGCAGTAACGCAGCCTAAAGTAATGGTAATCTAATTACTGATTTTGCTATTGTAATCCCTTACTTTACTCGTTACTTGAAAAAAGTAATTGGATTACAGTAACGCGTTACTTCTAACGCGTTACTGCCCATCACTGCTTGCAACGCACATTTAAAAACGCGTGGCGCTAGAGCGTGCATGCAAACTCAAATTTAACCACTAGATGGGAGCAAAAACTACATAGTGTACGTTTAAAGGAAATCAAGTAATTAATCATTAACAGTTGCTTGTTTTAGACCAACCAGAGGGGGAAAAAATATGGAATCACTCAATTCCAAGGAAAAAATTATGGAATCATGAAAAACAAATTGAGAAAAGAACACTTCAACGCACCACTAGCACTTTGTTGCACCACCTCTGGCTTTTGTAACAGCTTACAGTCTTTGAGGCACGGACTTAATGAGTGACAAACAGTACTCTTCATCAATCTGGCTCCAACTTTCTCTGATTCCAGTTGCCAAATCAGTTTTGCAGGTTGGAGCCTTGGGATGCACCATTTTCTTCTAATTCTACTACAGATTTTCAATTGGATTGAGCATTATTGAAGATGTAACGATCGCCGTCTCCCCAATGCCTTTACCTGACATGCAGCCTCATATCATCAATGACTGAGGAAATGTGCATGTTTTTTTCGGGCAGTTGTCTTCATAAACCTCATTGGAATGTGGATATAACTAGATGAAAGTCATATTCAGTGATGATATGACGCGTTTCTGCAATGGGCAAGGTGATGATGCTGGAACTTTTGTTTGGTGCCATTTCAATGAGATTTCTGAAGACAACTGCCTGAAGAAAACAAGTCATTGATGATATGGGGCTGCATGTCAGGTAAAGGCATTGGGGAGATGGCGATCGTTGCATCTTCAATAATGCTTATATTATTATTTATTATATAAAGTTTATATTGACATTTTGGACACTTTTCTTATCCAATCAATTGAAAGGATGTTTGGGGATGATTACATAATTTTTCAAGATGATAATGCATCTTGTCATAGAGCAAAAACTGTTGAATTCCTTGAAGAAAGACACATAAGGTCAATGACATGGCCTGCAAATAGTCTGGATCTCAATCCAATTGAAAATCTGTAGTAGAATTTGAAGAAAATGGGGCATCCCAAGGCTCCAACCTGCAAAACTGATCTGGCAACTGGAATCAGAGAAAGTTGGAGCCAGATTGATGAAGAGTACTGTTTGTCACTCATTAAGTCCGTGCCTCAGAGACTGTAAGCTGATACAAAAGCCAGAGGTGGTGCAACAAAGTGCTAGTGGTGCGTTGAAGTGTTCTTTTCTCAATTTGTTTTTCATGATTCCATAATTTTTTCCTTGGAATTGAGTGATTCCATATTTTTTCCCCCTCTGGTTGGTCTAAAACAAGCAACTGTTACTGATTAATTAATTTTTTTCTTGATTTCCTTTAATGTTTCCTAAAGCCAGAAAGTTGCCATTTGAAATGAACTTAGTTTCGTGTCATGTCTGTGATCTGGCTTTTTTCTAAACAAATAAACAACTGGATTGATATCCTCCAAGACTGGTGATTCCGTAATTTATGCCAGGGGTTGTAGATTAGATTCGGCATGTTAACAAGCGCCATTTTCAAGTATGGCGCCTCATGGAGCATTTAGAACCAGCTCCGTGCACGAAAATCCGTGTTGGGCACGAGCTCTCATGCACGCACATGTTGGTGGACGGGTACCTACAGTCAATCATTACTCCGTGTGACACTCCACTGGACTCAGGTGTGCGTTCCCGAGCAACTTTTTCTGCTTGTTGTTACGCAGCAAGCAAGGTATGTGCATTATCGCCACCCTCTGAACTATTGTTGTAACACTTGTGTAAAATATAGGAAGAAATCGTCGTGGCAAAGCATGGATAAACTTCTACTATGGGTGCGCGATGCGTGTTCTTTCTTACTCGGACACGAGCGATTTAATTACCTTTTAATTAATGCAGTTATTTTGTAATGCTTGAAATGCCCACCAAACCCGCAATATGTGAACCTTGTCACTTGCAGACTGGCCAAATCTGCCACTACTGTTTTTTTGTTTTGTTATTAATTACAGATGATAAAGCCGTAGGCTACTGTATCTTTACCATTTTGTCTGATAAGAGCACTTCTACCTCACTATCGCTGGTAATAAACTTTTAAAACTTTTTTGATTTGATGATTTCAATTAGGCTATTACATTTAGCAGGTTCGAGAACGGATGGATCCTCAAATGAGTTTTAACTCTTATTAATATTGTGGGATAAGCCATTTTGCCTTCGCGGAAGTCTGAGTTTTCGAGTGGCCTTCTAGTTAGCATATTAAAACTAGAAAATGTAATTCCATGGAAGGAATTACCATTGCATGTAAATGCAAAAAGGTTGCTGTGTAAAACATTGTATTGGGCCTAGTTAAAAAGACAACGTAGGCTAGCCTATGACACAGAAGCATAGATAAATAACAATTCCAATTCCACTGAAATTACTTGGAAACCCACATTTAAAAAGCGATTTATGAAAATGCATCAACATAGTATTTTGGAAAATAACTCCTCATTTATTAGAATTTAAAAGACTGAAGTTGCCAACTTCAAACGAGTTGCAAGCGCTGACACTTTAGTAGCCTGAAGTTCACCTACAGTGAAACGACTGGTAGCTTACATAGCCTACATATCTACACTTTAATGCAGGTTAAAAGTATTGGAATACGGAATACAATCTCAATGATCAACGATGATGCAGCAAGGTAGGATATCTAGCAAAACGTTCTTACAGGATATTTTATGTTGGCTACAACCATATTACAGGATGAGCTAGTATGTTCTTCGAAGTGTTATGTGTGTGATCCTATTAGGAATGTACAATAACCCAAGCAGCAAAACACGTTATTTGAACCAAAACAAACGTTTTATTTAGGTTGTATTTTGGTTTCAAATAAAACAGACGTGCATAGTACGTTATTTAAACGTGCTTGATGGCACCAGTACAAATAACCCTATTAAAAACGTCCATTGCACGTTGTAATCTGGTGCCAAAAGACACGTGCAAAACCCAACGCATCTAGCACCGATTCCAACGTCAACAGAAGATGCAATATCGGTTTCAATTTACACCAACTATTACAAACTAAAAAACAACGTAAATTGCACGTTCAAAATGGGTGTAAATCACAACGGTTTATAACAAACGTATCTGACACTTACTTTCAACAATGAATGAAGGTGCTGGTTAACACCAAATACTAAAGAGGGGGAAAACGTGTGGAAAACGTGTCAGACACGTCTGAAAACTTCAATGACATTTCGTGTCAGGCTATTGAGATTTGCTTCCCAGCATGCATTGTAATTCAGTTGCTTAGTTTATTGGCTGTATTATTAGTTTGAAACAACGTGGTAGGGACATTTTAGCTTAGGCTAGCCTACTCAGTTGATGTTGTTATCTACGGATAAGACCACTGATGTAATTGTTTATTAGGAAAAAAATACACCGTAGACATGAAAGTATTATACCTAAACCGGTTTAAATATCCAGCTGACAGTTATTAATATTGTCCGAACGTGGTCGTTGAACTTCAAGACGTATGGAACGGTGAGTTAGCACAACGTAATCAATAAATTCTAATGTCGAATCTGCTATCATGAAGACGTGCGGTTGGTTGTTTCTCTCCCAAGGTTACCAAGGTAACTATATCGTGGAATAGACAGTTCACAGCAAAGATTCTAGAGTGGACAAATGGCATTGCGGTGTGGAAAACGAACAGATATGCACGTTCATTGAATGTTTTTTTCACAACCATTGTGTTTAACACCCTTTTTCAACGTGCCCAAAACGTACATGGACACTTAATATGAACTATTCTGGAACGTGTTAAAAGCGTAATCGGGAACCTACACATTTACCAAAAATGAACGCAATTCTGAACCAATTCTGAACGTGTCTGAAACCAACAGAGCACTGGAAAAAAACGTGTACAACACGTCTGTTTGCTGCTTGGGAAGCTGTTAACAAAGGTTTTTGGATTTGTGAATGATATGAAAGCTTTAAATTATTGCCTGGCTAGCAGTAACTAGCTAAAACGAGTGCTAGCTTGCTAACAAACAAACAATGATAGCAACTTAATGCAGGTTGTACTAGAAACGACTGTGAGAAAAAGGCAAACCTAAATAGTGCAACAACTAGTAGGCCAGGCCTATGTCTATCCGGTTGGACTTAGAACGCTGGGTGAAGATCGGTGTTGTGTAGGCTGCACTGTGAAGATGTTGTGTAAGCCCTGTTGGCTGCAGCCGACCACGTTAGCCTGGAGCAAGTTATGTTTGTCGTTAGCTTAATACAGTGCTTACTTTGACGTTAGATTGTCTTAGCTGTTGATAACGTTACCTAGAGCAAACTGGTTACTGTAACGATGTTAACAAATCAAGTAGGCTTGAGTAGCCTACAGGAGGAGACAAGACGATAACGTCCGTTTAGCCTGCAGCTCTGTGGCATGGTAGAATGTTTACACAGCTGTTAACTTAATGAGTAGCCTGGTTTAGCGCAGCAAAGATCCTTGATTACTGACAGCTGAGCACTGACGTAACAATTAATCTTTGCCGCCAAAGGGTCTCAATGTAAACTCTATGGGAATTTTAAACTCTTTTATCGTAAATATCTCTAAAAGTATGAAGTTCGCAAATGTGAAAAATACAATCGTCAAATCTCCGTTACAAGACCTTTGTATGAGTGTTTGAATGACGTCAAACGGTTAAGTGGTTTTAGCGTTATAAACCGTGGATTTTGGTCGGAAGAAGAATAATAACATTAAGAAGAATAGGGATAACAGTACATTGCATTCACATGCAATGTAATGAGCGTGATTGAGGGAGGAGAGAGGGTGGAGTATAATGCTCGTGCATCAGTGGCGGTTGCTGCTCATTGGAATAGGGGAAGCTCTGATAAAAATGGTCAACTATTAAATTAATATTATTGCTGCTATATTGTTATTTGAGCGGGAAATATATCCTAAAACAGAGACCAAACAGTAGCCGTCAGATACAGGGTTCTGAGACATTGCAGCTGGCTTGGTTAGATTAGAACTAAGCTTACATTTGACCAGTTCAATTTGGGGGGTTAAATATGCTATTTGGTAGCCTACTAGAGTTATAGTACGTGACTATTCTACGTTCATATGCCTTGCTGTTTTATTTGAAATCTCCCATGGTGGGGAATGCTATCAAATAGCTTATAAAATTCAAGTAAACATTAGCAATTTAGCCAAGCAACACAGTTATTATAGCGAGCTATGTGGCTATAGCCTACAACTTAGCCTAAACACACAACTGAAACAAATGCAAATCACGAACTCTGTAACTCCACATTACGGTTTTATTGATAGGATATGTTGTGTACAACATGCAATAGAATTAAAAATTTGAGCCTTGCCTCTCGAGTTCACCTGCCAACCCTGTAAGGTTCCGTAACTTTCACGCATCCCTGAACTTGAAACCAGAGCCCGTCTCTGTTGAAACTTCCTGTGCAATCGCGAAATATGCTTGTCAATCAAAAAAAATGACGGTTCCTCCAATCATCATACAGAAGCTCGGCATCCGAGCCATCCCACTGTCCCATTCACCCCCAGAGAGGCCGGGCTTCCCTGGATATGACGAATTTGCGGCGTTTATCCAATATTAATCTAGCTTTTCCTGCACTAAGACCAGCCCACTCCGTAGTGCCATCGAAGTCCAGTGAGGCCGAGCCTCTATGGGGATTTTAATGGATCGTGTCGTCAAGACGTGCGAAATCACGATAGATGACAGGCAAAACCTTGTTGCAAAACGAAACTATAACGATATAGCCATGAAGTTGAACACGTTTTTAGCATGTTCTAGTTGGAATATTAGGCTTGCTAATGTAGCTCATAATAGGCATTATTTCATGCAATTTCCCGTGATATTTTAGAGGAGGCTGAGCCTCCCCTGCACTCAATGAGCAATCGCCTCTGTCGTGCATATGCGCTTAATTTCACGCTATTTGGGATGTACAAAGGAAAGCTGCGTGGATTGCTGCGTACGCATGGTTTCATACATCTGCATTTTTTTGTGCGTACGCTTCTTTCCAGATTTTCGCGCACGCAATGTTTTAGTAGGAATTCCACCCAAGTCTTTGTACATGAGGCCCCAGATCTTTCTGACTGACTATTGTCATTGCATATTGCAAGTGATCACATCCGATCTTGGCGTGCAATGCTTAGATCTGATATAAATTACACACACCTGGATTCATTAGGTAGAGTTGTACACAACCAAGTCGTCATGGATGAAAGTGGATTTATCTTTTATATTTTCCAACTTATTATGCTTAGCCGCGGCGCAAATACCTCGTCACCCTTAAAGAGAAATTATGCAGGATTGGCGATTTTATCTCGGCGGTTTCGGTTTCGTTTTTCGTTTTCGCTCGTTTTATGCTTGCATATTTTTCTGCAGAGCTTCCCCGACAGCTTTAGCGTGTATATTTATACATAGGCTATATATAAATATATAAAATTCAAACGTGGTTCTTCTTGTTCCTTACGCGTCTCAGACTTCCAGATGTAAACAGCAGACGATCGTCTCATGCAGAAACTGCAAGGTTGCAATAGCGGATAGGGACACTGAGGGCGGGAGGAAATATTACTGTTTTCGATGAAACTGGTCAGTCAAGCAAAACAACGATTTCTGAGCGATTTTATGACTATGAAAAAGTTGATAGGGTCTCTTTAACGTTACAGTTTTCTATGTTTCACCATAAAATGATGACTTGAGTCTGACGTTGGTTTTTGCTTTGCTGGTAGCCCTGGCTCACGCGCTGAATCAATCAATCAATCAATCACTTCAGTCACTCAGAATTACGTTGCAATTGTTTGTCGCAGTGCAAATGACGAAAGGGGCACGTTGAAATCCTATTCAAGTGGTTTGACTGTTCAGATTGAGTCATATCCGATAGTAAGTGATATTGAAACCACCTCCGTATGTGGTGCGAATCAGCATTGGAAAAATCGCATTTCATACGGTTTTGTGCCGTTCAGACTACCCAAAATTCAAGCTAGATACAATCCAGATAAGCAAACAATCGGATTTCGACTGCCAGTGTGAACTAAGCCTAAGACACGTGCAGGTGAAATACCATTAGTTCTTCAGTAACCTATTAGTGAAACAAAACAAACAAAAAAAATCACAAAATGCTGAACAAAGTCTGACAGCATTTGTGTCACTGTCAAAACTTTTGGCCAGGACTGTAATGATGAAACACCCACTGCCAGCAGCTACCATTAGTTGTGTGTAAATGCAATTAGGTTACAATCTTATGAAGATGTGGACACAAGATACATTTAATGGCAAGTGTGAATGATAGCTTTGTTTCAAGGACTGTGAAGTAGCAGTTTCAACTAAAATCAATTGTCTTCCTGATTGAAACAAATATAGTGTTATTGAAGCAACCCTGTGTTTCATTTACTGTGTACCTTCCTCAAATGGTAATTATTAGTTTTTTATTTTTTATTCTTTTTTCCCCGTCATCGATCCTGAATATTTCGTCAACGATTCCCGGAACACCGTAACACCGGAGCACATGAAACTTGGTGGGCATGTAGCCCCAGTAGACTTCTGCGGAAAAATTTCGTTTCGTCCCCGGGGTCACTCCACCCCCGCGCTGCCCCCGCCCGAAGCCCAAAAATGACAGTTTTTCCTACATAACTACCTGAACCGTGGCCGAGGATGACAAAATGTTATTGGTATGTTGGTCTCAAGAGCTTGCATCAACTTAGCTTATAACCTGTCATTTGTGATTTGCACCCCCACGGTAAAAAAATAAAATGCAATGTAATATTGCTTTAATTGCCCCTATCTTCAGATGAGATGTTATGAACTGCACCAAATTTCATGTGAATGATTAACCTGACAGCCTCTGGGAGTATGCCAAGTTTTGTGGAATTTCATCCATGGGGGGCTATAAAATAAATGGATTTATGTGTCCATTCAGGACTGTATACCCATCGGCCTGTAGATGGTGGTATTAACCCCCTGGGGATTTGAAAAACTGCTCCAAACACACACCTCAATCTCTGTTAGTTTTTGTCCTAGAAGCATATAAGTGACACCATTAGAAACCTTTGGGTACCTCTGGGTGCTGGATGCTACGGTCATACGCACACACACACACACACACACACACACACACACACACACACACACAAACACAGACAAGCACAGGCACAAACACACACACACACACACACACACACACACACACACACACAGACACATACCTACACACACACGCACCAGCACACACATGTACATAAAAAATAACACAAACACATCTTTGAATACGTTTTGAGAGATGCAGCACTGTGTGAGACCACTGGAGCTGAGTGTGTGTGTGTGATGTGCTATAGCCTGTGTGTGTGTGGGTGGGTGCGTTTCTGTGTGCCCGTGTGTATGTGTTTGCATGTGTGTATATGTGAGTATGTGCATGTTCTGTGTGCATTCTGTGTGTGTTCTCTTTCTTTCTCTCTCTCTCTCTCTCTGTGTCTGTGTGTGTTCTGTGTTATCTGTGTGTATTCTGTGTGTGTTCTCTCTTTCTCTCTCTCTCTCTCTGGGTGTATCTGTGTGTGTGTGTGTGTGTGCTTGCGTGCATGTGTGTGTGTGAGTGTGTGCCTGTGTGTGTGTGTGTGTGCACACGCGCGCGCATGTGTGAGTGTGTGCCTGCGTGTGTGTGTGTGTGTGTGTGTGATCTGATATTGGAGTGACAGTGACGGCAGAGAACACAGTGAACATATACACATAGAGACACATAAAACACACACACAAGCAGACACACACACACACACCCACACACTCATAGACAGAGAAGCACTCATACACAAAAGCAAGCGCACACATGCACACACTCATTTACATACATAAAAGTTGCAATAGGGGATGGAGTAGGTGATGGAAACAAAAGCGTCATTGATATTTGCGGAGAGAATGTGCAGGACTGAGCGGCGGTCATATTGTGTATCGCTTTGCGGTACATCTAGTTTTGGGCATATTCACACCTGCCTTGTTCGATTAAAATGAACTTCATTTCGCTTGGTTCGGACCTTTTTGACTGGTGTGAATGCAATCAATCGAACTCTGGTGCGAACCAAACAAGAGGACCGAGAACCAGCTTAAGGCTGGCTTACCTTGTACGATTTTGGTCTGTTTTAACAGTCGGCGACTAAGGGTGTATTTACACCAGGAAGGTCCGTTAGTTCACTTGCTTTGGTCCGGACCAATTTTTTTTTTTTTAGTGCGGTTTGTTTTCACCAGTGTTGGGAGTAACGCGTTACAAAGTAACGCATTACTGTAATTCCACTACTTTTAGCGGTAACAAGCAAGTAACTAAGTATTTTTTAAAATCAGGTAACGCAATTACAATTACTGAAATTTAAATGAGTTCGTTACTCGCGTTACTCTCTTTTGTGAAAATCGAACACTTGCAGACAAGAAGACAAGAGGCTCACTTCTGACCTGACGTCGCAGGGTGGCACACACACCAATCGAATCAATCAATGAGCATTAAACCACATCATGGCCGACAGTGCGGATAAGATGAGCTTTCTCTCCTGGAAGTATGGACTTTAATTTTCGCTCGTCGAAATCAAAGGCAGAAACGTAGTGGTGAGTTGTAAAATAGCCTATGTGCAGGTGCAAAGACCCCACATCTAAGAGTTCAACCTACCTAAATCATAGAAGCAAGACACTTATCTTTTCTATGACGCCAGAAATATCCTCTTTACCTTGTTCGTTTTTTTAACATTAATTTTATTTAATGAAAACATGTCAGTGAACTATGCGTGACTTTCCCCGTTAAAACCGAATGAAACCTAATTACATTCACGTACCTCTTAAAGTGACAGTCACTCAATGAGACCTACACACCACTCCTGTAGGCTAATGTCATTAAAGACAAGTGTAATCAACATGAAGTGGCCTATTCAAATTACTGATTATTTTTAGCTATAAGTAATTATGCAGATGCTAAAGTACTATTAACTGTTAACAAAATATATATAGTTTATGATTATGAATTCAAAATATGAAATAGAAACAAGATGAGCCATTTTCTGTGGGTTGAGCAGACTAGGATTGCCACTGCTGTGAATGATCTGTGATTTTTTTGGTCACTATAACCGTGTCCATACCGTTAGGTATGTTATCGATGACATGCATCCTCTGTCAACTGTTGAGTCAGTGACCCACTAGGTCTAAAAAAATATGTTTATTGTGTTTGACGACCCACTAAGTCTAAACAAATATTTTTATTGTGTTTGACTGTTCAGTACTGTTCGTATTTACATCTAAAGCGCAGACATAAAAGTAACTTAAAAGTTACTTTTCTTAGTAACTAATTACTTTTGATATACAGTAACTGGGCAAGTAATTCAATTACTTTCAAAAGAAGTAGCTAGTAACTGTAACTGAATACTAATTTTCAGTAACTTGCCCAACACTGCAATTGAGCATTCGTTTCCTGCCATTTATAGTCGCGTCTTGTGTGCTCCTCACCCAGCTGTTTACGGTTTCTGTTTTCACGTCCCAAATCTTCTTTCTAGAATGTATCTTTGTGTTCGTCAGCTTGAGAATACATATATATATTTTAAATCCCTCTACCTAAGTGACAGTTATTTCATTAGGCAGCTGTAAGAGCTTCCATTCCTCAGCTGTAAGAGCAGCTTGGACGACCAGCATTTTCAAGTTGTCAGGGGGAAACGGACGCTGATTCCCTCGTTACTACAACATTTACAGTGGTTGCTCTTTCGAGTTACAGTTTAAGTTGCGTGCATCTCACGTGTGACTTGCGACAAGTTTCAGTTACACCCGGATCGTTATGATTTACGAGTTCGTAAGTCATGCGTAACGTAAAGTTAAGTTTGATTTTTCGAGTTACAGGGCCCTGGTGAGTCCGGAAAAGCCCAGTTCTAAAACATATGACCAGATTGCTACTTTAATGAAGAACCACTTCAATCCTAAACCGAGCGAGATTGTGCAGAGTGTGGCAAGTGGTAGTAAAGTGTTAGATACTAACTTGTATGTTATCCGACTACGCCACCCTGGGAGTTTCACCCAGGGAAATGCATGTACTAAGTTTGCTCAAAAAGGCACCCAGGTTCATTAGCTGAGAGAGAGACGTGGTTCCATTCCAGTAAATGACAATAATTTATTAACAAAATCTAAAATTACACTCGCATTGTCTCAAGCACATCAGACATACCAAGGGGAGACAGACAGCAGGAACTGAGGCTTACCAGCGAGGGGACTGGCTAACTAAGGAGAGAGGCGTTCCAGGAGAGGTCACACCACTGCAAGAGTGTCCACGTCTTCGCACACACACACACACACAGCAAAGGTCAAATCAGCAACACCCGTGAGGTATAATAGTAGCACACCAAAAAGGGGACACCACCAGGAAGACAGCAGCCCCTCCACCGTAGGCCTCAGATCCTAGAAAAGACGCAGGACAGGGGGAGGACAATTAGTGGGAGCCACACCGGTTAATCAACCACATAAAGAATCACAATTACGGGTAAGACACAGGCTCTCAGCAGCTGGACAAATGGCCTCCTGCCAGTGCGACATAAACAAACAAACAAACAACCAAACAAACTATAAACTAAAGTAGAAATTCCCCAGAAATAATAAATACTAGCACACTGGTAATCCACAGCACAGATGGAATAGCAGCCTCCTATCAGTGGCTAATCAAATCATAAGAAGAAAGCTAGAAAACCAGAGATACATTACAATGTAAGAGATGTTGGGACACTGGTTATCAGCAGCGCAGGGGAAATGGCCTCCTGCCAGTGGTAAACCAAAACCATGTACACACAGAATTGACAAGAATGACACTTAATATGACAAGGTCGAGACAAACGTTAGTGGTCACACAGTTACAAACACAGATGAGCGATCACGCTTCGCGTAGACAAAGCAGCAGCGGTCACAAAGCAGCACGGCGGTAGTTCCCCATCCTGATGCTAACTAACTACAGTTCTTATAGGTTCGCATTGCAGAGGGTAAGTGCTAAGATGGGATGTAGCCGCGACTACCGGCTATGATGCATGTCCAGCTACAGAGATGCATGGGGACGGATCCACACGGAAGCTGTGTGAGCAGCGAGAGTTGGGCGAGCAGCGGCCAGCCAGTCCGACGTGAAACAGGAAAGGGTAGTCACGGCGAATATATACAAAAGTTCCCACCAAGCCATTGGTTGACCAATTACCTGCTAGTATACGGGGCACTACAGACCGGAACTAATTTCCGTTCTGCTACAAGAGGTACAAATTCGACTCGCGTTCCCGCCAGCTAGGGCTGCACGATATTAGGAAAACATGCGATATGCGATAACATTATTGAGCACTGCGATAACAATATAACTTGCGATATTTCAATATTTCATGTTTTTCTCCATTCTACTTGCTTCTAGCATAGACTGATGCAGACTATTAAAAAATAAATGCATTGATTCCATTCCAACATGTTTTTTTGGTTGTTGTGTTTTGTAAAAACAAAACAAAAACCACTGTCAGTTCCAGTTTGACTTTCAATGAGGGTCACTGGTCAGTCAGGAAGAGGTCATGCCATTTTTCTTTTTTTTTTCTTTTCATATCTGAGTTTTTAGATTCGAGTATATTCAACTTTACTGTCATTGCACAAGTGAAATACCAGTAACGAAATTCGGTTTGACATCTAGCCAGTGATGCAAACGAGTAGGATAACTGACATGTCAAAAAGTCCATCCATATGAAATGCGTCACTACAACGTCCCATACACATAGAAGCGAACGGTCCCGGTGGACTTTTTCTTATAAGTTTTAAAGTTGAAAGGTGTTGTGTAGGGCTGCAGCTATCGATTCTTTTTGTAATCGATTAATCTAGCACTTTATCGATCGATTAATCGATGAATCTGATTAAAAAAAAATGCGTTTTTAAACAACCAAAACAAATCATGCATAACGAGGTATTCATTCCAAATCCAAAATATGGCTCCAAAACTAAACCCATTTAAGTGCCAGTGACAATAATTACAGTACAATACAGTTAAATCAACTTATTGTAAAACATGGATAACATGTAAAACTGTAAATACAAACTTAAATAGTAAAGGCCAGGGTAGGTGTGGTCGGAGCGGTGTGAGGTTGATGGAATTAGCAACTCAGAAAAAGGATGAATGAGCATGGGTATTTATTTTTCCCAATTAAGGCCCAAAGGGCAAAAATAAAGAAATTGTAATAAAAGTAAAAATATCAAAATAAATACTTTTGCTAAACCAAATAAACTGACTTGACAGTCAAAACAATATGAATTCAATCAAGGCTCAAAAATAAATCAACTACACTAATTGAACTAGTCAATAAAATAGCAGAGTATCTAAGACTTACGTCTCAACAGCAAGCACCCCCCTATCAGACTGAACAAACCAGTTTAAATAGGCTACTCCTGAACGCACCCCTCAAATTGGACCAAGCAATAGGCTATACGAAATCTCAGCAGAGGTGGTTGCAGACAATAAATATAAATAAGCTTAGAACAGTCCAAAACAACATTCCAAAGAACTAGAAAATACAAGGAACTAGTAGGAACTAGGAATTACAATTCATTTACAATAACGAACTCCCAGGAAGTCCCAAAATGTTTTTTAAAAAGACGCATTCACTCCTATACAAACAGACTGAAGACGCGACACCAGGAGACTGCTATCTCAAGACTCGTCATGGATATAACACGTTTTTTTTACAGTCTATGGTGTGTGTGTGTGTGTGTGTGTCGGTACGCAAGCTGAGTCAGTAGCCTATAAGTTAGCAACTTTGAGGTTGCAATGCAACTTCCCATTGCCAACCAACTAAGTTGCTAACAGGTTAGCAAATATGGTTTTGGGAAAAGGATTCAGACACTTTCAAGAACAACCAGACAGACGACATCTGGGTTGCCAACTCTCACGCTCCCGCCGTGACACTCACGATTTCAGCATCAATCTCACGCTCTCACGCAGACACAAGAAATGTCACGCCAAAATCCATTCTTCTTTTTCTTCAACCCGTTCATACTGTAATCAGTTGGTGACTAGACCACAGCAGATCATAGCCTATTGTAGACAGAAGACGAACTTAAGGCATGTATATATAGGCTATAGGCTATAGGCTCTTTAGATCAATAGCAGGTATAGGTATAATATCTGTCTACAACGTTCTCAGCGCAGAGAAATTATTTGCGGCGGGCGAAGTGCAAAATGCGCACCATTCGTTTCTGTCGGATTGCTCACGAAGTTCACACTGATATGAATGACACTTGACAGAGCGCAATCTTTCTGATGGCAGTTAATGCAATTAATGCAATTAATGAAGCCATTCAGTAGCCTATTCCAGTTTTTAAATTGCAATAGGCCTACATTTCTACTTGTTCTCCAACTTCAGGCAGTAGGCACTGACAGTAACAAAGTTATGTCCGCTTTGTTAACTTGACAGCGAGCGAAGATATTCTATTCTGTCAAAAGTAGGGCCACTGCTGATGAGCTATTCAACATTCTCAACAATTACCCTAGTCTACCTGGCAGAACATGACATCAAATGGGAAAGCTGTGAGGGACTCGGATGGCGCACATACGATAGCAGGTAAAAGAAATGGCCTGCAGACCGTGATAGAGGGGGTAGCGCCCGATGCGCAACGGACGGACTGTTTCATTCAGGGAAGAGCTCGCGTCAGGGCCTGACCTGACCTGACTGAAATTTTGAACGAGGTTGTGCTTCATTTAGCCTATAACACAATGGTAGCCTATAGTTGGCCCTATTTCTGTAATTTTGGAAATCATCTTTTTTTGAAGCAAGGATTAACACCTTGTCAATGACAAAAACTGACGATATTGGTCATTGATTTAGATTTTTATTTTCTCTATTTCTGAACTGATATTTAGGCCTATCTGTAGCCTAACTGTTACTGAGGTATATTTAGCAAGTGACGTTATGTCAATAAATTTGACAATTTTGAGCTTGACCTAGGCTACTACTTTTTTAGAGTGATGATGATGGACAGGTGGGGGTCGAGAAAGCCCCCTTGATCAAAGTGGGGAATGAAAGAAAAAGTTTGAGAACCACTGCAGGCTATGTAGCGCCCCAAAATAATTAACTAGGCTACTGCTCTTCCACTTGTTTAGTTTTATTTTATTTTTTTACTAGAAAACAAGCATTAGCATCCCAAATCAAATCAAGAGATATTAAAATTATTGACTGATTGTCAATATCAAAACAATTGTGACACATTAAAATTCTTATAATGTTTTTCACTGGCTATGGCTCCTTACTGATGCATGAGATATATAGACCTAAATATATGTATGGATAGATAGATAGATAGCCTAGCCTACAGTACAGCCTTCTGTAAATAGCTATATTGTATTGGATGTGAGTTGTATCGGTCTACAACACCACTAAATGACATTGAGAAACCCATGCTGATATATTATATTCACCTGTGTAACAACCATGTTAGTATATGTTGTGGTCTAGGCGGCCCGTGTGTCTGGCAAGGGGCCTGCACTTAAAGATTGTGCAACCCCCCCCCCCCCCCCCCCCCCCCCCAACTTCACAAAATCTCACTCCAGCCAAACACCCAAAGTTGGCAACCCTGCATCTCTGCCTCCTCCTCAAAGGCAGTTGAAAGTTGCTGCATCACTTGGTGAGGGAGGGCTGCTGATTGAGACTTGAGGTGACCGTATCGGTCACCCCGATATCCCCTTCCTCAACAACACACGTGACTGTTTGTAGGCCTTTTTTGTTTCCAGAAAAGGTACATGTTATTCTACCTTGGGGCTAGTTCGATCAAAGTACATGCCAAAATGTGAAGGCCACCTTAGAAAACAAAAATAGCCCCCAACCATTAGGCTATCCCTTTTTCTGACATTGGCTTTCAACTAAAGGCCTATTCGGACGGGATTAGTTTTATGGGGGGACGTACAGTAATGCAGGTTTATCATATGACCTCTGTAATATAAATGTCCAATTCGGACGGGACTAGACATCTCTGTCATTTTACTTGACATGGGAGGAGTAACTACGTTTACGTTCTGCCGTCACATCTTCGTCGCTGTGCACGTGATACTTTGCGTCAGGTACGTGCGGCATTTTCAGATTTGAAAGACTACAAGTTGGTTAAACTAGCAAACGTTAACTTTATGTTATGCCATAAGTAGTTTGAAATGGCTAACAATATCAAGCTAATAGGCAAACTAGCTAACGTCCTATTAGGAGCTACACAGCATGTCATGTTTTCATTCAGACTATGGTGGAATTGTTTTCCAATCAGGATGTGACGAAATATTACAGACATCTTTACAGAGGGTCGCGTTCGCACGGGATTAATATTACCTAAGGTAATTTCTCCGGACCGTTTTACGGAAGGTAAAAGTGTCTGTAAATGTCACCGACATACTCCGTTATGTTTACTGACATGGCGCGTCCGGACGGGACTACATTACCTGGTAATTATTACTTTACCTGATGTCACCCCATAAAACTAATCCCGTCCGAATAGGCCTTAATACAGATAGCCTAAGTAGACTATTCAACCAAAAACATTGATTGATGAATAACCAATTGATTGGTTATGAGTAGGGCTTTGACTCCGAACTTCGTTATTCGAATATAATTCGAATTTTTGAAAAATATATGATATTCGAACGAATTTTAGGCAGCTCTTAATATTCGAACCTGCCCACACAGCAAAAGGACTCCGCGGCGGATCCGCCGCGGAGGTAGCACGGCTTCCGGAACGGACCCGCGAAACGGACCCGTATCGGCGTCCACTTGCACTCAGCGACGGATCCGTTACGGGGGCGGATCGCGGACCCGGCTGGGCTCCGCGCTACATCCGCTCCGCATCCATCCCGGACCCGCAAATCCGCCACGGATCCGCGACGGACTCATAGAAAACCTCTGGACCGGGTCCGTTCTGGACCCGCCACGGACTCATAAAAAAACACTCTGACCGGAGCCTGTTCGGACCCGCAAATCCGCCGCGGATCCGCAACGGACTCAAAATACCAATGGCCCGGGTCCGTTTTGGACCCGTTCATATCATTTTCAAAATCCCAATAAAATATCTTAAATTAATCTAAAACTATCACTATTCCTAGCCTAGACTTCTACACCAATATAGGCCTAGTTTAAATCTGCATTGCCTTGTATTCTTTAAACTAACACAATTGTCAATAGGTCTAACTTAAGTCAAGACATCAATTTACTGTACAGAATAATCACTTGGCTCAATGGAAACATGAAATTGACATTTACATTAATGTAAAGTTTAAGTTATAGCCTATTCTGTTTCTGTTAAATAGCCTTGGCTATACTACTCTAAACTAATTTAGTGCTTTATAGGCCTAGGTCGGTGCAGACATGAAACATTTTACCTA
This sequence comes from Sardina pilchardus, assembly GCF_963854185.1. NCBI lineage: Eukaryota > Metazoa > Chordata > Actinopteri > Clupeiformes > Clupeidae > Sardina > Sardina pilchardus. Next base: position 32,051,579 of record NC_085007.1, read on the forward strand.
TTAGCGGTAGGCTACAACTTCAATGAAATGCTGCGCTATATGCACAGCTAAAATATCAGAAAATGAATAACTGGTGAACGACAATTAGTTCAATAAAAAAGATTGTTTAATGTTTATTTCTCCTATTAATCCGTTTGGTGTGGATGGAGGCAGGACAGGTCTCCTCGTTGAACCACCTGATTGCGTGCTTAGTGACCACCGCGTCGTTGGCTGACCATGTTTCTGTGTTTTTCCTCACAGCACCTGTAATCAAATAGACAGACATGTTAATGTTAATAGTATGTACTAGCATCCAACACCAACTATGCTTACACAATATAATTAATATATAATAAATGAGATGGGTATTAAGGAGATTCAATTAAAAAAAAACATGACTTATGAAGTTATACAGCTATTACATTTCATTAGAGAGCTTTTCAGAAAGTGGGTACAGCAGACAGAGGCATTTATGTATGTTGACATTTACCTTCACTTCATCCTGCACTGGTAACACCAGTTACAGAAGCATATGGCTTTTTTATTATTATTATTAATGTGTAGACCAAAAGTCAAATAAATCAAATGTAAAACTGTATAGCTTACTTTACTTGAATGGCAGGACAGGATGAGAAAGCGTAGACCCCCAAACCAGACAGGAGCCACTTGTGAATAACCTGTAACGCAGATACATAAATGTACATTTCATTAGAGAGCTTTTGAGGTAGAGGGTGGGTTTTATTATAGCAGACAAAGGCATTTAAGCATGTAGACATTTACCTTCACTTCATCCTGAACTAGTAACACCAGGTACAGAGGCATATGGTTATTTTTATTATTAATGTTTAAACCAAAAGTCAAATAAATCAAATGTAAAACTGTATAGCTTACTTTACTTGGGTGGCAGGACAGGATGAGAAAGCATAGACCCCCAAACCAGACTAGGGCCACTTGTGAATGACCTGTAATGTAGATACATAAATGTACATTTCATTAGAGAGCTTTTGAGGTAGAGGGTGGGTTTTATTACAGCAGACAAAGGCATTTAAGCATGTTACATTTACCTTCACTTCATCCTGAACTAGTAACACCAGGTACAGAGGCATATGGTTATTTTTATTATTAATGTTTAGACCAAAAGTCAAATAAATCAAATGTAAAACTGTATAGCTTACTTTACTTGGGTGGCAGGACAGGACGAGAAAGCGTAGACCCCCAAACCAGACTGGAGCCACTTGTGAATGACCTGTAACGTAGATACATAAATGTACATTTCATGAGAGAGCTTTTGAGGTAGAGGGTGGGTTTTATTACAGCAGACAAAGACATTTAAGCATGTTACATTTACCTTCACTTCATCCTGAACTAGTGACACCAGTTACAGAGGCATATGGTTATTTTTATTATTAATGTGTAGACCAAAAGTCAAATGAATCAAATGTAAAACTGTAAAGCTTACTTTACTTGGGTGGCAAGACAGGACGAGAAAGCGTAGACCCCCAAACCAGACTGGAGCCACTTGTGAATGACCTGTAATGTAGATACATAAATGTACATTTCATTAGAGAGCTTTTGAGGTAGAGGGTGGGTTTTATTACAGCAGACAAAGGCATTTAAGCATGTTACATTTACCTTCACTTCATCCTGAACTAGTGACACCAGTTACAGAGACATATGGTTATTTTTATTATTAATGTTTAGACCAAAAGTCAAATAAATCAAATGTAAAACTGTTAAGCTTACTTTACTTGGGTGGCAGGACAGGACGAGAAAGCGTAGACCCCCAAACCAGACTGTGACCACTTGTGAATGACCTGTAACACAGATGCATAAATATGCATTACTTTTATCATCAGAAAGAAATGGCCAAATATTTATCATAACCAATAATACACCCCATTAAAAATGCATTTTATTGGGATCCACAGAATATGGGGCTGTTCATTTTAGCTCCTCTTCCCATATCTAAACATTCACAACAAAGTGTCTGGTCTGTGACAAGGCAAAGCAAGGACATACATGAAGTCAACAACTGCCTCTTCTATATTGCCTCTTCTCAGTCAAATCTTACTCCAAGGAACGTTCAATATCATTAAATGACCTCGTAGACGACAGTAGTGCTATTTCTACATGAAAACATGTAGAAGACATGTAGCTTCGTGCCCTTCGTGCATTTGTATTTCTTAAAAGTTAGAGTCATTTCTACTATTCAATCTAAAAAGTCACCAGGAAACACGTCTGGAAACCGGACTTTTTAGATTGAAAAGTAGGCCTGTTTGCTGGTTTCTAACGTGTACAAAATATAAGCATGAGTCCCAAAGCTTTTTTGTTACTGCCAGCAGAGAATGTCGAGCTACGACGAATGTGTTTGAGCATACGGCAGCTGGTTACCTTGCTAACGTCGTTCATAATTTTAAACCATTAGCAGCTAGCTGCTAACGTTATCCCGGAATGGTGAACAATGTGAAATCAGCCTCCCTCCCAGAAAGAAATGAGGTTTAAACACATCTGAAATGACCTACGTTTTCATAAAGACTCCCGAGTCCAACATCTAAGCTTTCATAACGTTCACAAAAAACCTAGAATCTAGATTCCCTGTAATTTTAACGCTATCGTTAGCTAACAAGCTAACGCTAGCTAACGCAAGCCAACAAGCTAACGCTAGCTAACGCAAGCCAACTTTTGTTGTTCACATGCAAACACTTAAAGTTAGCGTTAAACCAAATTCAACTTTACTCATTTTAAACTCAGTTCTGAGTTTAGCTTTAATTCAAAAGGTAACAAAGCCCAAGTTGGACAGGATTTAGCCCCGTCTAAAGTTGGCTAAATTAGCTTGCGCAAGCTAGACGTAGCTGGTGTGTAAAAATGAGCTATAGCTAGCTGCTATCTGCCGACCAGCAAATCTTCGGATAATATCAGCAAATAAAGCTAGATAAGTAGGTAACTTGTGTTATGGAAGTACTTTTTCAGTGGATAGACTAGGTAACTGCATAAATAAAGCATATAGGAGCATACTTACAGTGAGCCTTCAGACGCCGCTGTTTCGTCTTCCACTTCATCAACGAGAAATTTGAAAACTGAAGAAGCCGTTAGGACTGGAAAGGGCGCGTTCGATGTGCGTATCCGCACGGAGTCCGCCGCAGACCCGCTGCACGAAGGCGCGCTGGCGGAGGCGGGTCGTGTCCCGTGCGCGTAGCCAAAACGGAGGTGACTGTCACGCGGATGTGGCGGCTTGAGGGCGGGTCCGTTTTGGAATCCTCTGCTGTGTGGGTGTTATGAGCATTATTTTGTTGTACATGTGTTTGCATGCAAACGTTGTTTTCAGATTCAGCGGCTTTCTCACATCTGGTAAAGTCGTGAATCATGAGCTCATTAGCAAGGCTGTTAGGCTTACTCATCTGGGCTCCTGTAGGTGATGTTAGCCAGTGGTTTGACTAGCCTATTCAGTTTCCCCACGTGTGTGTAAGTTTCAAGGTAAGCTAATAGTAACTTCCTCATTGGGACAGGCCCTCTTAAGTCTTGGAGTTGGAAGACATTGGTATTGAGATGGTCAATCAACTTGAATGCAAGAGTTTTAATCTGTGCAGCATGCTAATCATGCTAACCGGATAATTTAGCTTGTTGTCTTCTATGCGTCATATTGCTTTCACGATTGTGAATGTTTAGGATGCATGTCGAGGGACGGGTGTCCATTGAGCGCGCACGAGGGAGGACGAGAGAAAGCGGGCCATGGGGAATGAGTTTAGGCTACTTAGGCTATACTGTTTGGTAAAGTTGTATGCATAGTGCCTCCACCTGAACAGCGTTATGTCGGTGCAATCAAGCTTCCAGGGATCTTGTTTTCATGGAGACAGACGCGGTCTGCACGGAGTGGAGGGGCTGTGTACGTGTGTGTATGTGTGTGTGTGTGTGTTTGTGAGAGAGAGAGAGACACAGACGCATGAGTGACAGAGAGACGGAGGGAGAGCAGGAAAAGGAAATTCAGCTTAATGAATGCTGCGTGTTTTTCCAATAGCATAAAAATAATGGTCAAAATATTATTAACAAATTCGAATACATTCGAAGTTTGATATTAATAACCAAACGAACTTCGAATACGATTTTTGGCCAAAAGTCAAAGCCCTAGTTATGAGTAACATCTTGGTTAAAACCAGAATGTCTAATAAGGGACGGGCTCTGGTTAAAACAACCAATGCTGGCTTAGTATTTGAACAATCTGTTTTTAGAGTGTAGAGTAATATCAGGGACAGAATATCAAAATATTCACTGAACGATGCATACTGTATTTTGTTTTTGGTTTGCAATGCCTTTGTACATTGGTTGGTCAAAAAAAAAAAAATCCTATGAGTGAGAGCTGCCCACAAAAAAACTGCATGGGCCCAATGGTACAAAAGTTCCTCTGGGCCAGAATGGGCTAGCCCACACTGGGCCAGCAGGGGCTTTCTTGGGGCAATCAGCTAATTGTGGGCTGCCCAAAGAGAGCCCACAGAGAGCCCAAAGGTTTGGTCCTGACCTGGGCAAGCCCACGCTGGCCCTGCATGGGTTTGTATGGGTTTGGCCCTAGCCCACACTACCGGAAGAAATACCGCATGGGCACCATATGGGCCCCGCAAGGGCGTGTTTGCTGGGGCACGTTCGAAGTGGTAATAAGGACCCGACGCCGCAGGCGGAGGGGACTTTACACTTCGATAAGTGCATTATTTTCCTATAAACGCACAGGGCGCGGAGTTGATTATCCCGCTTATACCACTGCTGCTATCATTTTCGTTTATATTGCCGGCCGCTGTCTTAGATACAACGTTGCTGTTTTTACCGTTACATTCACATTGGCGAATTAATATTCAAGTGTAATAAGCCCAAAAGAAGGGAACTACTTCTATACACTAATCCAGCGAAACACGGAAGTAACACAAAACCGCCATTACTGCGTGACTGGCTGCTAAGAAATTAGCCCCTTGGTTCCATAGGCGGCTGTTGCAGAGGTTAGCTGTCATTAATACACGTCTTAATACCTTATGTTGTTAATAAATTACCTTCATTGGTAAGTTTTGGCACAGTCTGACATCATTGATCCAATGTTCCCTTTCACCTGACATTTTCTTTCATGAGCGAGATCTCTTGTTAGACATTCTCTGACAGGATGCTTTCATTGAAAAGCACAGGCAAGTGTCACTCGTCACACTCGCAGGCACGCAGTAATGGCGATATTCAAGATGGCAGCGCCCATAAAGTTCGCGCTGGATTAGTGTATTCATGAGGGTCAATCACGTGACCTTTTTGTTGTCGCCGCCATCTTTAGGACCGTAGCGCCACTCAGCGGCCGGGAGGAATGGCTAGCGTTAACGTCAAGCAAACGGGCTCTGCTAACGTCAGTCAGATGCTTTCGCATCTCTCTGATACAGAAAAGGAACGCTATATTAAAAAAAATCGATATTTTAGGTTTTGATCCGTATGTACTTCCGAATCAACTACTGACACCGCTGAAATCTGTCGTTAACTTGCCAAACCTATCTTTTGGCGACATTTATATTTATCTGATCCACAACCCCCCCCCATACTCCGGCGAGTCCCTCAAGGCATACAAGAGCACAGAAGCCTTCATGTATTTCAAGGCAGGATGGGTGACAGATCCACGAGTTTATCATCTGGACATGAGGAAACTCTTCTTATTTACAGGAAAGGTAAGATATATGTTTACTTAACTTTACTAGCAGCTACGCTACTAACTTGCTAGCTAGGTGGTGCTACTGAGTGCTACAGAGCTGGTAGCCTCCTAGGTCAATGCTAGGATAATAATGGCATCTCGTTTTTTTTTGTAAACTGACCTTAAGTTTGTTAGCGAAAACATAGTAAAGTAAAGTAAAGTTAATTTAGAAAGCACTTTTACAAACAGCGTGAGCTAAGCAACACGGGCATACAGAGAATAAGCAGAAGTACAGGGTTAGGGAACAAGAAAGGCTAGGGAGTAGAGGTGGGTTTTTATCCTGGATTTGAAGGCAAAACTAAGATGAGTTGTAAAGTCTAATGTACACGCCACAAAAGAGCTTTTCACTCTTCTTTGACTTGGCCTCCTGCAATTCACTATCATGAAGAATGAAAGAATGCCTTGCAGGCTTCATCTGTCGGACTAATATCAAGACAACCAGGATCTTGATTTTGACAGCTAGGACATGCCTCTTGTTTATAGAAATTGATGTTGCAGATCTCTTCATATGGGACCCCTCGGACAGAGTTCATGCTTGTCTGAGCCCAAGCCATGTTTAATGTAGAAAATAGCTAGGATCTTAGATAATACTGTGCTAAACGTAAACATCATGGGTCTGGCTGTATTCCTAAACTTATAATTTGCCATTTGTCTTTCAAACTTAAGGTGAAGCATTCTCAAAATCTTTCTGTGACCCCAACACATCCCTGGATCACCATCCAAGAGGACGGGACAGTGCTGATGGCTCATTGTACCTGCAAGGCAGGTCTAGGAGAGGTCTGCTCTCATGCAGTAGCTCTTTTGTACACAGTGTTGGCTGCTGCTGATGTTAAAAACGGGCAGGCTTGCACAGAGAAGCCCTGTGCTTGGGCTCAGACAAGCACTAACTCTGTCCGAGGGGTCCCATATGAAGAGATCTGCAACATCAATTTCTATAAACAAGAGCCATGTTCAAGCCGCCAAAACCAAGATCCTGGTTGTTTTGATATTAGTCCGACAGATGAAGACTGCCAGGCATTCTTTAAGGCGCTTCATGATAGCGAACTGCAGGAGGCCAAGCCAAAGAAGAGTGCCATCCTCTCGGTGATTGAGGGCCACTCTCACAGGTAAGATACATAGAGAGACTGAAAAGCTCTTTTGTGGCGTGTACATTAGACTTTACAACTCATCTCAGTTTTGACAGGGGGAAACACATGGACTAATTATAATGAGCAATTACTGATTAGAATATTTAACTGCACATTTGTTCTTTGGTCACTTAAAATGTCTGGACACTTTATATGGTCACTTAAAATGTATTGTTTCTGTTTCTCTCTCACACAGGTACATCCCAAGGGTGATGCAACTGGACTTGCCAACTCCTCTTTCCACACTGTACTCAAGCACCCGGCTGGAGATGGACTTTCCCTTGCTGCTGGTTGACTGTACCAAGGTCTTTGATGATTTACATCTAACAAAGCAACAGGTAATATACTCCTATCAGTTCAGGTGAAATAAATGATGAGCCTTCCCATTTTGAAAGAAGATTCTGAATTAATTTCTTATTATAGTCAATCTGTACACATCAGTGATAGGTTAATCTCTAAATAGTCATGTTTCAATAACTTTTTCCCCAGTGTATGATAGTTGAGGAGGAGACCAGGGAGCAAAGTAAATCTAGAGTTTGGTTTGATCAGAGGGCAGGAAGAGTCACAGCGTCAGTTTTCAGTGAGGCAGCCAGAGCAGGCACACCTGCATCCTTGATCAAAAGAATTTGCTATCCCCGTGCTTCTCGGTTCTCCACTGAGCCAACAAGGTACATCGATTACAGAAGAGTTTCATATGAAATCTATGCATAGGCCTATTATGCATCTCATGAGAATTTCAAGACAACCATGCATAAAGCAGGATTAATAGTTCTAGTTTGTTCTAAGGCTTACTGTACATCTTGCAAACAATAGTGCTTGTAAGTTTGTAAAGCCTTTGTTTATAATCCAGTAAATCAATGCTTTGTAATTGTCAGAATGCAACACCTTCTGGTAAATGATAGACTATGATAGACATGCTCACATTTTAATACACATCTTACATTCCAATCTTTAGATGGGGTCAACAAAATGAGGACCGTGCAAGGGAAAGCTATGTTGCTATGATGCAAGACTACCATGATGACTTCCAGGTGAGGGCATCAGGGTTCATCATCAACCCTGAACTCCCCTGGATTGGAGCATCACCTGATGGTATGGTTGCCTGCACTTGCCATGCAGATGGCGTTTTAGAGATAAAATGCCCCTTCAACACCAGGAACAGCTCTCTCACTGAGAGCTGTACGGATTCCTTATTCTGCCTTGGCATAGGTGAGGATGGGGTCATGGCACTGAGACACACCCACAAGTACATGCATCAAGTGCAGGCACAAATGCACATTGCAGAAGTTAGTTACTGTGACTTTATGGTGTGGACACCACAGGAAGTTTTCACTCAGCGGATCTTATATGATCCCATCTTCTTCTATGATGCTTATGGCAAAGTGGTGAATTTCATCAAAACCGGAGTGCTACCTGAGCTGCTGGGGAAATGGTATACAGCGCCACGCCTTACTCCCATAGACACCACAGCCACTACACCGTTGACTGAAGTGGGATGCTACTGTGGTCAACCTGCAGGCACAGATGTCATCATTTGCACATCTGGAAAATGTAGGCGAAAGCACTTTCACAAGACCTGCCTTAAGCTGACCAGGGTACCTAAGACATGGAAATGTGTGGAGTGTAGAAAACAAGTTTAACCAGTCTGTGACAGGGCAGCTGACTGACCTAATGGGATGTGATTGAAAATGTATGAATTACATATTTATTGTTATTGCAATGTGACCATGTACAATAAACATCACTAAAGTGCAATTGAATGAATGAGAAATTTTATTCCCAAACTAATTTAAGCTGATACCAACATACACACACTTTTGTGATTTTATGTTTCTAAAACAAATAGACTGACAAACACAAAATACATTTACAGGAAACTTATAACTAACAACCTTGTACAAAAAAAAGATTCAGATATATTTGCATTTGTACACAATTGTTTAACATGTTATTGTGAGGGAACAACAGACTGGCAAATGTTGCACAGAGCACAGCACACTCTGACCATCTTGTCAAGAGATGTAAGATCTCCTGGAGTTGTAGTCACACAGAGAGAAATGGGTATTGTGCTTTGCAATATGGTGTATTTGTTTCGCACAAGACCGATCACCCGTTCAACATGGATTCGAACAGCGGCCAACCCCCTTGAATACTCAAGTTCACTTGGATGCAGTTGCTTTTTCCCTCTAGTGAAGGCAGGTATTTTTAGATGAGCACTGTACAATCCCACAGCATCTCCTACTGTGAACCCTCGATCTGCTAAGACCAAATCACCAGGTAACAGATTTTCCAAATAGCCACAGTTCTCAGTAATGTGCCTGTCACTTGCTCGTCCTCCCCAGCCACGAGACACAAACGATATGACTCCCTGTGGAGTTATTGATATTAAGTACTTGGCAGTATTGTGATGCTTATACTGTGAATGTTTGTGCTCGGGCTCTTAAGTTCTTAGGTCTCTCAATGAATATTTCAAAGCAGTCTATTATGGATGTACAATTTCTGTAATTACTATTTTTGAAACACATGGGTAAACTAATTTGAATTTGTTCCTTACTGGGCCACAGTATGAATCTAGACAACCTATCCTGCAAGACATTTAATGTACTGTTAAAAATCCGGCCCGCAGTAGGCTTTGACACATGAAATATATATGACAAGAGGTGCAGTGGTAGATTCAGTCTCATTCTCATTAGAGTCATTAAAAAGCTCTGAAAGGGATGCAGTCCAGGTCCCACCTTGAGGAACTCGGACACAAAAGTGAAGACAACCATAAGTTTGGCAAAGGATGGAATTCCAGTCAAGTCCTGCACCATGTCATCATTGTCCTTGAGGGTTTCCTGGCTGAAGGATAATTTGCTAACCTTTTCCCTGAGCTGATAAACTTCTGACCTGAGTGCAGTACACACTTCTGTCAGTTTCCTGACAGGCTTCATTGGAGCATGGTACACTGATCTCAGCGTAGACAGAAGTGGAACTACAGTAGCTGTGATCAGATAGCTGTCCTCTACCCTCCTGAGCTGAGGTGTCTCCAGAGTCGTCAATCTGCATAGGACTGCTGTTATCAGAAGGTGCCACTGGTCCAACATCATGCGCCCATCTCTTTCTTTTGACAGCTTGCATTTTCTCAAATCTGCTGTAACTATTTATGTTTCTTTCACGTTGCTCGGGCGTAAGATAAGCAAACAAACTTGGCACATAGTCAGGGTGTAATGGGTTCTCGCTCTTCTGACCTACAGTGGTAGAACGAGATATAGTGACACATTAATTAACCGTGTGTGATACTAACAGAGGGGCTACATTATGTAAGTGAAACGCTACGTTCACGATGCGCAAAATAATGTTTTAGAGAACTGTTTTTTTTTCTTTTTCTTTAACATACGCTCGGCCATACGCTCTGGTGTAGCCAATTCACTGACCATAGCGGAAGGTACTTGTTACAGGAGTAGCAACGCGAACGGAACACTTTAGTTACATGCCTGGTGTAGCCTCTCTGTTATCATTTCTACCAGAAACTCGGTCAAAAATCGAATAATGTAATATAAATGAGCGGAGATGTAATAGTTGTGACTGATCTTACTTTGTGAATTAATGTAATTATCAACATTATTGTGTGCCATATCATTGTATATTAAGGTTGCTAGCATGGCTATCCATAGTTAACGTCTGTTTAAGAGTTTTAACTTACCCGAAATAAAGTGTTCATTGCACAATCTAGAGTGCTCTGTGGGAGTCCAGTGATCCCTTTTAATAGCAGCTAACCACTTATGTCTCCTTTCCGCGTTTTTAGGAATGTTATAAAACGTATGTCCCGTTTTTTTTGACTTGCTGTTATCACAGCCGACAGCACAGCAGATAGAAGGCATCTTTTCTGTTTACTTCCTGTCCCTGCGCGGTCCTCGGGCGGTCCTAAAGATGGCGCCGGTATTATACTGTGACCAGTGGCGGAACAACTGCATGCAGGGCCCTGGGGCAGAAATGGATAATGGGCCCCCCACACCCACACGCACAAACACATGCATGCTTCCTATGCCAGTGATAAGAGTAGTGCCACTGTAGATCTATACACTCAACATCAGCATTTTCTTCCTCATAAGGTACAAATATATTCTTATTATTCTGCTTTACATCTGACGCCAACCCTCCCCATTAATCCGGGCTTGGGACCGGCACTTAATTCAGCTGGCTTGCCTTCTTAAGTGGCTGGGTTAGGCTAAACTATGTACATATATTACAAATATGCAGCAAACATTGAACAGAACTAGTTTCAACTGTTTTTTTTTTGTTTTGTTTTTTTTGTGTGTTTTTTTATGTGCATATAACAGCATATTACATTCATATTTTTGGTGGGCTTAGGCTATTAAACCTGTTAAACTGCCCGTTTTTGATTGGTGTATGGTGTGGTGTGATCTAGTGTATATTTTGAAATTACAATCAGACCTACAATTGAATTATAATAACAATAATAATAAAAATGTCAAAATGCAATTTTTGTAAATATAACTTAAAATACAGTAATCATAAAACCCACCCTCGTGCAATCACGTGTTCAAAAGCATTTTCCCGCCACGGCCTAATTAAATGGCATTCGACGCGCCTTGCGCTCAGCGAAGTCATCGACAATTTGAGAGATGTTAAGCTTTCTTGCTCGCGAATTTTCAATGGACAGTATAGCCAATCCACAAAGTCTTTCCTGAGCCATTGTACTCCGGATATAGGTTTTAATCAGCTTTAATTTCGAGAAGGAGCGCTCTGCTGTCGCGACTGAGACGGGGATAGTGAGAAATAACAAGAACGCAGAGCACACCTCACTAAATGCTGAAGTTACTGCGGGATTATCAACTATCAGCAGCTTGGCCAGGCCTATGACGGACGTGTGTCTTGATATCTGCTCCTTAAAACATGTCCTAAATGACACAAGCTGACCCGCAAAGCTGCTGTCAATATCTCTACAGTAGTGGTCACTTAACCGACGGGCCGCTTCATACAGTTCCTCGTCTTTTGCATGCTGGAGTGTGTTGGGGTGAATAGCCTCAAAGAGTTGAGCAGTCCTGTTTAAGCTGACAAACCTATGGGAGAGCTGCTGGATGATAACATCAAGACAACCATAGAACACGTTAACCCTGAAGTAATGCTCTCCGTCTGAAAGCCGACTGTCTTCACAGAGGTCATGAAAGTGGCGCTTCACTTTTTTCAGTCTGGTGGCTTCAAATTGTGTTTGACTGCCCCATTTCATAGCCAATGCCAGCGTGAAAGACTTTGCCTCATCAAACTGTCCTGTACTCTTGGAGAGTTCTTATGGCATTCTGCAATAACGCAGACGCTTTGAGGAGGTCCATACTTTTCTCCTGCATTAATTTTGAGACCGCATTGGTGCATTCTAAAATGCTGATCAAAGACTGATCAAAAATATGAATTGGAATTTAGTAATGTTTTTTTTGAGCGCATCTGCCTCATCTCTTTCAGCCTTTTTGTCGCTTGTGAGTGAGAGTTTGTCAAGAGCTTTAATGACGTCTCCATATCTGTATTTTAATGCAACAAGCGCATCGTAGCGGGAGGACCAGCGGGTTGGGCAGAGTCGTTTTAAAGTTATGTCCCTGCTCTCTGGGCTCAGAAGATCACCAAGTAGTGCCCACCTCTTTATACTGTGGCCAAAAAAGTTGTACAGCGATTCAACCACGTCATAAAACTGTCTCACCTCTTGGACGTTTTTAACAGAATCGTTGATCACTAAATTCAGATTGTGGGCCGCACAGTGGACATACAAAGCAAGAGGCTCCCGCTCCGCTATTCTTGCTTGAACACCAGAATAAATTCCGCTCATGTTCGCAGCGCCGTCATATCCCTGTCCACGGCACCTGGAGAGCTCTAAACCAAGACCTTCAACGCAACTCACAATTTTGCTCTCCAGTTCAGAAGATGAGTTTACAGTGAGCTCAAATCCAAGAAAAGCCTCAACTATTCTGATATCTGTAGCAACACCAACTTCATCCCTGTCAATTGTAACATACCTGAAGACCTGGCTCAGATGGTCCCGCTTTGCTACGTCTTGAGTGGTGTCCATAATAATGGAGTAAAACGGGGACGAATTGATTTCATTGACTATGTTGCTCTTGACTCTCTGAGATAAAATGTAAATGATCTCGTCCTGAATGGCATTGCTCAAGTATTTAACTGACCCCTCTGGCCGACTAATGAGCTCTTTTAAGACAGGGTCGTAGCGGGCCAACAGTTCGATGACGGACAGAAAGTTCCCTGCATTTCCATCCCCAATGCATTCTCGGTGACCCCTAAATGCCACATTACATGACGCTAATGTAAGTGTAACGTTTACAATGCGTTCTAACACTTGCCTCCAGAAGTTAGCCGCATTACGCACGTCCCTCTCCATATCAGCGTCAATTGTGCCATTGAGTTTCCACTGCTCATATACCACGCACGCACCGAGATGAATCTGGGTGGATTCATGGACCGCGATTTTGGAGGAGATATGTTTCCAATCTCTGACTCCGTTTACCCAGGCATTGTTGTACACGAGGGCTTGTCGATTGGCAAAAAGCCAGCAAGGCTCGCAATATGCGCAGTCAAGTTTGGGCGAGTAACATAACCAGCTGCGGGGCAATTTAATGCCAGCTTTGGTGGTGGACATATAATAATGCGTGGAAAAGATTCGATTGCCTGCATCAGGAAAGGGGCCATTTGGCTTACACGGACCAGTTTGAAGGATGTACATTTTCACATTAGCATCGACAATGTTTTCAGGAAAATTACCTCGATCTGTTGGGAAAACGTTATTTTGGTTTATGCATGTCAAATCCAGGCTGTGAGTGTGAACAGTAGTGTTTTGTGTCTCCGATACCTCCCTGTAAGGGACCAGGCAGTACGGCAACAGGAACGCAGGAATAACTTTTAAGAAAAAGTATTTATTTTACAAAAATAACCAAAATCCATGCCATAAGCAAATGGTTAAATAAACAATAGACTAACAAAATAAAGTCTCAACTAAACTGAGGTCAAATAAACAGAACTTAAGGAATACAGAGCTGAATGCAAACACTGACCTAACCAAACTGAGACATGAGGGGAGCATATATACTGGCAGATCGTACCAATAAGATATGTTACAAGCCTGGCTCAGAGCAAGCAACAGAGAATAGGGAAAGGCACACGCGGAGTAGCGATATATATATTAGATTTATTAAATGAAATAGAATTGAACAGAATAGGTTAAGTAACGTCAGTAGTGGAGTTAAACTTGGAAAATAAAAGTGTATGTAATCAGTATATGAGGTGCAATGAATAAGCAAAGCAAAATCCTAAGTCGGTGCGGGAGAGACAGAGCAGCGGCGGTCGACCTCCAGCCTCGTCTGGAGAACTCTTTTAAAGGCCCAAACCAGGAAGCAATTAATGTGACTCCAAACACCTGCGCCCAGCTCACCTGTAGGAGACAGACGTAGGACAAACAGGAGGAGGAGCCAGGCAAAGCCGTGACACCTCCCCCCTTACGACAGAGGCCTCTCAAAGAGAGACTCTGTAAAATTACTCACCCCTCCCCCAGCACCCAAAACATAGAGCAAATATCAAATTCTAAACATACATCAACAATTCATAGTATTATTTTTATATATATATTAGTAAATATCAAATGTTAAAAGTACTCAGCTTTTGTCTAGGGGTTTTGGCTTGGACTCATCACCCAAGCCTACAAAGCAGATGAAACATGGATCACTTCAAGTCAGCTGGCCCCCATCCACTCAACCAATCACTCCCCAGAGATTCCAACCACCCTCCCTCGAACCCAAGGCTCCAGCAAGTCCCGGTACCTGGAAAGCCAAATTTTAAGGAGACTAGGCAGAGAGAGAGATGATATACTAAAGAGAGAGAGAGATAGAGACATGAGGACAACACAATGGCTCACTCGGGCCCCCACGGGGAACAGGACAAGGCATCAGCCATGATGTCCACACCCCGAACGTGCAAGATCAGTAGGCTATATGGAAACGCCCAGCGCATAAGGCGCTGACGTTAGAGAATGAAGCCGTTAGTGGATTATGATTGGAATAAATGATAAACAAAACAGCACCCCCACTTAAACAACCATTGTAATGTTGTAATTCCCATATTAAAACTAACATTTCTTTCTCAATGGTCAAATTGAACTTGTGGCAGTTAATCTTTTTAGAAAAGAAACAAGCTATGAAGAAGCTGCACCAGTCCACGCCTTGCTCATCCCTCTGCCTTGGTGCAGAGTCACTCACATCGATGTCAAGCTCGCCTAGATGAGTGCGTGATTGTGTGTCTGAAAACAAAGCAGTGAAGTCAGCACTCAAAAACTGAAACTCTGATGCCTTCGCTTTGGACAAATGGTCAACTAGTGCACCCAAGTCAGACAACTCCTCAGAGTTCCTCAACTGAGGCTGGAGCACACAGTCCCCTGGGCCTACCACATCCACATCACCACACGCTGCCACCATGTGAGGAGAGAAGCTAAATATCCCAGTCACTGCAGCCAAAGAAACTGACTGAACCTGGTCACCAGTCTCTGCTGCCCCAGAAACTGGAGACCTGCTGTAGTAGAGTTGCGTATTACGCCTATGGTCAGGGTTTGAAACTAGATAGCTCAGGTCTGACACCTGCCGAACAACCGTATTGGGACCTGTGTATTTAGAGGGGAAGGGGAAACCGGCTATTGGCAACAATGCCAGAACCTGATCTACAGGACTGAACACCCTCGGTTCAGCCCAGTAGTCAATCCAACTCATGTTCTTTTGAGTCTTGGTCAAGTTCTCTGCACACTCCATCTGCAAATGCTCAAATGGGTTCCCTAAAGTTGGAAAAGGGTAAAGTGGGGCTGGCTCAATCACCTGCTTCAGCATTCCCGTCAACTGAGACGTAGGACAGGTCTTAGTGAAGCATGCCACATCCTTCTGTAGGCCAGGCCAAAAGAAGTGCTTCACAAGTCTGTCATACGTCTTCCCCACACCCAAATGGCCTGTTATATCACCATGAGGTGCTACTATCTGAAAAACAGGATCCTCAAACATCTTAGTCTGCGGCATCCCCCTACAGACCAACAGCCCATCCTGAACGAAATTCCCCTTTTCTGCACTATGCATCTCCTCAGCAGAACAAACCCCAGCAAACAGTTCATCAAGTGTTGCATCCTCTTTCTGCGCTACAACAAAATCATTAAGTGTCAAAGATGGCAAATCTGGCAAAACAGGCTTCAACACAGGCTTACTGTGTTTCTCCTGAACTTCAGCTCCAGAGGCTGAGTTCATGGCATGTGTTTCTGCACATGCAGTGGACACCTCAGGTAAATTCTGCACACTACCATCAGCACCTGATGGGATAGCTGGAACACTCTTAACCACCACAGGTGACGGCATATCACGCCAGACACGCCCTCCAGCCAAGTTATTTCCTAAGATGAGATGTACGCCATCTACAGGCAATGAAGTGCAGACAGCAATGACTACCTCACCCTGCACCAGGTCTGATTGTAGCTCAATCCTATGCAGAGGAACAGTTACAACCTGCAACCCAATTCCTCTTACTAAAACATTACCAGTGGTGGAATCACTAGAAAAAGGCAAAACGGACTCTAGCAGAAAAGATTCAGATGCCCCTGTGTCTCTAAGAATCTTAACTGGCACCTTTGCAGAACGGCCCACCAACGATACAAAACCATCTGTAATGAAAGGAGAATAGTCATTTACATCAGATTTAATTACATCAGAAACACTGTACTGACTAGATCCAACAAGGCAGTCAGCAGAGAAGTTCGATGAGACCACACCCACTTCAGGGTTAGGCCTCATCCCTGTGTGAATGTTCTCAGGCCGTGCGCGCACACCCGAAACAGCAAGCGCAACAGGTCTTGCCATGCCAGGGTTGCTTCTCTGGCCCCTCTCCTTCAAAACTGGACACTCGTTCTTCCAATGCCCCTGTTCTGAACAGTAATGACAAACATTTGGATCTGCCTTTCCACGAGACTGTTCTCGGTCAACATACCGACTAGGAGTGCTAGAAAATCCCGAACGTTCACCAAAACGTCCAAAGTGCTGCTCGCGGTAGCCCTTACCTGGATTATATTCTTTGAAAGGATGCTTGTGCGTTAAGACATATTCATCAGATAAAACTGATGCCTCTGCCGCTGTTACTACTTTTCGCTCATTTATATAAACTGCGATACGATCAGGGAGGATGTTTCTAAATTGCTCTAACACAATCAAATTACACAGCTCGTCAAAGGTAGAAACGCCTATTGCAGCGCACCAACGATTGAAATGACTCTTCAGCTCCCGTGCTACCTCTGTATAATTCTGTTGTTCTCCCTTCTTCCAATTTCGAAATCGCAGTCTATATGCTTCTGGAACTAGCTCATACACTTTAAGCACAGCATCCTTCACGTTGTTATAAATCTTCCTATCAGCTACAGACATTGCAATAAACGCCTCCTGCCCTTTCCCGACAAGGACGCTCTGGAGTAACAAAGTGCGTTCAAAATCACTCCACCCACAATCATCTGCCACACTTTCAAAAAGTGAAAAGAACACATCAGGATCTTTCTCGTTAAACCTGGGAATCAATCTGGTCATCTTAGCGATATCAGGGGTGCGTGCTGGCCCAGTAGGAACAGCGCCACCGCCACCATCTACAATTTTCCCTTCTGCGATCAACCTCAAACGTTCTAACGCAATATCGCGATCGTTTTTGCTCTTATTATATTCTAGTTGCCGTTCAGCTTCCCTTTCTTTACGTTCAGCTTCTCTTTCTTTACGTTCAGCTTCTTTTTCACTTTGTTGCATTTCCAACCATTCTTTTTGTTGTTCAAATGTCCAACCAGCATTAATTTGAGACGCACCCAATGGTGCAATCGGTGTTGAAACATCTTCAGGCTCCAATTCACTCATTGAATCTATGGATGGTAAAACTTTTCTTTCAGACAACTTACTTTTAACAGCCCGTCTTATCTGTGCCAATCTCGCACTTTTCTTCAAACCCAATTTCAAATTATAATGCTCACAAACCGTACGCAACTGCACCTTCGTCAAAGTATCTAACACTTGATCTGATGGAGCTGCGAGAAAATCATCCACAACATCCATTCATTAGCCTACGGACTGTTTACCAATTTGCTTAAACAAGCCAAACTTTTTACTTTTTAACAATAAGTGCGGCCCCCACACTGCAGCTACAAGACAAAAGCAAACGGAGCTGCCCTGCACCGATCCCCTTCATGCATACCCCAAGAACAGAGATTTTTAAATCACGATATCAGCGGCGCCTAACTTCCCCGACAAAATGTCGTTAAAGCAAGCATCCACGACTGTGCCCTCCGCCCAAGATATAGCACAAAAACAAAAAAACAAAATAACAAACAAGCGTTTAAACGCTTAGCAGGGATTTACAAAGCTCCAATGGCTACACCATCAATTAACAATAGCCTAATTCTGTCTCGCAATCACAGCGAAGGCCCGCACTTACCCCTCAATGGACCGCCGCCAATACTTTAACCTGGCTGTATTTAAACAACCCCAGGCACAGAACGAACCAAATTGTCTCCCGCACCGACGTAACACAAACCAATTACTAAATCTAATCGACGTGCGTCTTTCCCAATAATTTGCAATGCGTCTATGCTTTACAAACAAACTTAGGCTACTGCGCCGGATCACCGATGGATCCGAATACAGCTAACACATTAGACACGTTAATCAAAACGGCCTACAATCCTTAGTGCATTTAACAATTAACACTACAAACTACTCAAAGTCAATTGAGCAATAGAAACAAAGACGCATATTTACCGATCGATGGCTCAAAAATCCCGGACGAGATCCCCAATTCTGTTACAAGCCTGGCTCAGAGCAAGCAACAGAGAATAGGGAAAGGCACACGCGGAGTAGCGATATATATATTAGATTTATTAAATGAAATAGAATTGAACAGAATAGGTTAAGTAACGTCAGTAGTGGAGTTAAACTTGGAAAATAAAAGTGTATGTAATCAGTATATGAGGTGCAATGAATAAGCAAAGCAAAATCCTAAGTCGGTGCGGGAGAGACAGAGCAGCGGCGGTCGACCTCCAGCCTCGTCTGGAGAACTCTTTTAAAGGCCCAAACCAGGAAGCAATTAATGTGACTCCAAACACCTGCGCCCAGCTCACCTGTAGGAGACAGACGTAGGACAAACAGGAGGAGGAGCCAGGCAAAGCCGTGACAGATACAAGAGGGTAAACCACATTAACATACAATTGGACAATTCGACAGGAGGGCAAATACAAAGACGAGGCCAGTTTAAACTAATAACCAAAGTGAGAAACTAATATTAGCTGTTACTGTAAATTAATATAAATAATAAACAAAGCATAAACTTAATGACTAAACGAAACATAAGATCTTCCTCTCCCCCTGACGCCACACGACTGGTGGTTGCAGCCAAAGGACTCTTAACGGCACTTCCGCCGAACCTCGGGTCCTTTACCGGAACCAGGAAGTGTCTTGTGATGTTTCCCCTCACAGTCACGGTCGCTTGCGAAACAGAAAATGTAAGTAACGGAAAAACAGAAACAAGACTGCCTGCACTCAGCCCTGTAGCTGTGAAACGTAACCAACATGTGAAATGTTAAATAAAGTAACAAATGCTTAACGAAGATAAACGTGTTGTGATTTATGACGATATAAAGTAAATATTATCAATATGAACGAACAGAAGCTAACGCGAGTTATCAGTGTAGTGGAATGTATGCATGAAAGAAAAATAACGTTAACTATCAGTATAGTGACATGTATGCATGAGGGATGGTGAATGTATGGAAGTTGCGGCACTCGCCACTTGTTGTAGCACTCTCATGTGCGGCCGCGGCACCGGCCGTCACATCTCCCCCCCCTTCAAAGCTGGGGCGGCGTGAGAGGAAGTCTGCCGTCACATTGTCCCGTCCAGGGACATGATGGTTGCATTGCTAGGTACCAGTGAGTCACGCTGCTGTTTGTGTCCTTCATTCCACACCTGGGTCAGCTTCACTGTGTTCTTCGGACACACTGGCTTGGTGTGCCCTTCTTGACCACACAGGTAGCAGATGGGACGTCGTTTGACCAACCCGCTGGAGGAGTCCCTGTTGGGTGGGTTACCCACATGCTCAGATGGCTTTTGGAACTGGGGGTGGCTTGGTCTCCAGGCCTCTCTGCTGGATCCCCAGGATGCATAACTCCACGGCTGACCCTTCTTCCGAGCAGCCACGTACACAGTAGCCAGTGCTGCAGCCTCGGCGGCAGAACCGGGATCATGCTCCTTCAGCCAGACCTGCAGTTCAGGAGACAGCATACGCAAGTATTGTTCTAATATGAAAAGCTCACCCACCTCTTCCACGGTTTTCCCCCTTGGCAGAAT